>NC_046312.1:15867305-16177808 GCF_009819535.1 Lacerta agilis
GTAACCCCCAATTAATCACAGGCTGCAGGGCTGGGGAAGAATTCTCCCAGGATGCTGGAGAAAGGGAGATAGTCAACAAACAGAAATCCGACTCTCTATAAGGAAGGTTCCTAGGTTCATAGATCGAAGGGACGGATATTTTATAGTAACCTAGGAACTTAGGAAGCTGCCATGTATTCAGCCGGACCACTGGTCCATCTAGCTCAAAAGAATCATAGAATCATAGAGCTGGAAGGGTCCCCAAGGGTCTTCTAGTCCAACCCCCTGCCGTGCAAGGATCTCAACTAAAGCATCCATGACAGGTGGCCAACCAACTTCTGCTTCAAAACCTCTGAGGAAGGAGAGTCCACCACTTTCCAAGGGAGTCCATCCCATTGTCGAACAACTCTTCCCCGTCAGAAAGTTCTTCCTGATGTTAAGTCTGAATCTCCTTTCCTGTAACTTGAAGCCATTACTTCAGGTCCTACCCTCTGGGGCAGCAGAAGAGAAGAGAAGCTCGCTCCATCTTCCATGCGACAGCCCTTGAGATATTTGAAGGTGGCTATCATAGAATTATGTAATTGGAAGGTACCCCCAAGTGTCATCTAGCCCAGCCCCCTGTAATGCACGAATCTTAACAAAAGGCTCCATAACAGGTGGCCATCCAAGCTCTGCTTAAAAACCTCCAAGGAAGAAGAGTCCTAGTCTCTATGTAGTCTGAGATCTTCAGGGGAAGGGTGCTATGCCAATTTAATAAATAATAATAACAGTAATGAATTGTTTGATATATTCTAATCAATATAGGAAGCTGTCTTATGCCAAGTCAGACCACTGGTGCATGCATTGTCTAAACTGATTAGCAACAGCATTCCAGGATTTCAAACAGAGAGTCCTTCCCAGCCCGACCTGGAGATGCCAGGGGTTGAATCTGGGACCTTCTGCATGCCAATCCACTGAGCTACGGCCCTTTCAAAGCTGAGACATCAATATTTGAAAAACAACTGACACCAGTGATTTCTGACTCCCGCAGTCACGTGGCTAATGCTGAAAAGCCACTTCCCTGTATCTGAAAGCAGAGATCATCCAATCTACATGGAGTGCATGGTGTGCAAAGCATCTCTGCAACCCACACAGTTTATATGTGCATACATATTGATATAGGGTCTGGATGCCAGAGTATGTGGGTTCAAGTCACCCATAATGCTTGGATTCAGTGAGAATTATAAGTAATCAAGGTTTGACTAAACTGGGCCAAACACGGAAATCCCTGAGCTCAACTTATTCTAACGAGCCAGGCCAGGTTGGCAGAGCTCGCTAGGTGTGGACAAAAGAAAATGATGGCCAGTCATTAGCCCATCAAAGGCAAAAAACTCTTAGTCAGACACAGATGGGAGAGACCCCGCCCTGAGCTCTAGCCAATTAGCAAAAACAAAAACAAAAACAACAACAACAACAACCAGAGGGAAGATGTCAGTGTTGGCGTATTTAAACTGAGTAACTGCGCAACAAAAAGCATTCTGGGGAGACTGCAAAGTATAATTGGGAGTTGTTTTAATTAAAGAAAAATAACAGAAGTTACATAAAGTACAAGAACGTTACAGAAACATGACCCATCCAGTGACCCACCACCCAGGGTACTGAGAGAGGTACGCAGACCTCCTTATATACTGTATCCGATTGCTGATACGCCTTAAATCAATACAAACTTAACATCACCTGCTGTACTGCCCCACAGCTGCAAAACTAGGTCAGTTCATTTCCTTTTTTTTAAAGAGATACACATTTCTGTGGAACAGTAATGCAGTGTTTTTCAACCACTGTTCCGTGGCACACTAGTGTGCCGCGAGATGTTGCCTGGTGTGCCGTGGGAAAAATTGTGTTTATTTGATTCCTATTCAAGAGAATTACTTTATATATAGTCAATATAGGCACAGAGTTAAATTTTTTAACATTTTCTAATGGTGGTGTGCCTCGTGATTTTTTTCATGAAACAAGTGTGCCTTTGCCCAAAAAAGGTTGAAAAACACTGCAGTAATGAACCCTAAACTGTAACCACTCAACAATCAGAACTGCAGTGGGTGATGAGGTAAGTGAGCAGGAATAAGTGTCCCTTTTGCCAGCTGGAGGGTTGGGGGGGGGAACTGTCGCAGGCCCTTCCACCCTGTACAGCCACCCCCGGATGTTTCACGGTCTATGAGTGCTGCACCAACGACAAACGGTCCCCAGCTGCAACCCACCAGACTGCTAGCTGGAACCTGCTTGCTTCATATACCACCGACGAGGATAACGTGAACAAAGAAGTTGTTTATTGAGTACAAAAGCTTGTGGTTGCTGATAAATAAAAGGATGTTCAATAAGCTTATAACAGTTGTCCTATACCGGCCTATTACCTCTAAATGATACCGGCCTATTACCTCTAACAGTTAACTAAATACCAATAACAACACGTTTCACAATCTGTTTACCCTCTCTGCTAACTTCCACCTCAGACTCTTAAACTCCCAGCTCTCACTCCTGATTCACGCTGCTCAACTAACTCAACTCTCCTTCTAACTCTCCACACTTCTAACTCTCCACACTTCTAACTCTCCACACTTCTAACTTCCCTACTGACCACCGGGAGGGGTGTTTCATACCCAGGCTGAGCCCGCCCCTAAGGGTTCTAACTGTCACAAAATTTAACCCCTACATGGTGTTGGGCTAGTTCTCCACAGGAACAAAGTTTGTTTATGCTGCAGAGAAGGTCAAATATGATGTTTGGGGGCTCCAGAAATCTGAGGCTTCAGCAAGGGCAGGAATGTGATGTGAATTATCTGCCCCCTCTCCATATAGACTAAAGTTGTATATATGTGTAAATAAAGCTATATATCCTAAAGACACCACAATCTCCGCTGTGCCTCCTTTCCAATCGTAACACGGACCCTGGGTATGCACCCTTGAAATCTCACACTCTGGTGGAGATAGGAGTAGTATGCAACAATATATTACCAAAGTGATATATGTATGACATGCAACCTGCTGTACTAAATGAAGATGTATTTGGGGATTATGTTGCTAGCTATGAGGCACAGTGTCAATGAAGCAGAAATCGGAGATTATAGAAGTAAGATGCCGCAACTGCACATACTTGTTTGCTGCTTCTGAGCAGGTAGCTGCATCGATCCAGCCTACATCCCCCATTCCACGGAAATATATCTCTCAACTCTCTCCCCCACCTCCTCATAATTACAGTGGGCAATTCTGCTGCTGAAATTTCCATGGGAAGACAGAGGGCATGCAAAAGAATAATCAAACTAAGCAGGAAGCGGATTCGTTTTACAGGACTCAAGAGATCCATGTGAATGAACATGCATAGGTCCAGATGATCACATTGAAAGAACTGCAATATCACACACAGGGTTTCCCTATCCAGCCAGACTGAGATGGTGGAGAGAGGCATTCTAACATGCAGGGATGCTAACCGGTTCAAAAGGCTCAGAGTTGATGTGAGTTGGAGGTTTCAATCCTTCCCCACTTTTAGAGCTGGCTGGCATCAGAGAAAGAGAGAATTAGATATCATACTAACTTTTAAGGCACTCTCCCCTTCCAGCATGCTGTACTGGATGGTAGGGATGAGGGTGGCGCTGCGGTGTAAACCACTGAGCCTCTTGGGCTTGCCGATCAGAAGGTCAGTGGTTCGAATCCCTTCAACGGGGTGAGCTTCCATTGCTCTGTCCCAGCTCCTGCCAAACTAGCAGTTTGAAAGTACGCCAGTGGAAGTAGATAAATAGGTGCCGCTGCGGTGGGAAGGTAAACGGCGTTTCCGTGTGCTCTGGTTTCCATCAGCCTGAAAGAGAGATGAGCTCCATACCCCATAGTCACCTTTGACTGGACTTTAACTGCCCAGGGATCCTTTACCTTTACCTCTTACTGGATGGTGCATGCATGCTTTCAGGTAAATAAAAGGGACAAGTGAATGCTCTCACAAGAAGCCTTGCAGCCTTTGAATATATTATCATCTTTTCTCTTATGAAGACTTCGCTGCATCAGACCACAGCTGATCTAGCCCAGCATTCTGTTTGTGCAACAGTTAACCAAATGACTATATAAAGCACACAAGCAGGACCTGAGTGCAGTAAGTATTCCCTGCAATTCATATTGTACTGGAGAAGGTGCACAGCTATCATGGCTGGTATTAAAAAAAAACTGTTTAACCAGGGCTGCAGCGTTTAATCAACTAATCCAGGAATGGGGAAACAGTGCTTTTAACCAATATTGTTGAACAGCAACTCAGATCATCGCTGACTGTGCTGGTGCAGCTGATGGATTCTGGCAACACCTGGAAGGCTAAAGGGTTCCCATCGCTGGACGAACCAAACCTAGTAATATTTGGGCAATCATTAAACAACGAAATGTATCCCTGAATAAATGGGCACCACTGAAATCAGTGAGGAGTACTTCACAGCAGCTAAGCATCTTTTTCATCAAAGCTACGGGATGTATGCAAATTTACGCAGATTTCATCCCTAAATTAATCCACCACAATATATATGGAACCAGGTGCCGGCCTTAGTTTTAGCAGACTGTGCTCAATCCCAGCCTAATCCCTCACCATGGTAGATTCCTCTTCCGTTTCCCCCTTTAGCTGCTCCACTTGGTCTGCTTTGAAGTGTGCATTCGGGGCCAAAAATAATTGCTCCCTCAGCTAACATCTTGCAAGTTATTGTTCCGAACCTGCCTGATTATGTAGGGTTTTTTTTGGTGTCTGTCGTTTCCCACTGACATGTTCCAGGGCTTGATAATGGGAGCTGGCGCACAGCCTCACTGTAAGAAGACGTTCGAGTCAAAACATTTATTATGTTGCCCTGATCTTTAAATCGCGTTCAAGGCATGTCTCTGGGAGAGAAAGCTTTTAGCAACACAAACACCAGTTTGCCCCTTTGTCTCTTTGTGCAAGCACAAAACCTTTGGATGGAAGGAGCAGGGGAAGGAATATCACGGAACAATGCCTTCTCTGAGGACGGCATTTGCCTTTGCTCAAAATGACATGGTTTGCCATTGGAACTAGAAAAGTAAATTGCCCCAAGACTGAGCTGGGCTAATTGGAAGAATATCTCTCTGAAGAAATGGTTTTCTGCTGGGGGGACAAAGCCATAGGTGAAGAAGTGTAATGATCTGAAGTGAAACCATGCATTGCAACAGCTGCTGATGTCTTCCCCCTGCCCCAGTCACTCACATTGTAAGCAAAACACACTGAAGCTATGGCTCACGGGCAGCTTCTCCCACTTCAGATTGTGCACTGAAACCTATGACTTTTTTTTTAAGGTTCGAAATAGTTGACTGCTGTAGAAGATTAGGCTTCAGTAACACAGTTCTGGGTGTTTATATATACATACAGCTTGTAGGCTTTGCAGATACAGATACAGATATATACAAACACAGCATTTCTGTTGCTCCAGCAATTCAAGACGTAACACAGACTCGGACTCATGGACAGACTCGCTGACTTACCAACCAGCTGACATGCCATAGCAATTGGCTTGTCTGACTTTGCACAGTGGGTCACCTTAATCATATATATCTTTGTATTCTTCTAAGAGTAGCCCATGACTTTTAAGCACGGGGAAATATCCCAGAGAGATGGATTCATTTGGCTGTGCTGTGAAAGTTCAATAAGACTACTCACCTGTGCTGGCTTCTTTAGCAAATATGTAGACAGAAGATGAGAATTATTATTATTATTATTATTATTATTATTATTATTATTATTATTATTATTATTATTTACCCCACTCATATTGATTCGGAGATTCAGAAGCCCCAAACCTGCCCTTCCAGTCACTGATGCCAGGTGGCGATTATTACTCCACATCTCAATATTTGATGACTGACTTATGGTACACATGCATGTTTGTTTGTTTGTTTGTACCCTGCCCATCTGACTGGGTTGCCCCAGCCACTCTAGGTGGCTTCCAGCATAAACATAGTAAAACATTAAACCTTAAAAAAGCTTCCCTATACAGGGTTGCCTTCAGGTGTCTCCTGAAGGTAATACAGTGGTACCTTGACTTACGAATTACTCGACATACGAATTTTTCGACTTACGAATGAAAAAAGTGCCCGCACGCCTACGAATTTTTCGACATCCGAAGGACATCCGTTGGCGGTTTTAGATGGGGTTTACTCGACTTACGAATTTTAGATGCGGTTTACTCGACTTACGAATTTTTCCGATTTTTTTTTTTGTTTCCAATGCATTCCTATGGGGAAATTGCTTTTTTCGACTTACAGATTTTTCGACCTACAAATGTGCATTCGGAACGGATTAAATTCGTAAGTCGAGGTACCACTGTATACTTACTTCTGAGCAAGCACACAGCTTCCACTGATGTTGGGTTAGAGCGGGCTTCCTGAACCTGGTGCCCTACAGATATTTTGGACTACAGTGCCCATCACCTCTGACCATTGAAATGGGCAGTATTTATATTGGGATAGCTTTAAATGAGATTAGACCATTCCTGGAGGATGAGGCTATCAACGGCTATTCATCATGATGGCTATGTTCCACAATATGCCTCTGAATGCTGGGAATCACAGGTGGACAGAGTACTCCGGTCCTGCTTACTGACTTCCTACAGGCATCTGGTTGGCCACTGTGAGAACAGCATACTAGACTAGATGGATTGACAGAAGTTACATCTAAAGCATGTGGAGGGCAGTAGGCTTGGAAGGACTATCTTGGAGGAATAACAAGGCGATATCAAAGCCTGGCTGCGTTGTTTGATCTTGATGCTACAGTAGCTGAGTAATGAACATTCATGTGTGCATTCACGCTTGACGCACCCAGACATGGTCTCAGAGACTGAAACCACTGCTGATGAAGACATTCACCGAGTCAATAATCAAGCCTAGAATCGGTTTAGAAAGACATCCTTCTCACCCATGCCACACAAACACACCCACATTGCATTTGATGATTTAAAAAAATAATCAGTGGACACTTTCTTCCTGTTGCATCGGATTGGTGTGCTTAAAGCCAAAGATGACACTTCGGTTGGAGCTGTGACTAGCACAGATAATTAAAAACTCACATCCTTGCTTAGGTGCCAGGTTAGTCAATCTGTTTGTTTTCATGCCTGTTTGTCCTTGACGAGACTCTCTTTTTATTAAGGGGAACCCAAAAGTGCTTATTATCTTGAAAGGCTTTGAGGCTGGGGGAAGGGAAGAGAAGGAAAGCTGTATTGCTGCTGCTGTGATAGTGTCATTAACACCTGCTGTTTCAGTAAACAAGGCACACTTCTAGGGCTGCAAGCACTACAAATAGAAAGCAAGTGTTTACCAAAACTTGAACAGATGATTCCAAAAATACATCTTGCAAGAAGATGAGCATTCACTGATAATCCCGAGATCTTCTGCTGCACACCTTAAGCACCAGTAATGGTGTTGTCCAGGTGTATGTGGCAGCAAAGTTGGCATCTGGGTTTATTGCAGGCTCTGGTACCAGTGTCCATGTTAAGTCCTGTTGTTGTATTATTGTGGGTGAGTTGTTTTAAGATTGAGTGGTTGTCTGTAGGTGATGAAAGGACTTCCTCCCAGAGCTTGAGAAAGAGAACTGTCATTGTCTAGGAGAGGTTGTAGATCTCTGAAAAGCTCTCTCACGATATATAAAGGTCTGGCGACTTTTGTTTCAGTATATCTGAAGAAGTGTGCATGCACATGAAAGCTCATACCAAGAACATACTTAGTTGGTCTCGAAGGTGCTACTGGAAGGATTTTGTTTTGTTTTGAAATTTATAGGTTTCCAACAAAACCAGGGGACTCAGTAGGGTGCTATTATCTCAGTAAGAGCTCAGGACAAACTGAGAGGCTCCAATCCTTATTGCTGGTCCTGCCCTTCCTGGTAGGATGTTAGATCAGGCAGAAGTCAATTTAGTTCTTTCCAGGTGTTGCTGGGACTACATCAGCCCCAGCCAGCATGATCTGGGCAGATGAAAGTTGCAATCCAGGAGTGTCTGGAGGAACAACATTGGTCTACTGCAGGCATAAGCAAACTCAGCCCTCCAGATGTTTTGGGACTACAATTCCCATCATCCCTAGCTAACAGGACCAGTAGTCAGGGGTGATGGGAACTGTAGTCTCAAAACATCTGGAGGGCCAAGTTTGCCTATGCCTGGTCTACTGCATCTAAACCAAGGCTCATTTAGGGCAGCATCCTGCTTTCCCAGTGGCCAACCAGAAGCCCATGGAAAGCCCATAAGCAGACATGAGCATGGCAGCACTTGCCCAGGTTGCGTATCCCAGCAACAGGTGTTCAAAGTCATGCCATCTCTGAAACTGGAGGTAGCGCATAGCCATCATGGCCAGAAGCCATGGAGGATAAGCCATGCAGGTGAGTCGCATTTGCCACTTCCTGTGGCAAACAGATCCCAGTTTAACTGTTTGTTGTGTGAATATATACTCCCTTTTGTCTGTTCTGAACCTTCCAACATTAAGTTGTTGTGAATAGCTTCAGGTTCTGTGGCTCTCGATGTTGCCAAGAATGTTGCAATGGTAAATAAGGCATTGCCTGGGGAACATGATTTTTTTGTATAATATTTTTTATTAATTTTCACAAAAGCAAAAACATTTGATTAAAAAAACCCCATAAAATAAAACATTTAGAACAACTATATACAAAATCAGTATTGAATCCACAGTATGGGATTACTTGAATCCCCTGACTTCCCTCCACCCCCTCCCCTGGTTCCTTTATAATATTTTCATTCATGCATGTCAATAAAGTCTTTTATCTCTGATTACTTCCAATTTTTGTACACTGTCTATATTACAAGTTGGGTTTTAAAAAAAAATTAAAATCCTGCTAATGTATTAACTTGTGTACTTTGCTGTTGTCAATGTGCAATAAACATTTCCAATTCTTTTTTATATTTGTTGTCATCTTGATTTCTAAGTTTCCCAGTTAGCTTAGTTTGCCAATCTCCTTTGGTGGGGACTTCTTCTTCTTTCCAATGTTGGGCTAACAATATCCGGGCGGCTGTTGTCACATTTCCGAGCACAATTCAAAGTGTTGGTGCTGACCTTTAAAGTGGCTTCAGCCCTGTATATTTGAAGGAGCATCTCCACCTCCAATGTCCAGCCCAGATACTGAGGTCCTGCTCCAAGGGCCTTCTGGCGGTCCCCTCACTGCGAGATGTGAAGCTACAGCGAACCAGGCAGAGGATCTTCTCAGTAGTGGTGTCCACCCTGTGGAACACCCTCCCATCAGACGTCAAACAGATAAACAACTAATTGACTTTTAGAAGACATCTGAAGGCAGCCCTGTTCAGGAAAGTTTTTAATGGTTGATGCCTTATTGTGTTTTAAATATTTTGTTGGGAGCTGCCAAGAGTGACTAGGGCAACCCAGTCAGATGGGCGGCATATAAATAAAATCATCATCATCTCTTTCCCAACCCCTAAGTATCTATCTCTCTATCAAAGTGTCTATCGAAGTATCTCTCATCTATTTATACTCTGGCCTCTCACAAAGCATCAGGGCAGTGTCCAGCAGCAAAAAAAGAATGTAAAATACAGGAAAATAATGAAAGTCACCACCTATTCAAGATTTTTAAAATAATGAAATAAAAAAGAAAAAGAAACTCAAGTGAGAGGCTTGAATAGCAATGTATTTTTATACATACCGGTACGTTGGCCTTCTCCAATTCAACACGGAAGGAAACATTTCCTTAAACAATGTGTAAGCTGTACAGCACTGTGGAATTTGCTACCACAAGAAGTGTGGATGGTCACCAACTTGGAAAACTTTTTAAAGGAACTAGACAAAAAAACCAAAACACAGAGGATAATAAGGCTATCAAAGACTCTTAGTCATGATGTTTATTGTGTGAAGCTCCAGTGTAATCATTGCTTTCAATTCCTCTATAACTCCAGACATTGGGTATTAGTGGTGCTTCAATGCTGAGAGTCATCTACAGGCTGCCATTAAAATATCCCGTTTTGTAATTGAAGTACCTAGCAATTATTTCAAATTTCAAGGACATTGTACTGTAGCTGCGTTTTTAGTTTTTTAAAAAAACAAAAAAACCCTGAACTATTGAAAGGTCAAAATGTGAACTCTATTAAGTATTCAAATCCAGAGAAAGTAGTCAATTATTGCTTCATAAGTAAGACAAATTAATAAATAATGATACTTTACTTGCCTTTGTTGCCTTCCAGTAGACGCTCTCAAAATGCTTTGCAAACACTAGTGATTGAAATCCCACAACATGCTTCTCTCAAGAGAATGTTGCAGCAGAAATGAAAATGGAGTCACAGGAGAGAAGCAACATGTTCCAGTAGAACAGCATTGCAAGCTCATTCTGCTTCATGTGACTCAAAAAGACCAGTTTGGCAACTGCACTGATTTCACAGAAAGCGAGGGATCTTGGGTTGTATTCAGCAGAGCATTGAGATCATTCCATTAGCACGAGGATTGCTTCTTGCACTATGGAGCAATCTTCCCCATCTCCAGTCTCTGGAGGGTTCTGTCAACCCCCCGGAGATTGGGGGGGGCGTACACAGGGGGAGATACACCTTTCATTTGAGCAATGCCCCTTGGGCTATTGGTGGAGTGCATTATGTGTGTGCATGAGATCTCAGGTTCCGTTCTGGTATAAAGCCACAACCAACAATGGGACGCCTATCCATTTTTGAAACACTGGACATTTCACTATTTTGCAAAACCTATTGCAAAGGGACTGCATTCATGGGCCACACGAAAGGTCTGTCAGGCGTCAGAGGATCCAACCCCCACCCCCATGGTAGGTTGCCAGGAACAGATAAGACAAGGAAAGTTCTTACCAATTCTTTTTATTCAATATTCACAGAGAGAGGCTTAGAAATGCAGCCTCTTGGAGTAATGGTGTTGCTCTGAGTGAGTCTTCATCCCTTCCCTCTCTCCAATTATGTGTCATCACTACAGGTGCTGAGATGTGTCCTCTGCCTTTGAGCTCTCTGCTCTCCAACTTTCAATTCCCACCGGGTTCTGGGAAAGGGAGTCTGGAATGCTTTCTAAAGGCACTGTGTTCACCAGCTGTCTCCCCCTCTGGTGTTGCTTCTTCCTCCTCTCCCACTATTTCCCAGCTTTCCCCCTCCATCTGCCTCTGAGCTGTGATCTCCCTCAAACCCCTGTTGTAATTCTGAACTGTCTTTTTCTTCTCTGAAAAGGTCAGGCTGGGGAGGAGGTCTCCACCATTCCTCCTCTGCCCAGTCCCTGACAACTGCCAATATCCACTCACTCTTAAAAGAGACAGAGAGGAGATGTGATAGCCATATTCCTTATCTAAAGGTCTGTCACATGGAAGGTGGAGAAAGCTACTCTTCTGCTGCTGCAGAGGGTAGGACTTGAACCAAGTTAAAGGAAAGGATATTCTGGCTAAACATCAGGAAGAACTTTCTGGTGGTAAGAGCTGTTCTGATAGTGGAACGGATTCCCTCAGGAAGTGGTGGACTCTCCTTCACTGGAGGTTTTGAAGCAGAGGTTGGATGGACAGCTGTCATGGAGGCTTCAGTTGAAATTCCTGCATTGCAGGGGGTTGGACTAGATGACCCTTGGGGACACTTCCAACTCTACAATTCTCTATTTGCTGAAAATGGGAAGAATGACACAGAGGGAGTCCATGGCTGCCATGATCTCTGAAACAACAAAGGAGGGACCAGATAAACGATAACTTCATTAAGAAAATTAATATTGCTTACTACGGGCATTCCTCAGCCTTGGTTCCAAAGATGCTGTTGGACCACAGATCCCATCAACCTTTGCTATTGGCTGAGCTAGCTGAGGATGATAGCTATTGGGGACTCAAGGCTGAAGAAGGTTGGCTAAGAGAAAATTGTCAGTGATGAATACAGAAAGGGAGGCGTAAATCCTCAGGAATTCTTACCTCCTGCCTCAAGCCCAACTGTTAGATCCCCCCCTAACTTCAAGTCCTATTATGAGAAGTAAGTGGCATGGTCTGTCTTGCTCACCAGGCCCACACTCCTAGCTCAGCAGCAGACCTATTCAGAAAATGAGGCTTTAAAAGGAAGATTGTGCCTACACTGCCACTCTGCAAACCCACAGGTGGGCCAAAATAGCTACTCGTGTGCTTTTCAAACTTCACCAACCTGAAAACGCTCAAATACAAAAGGTACCAAATTAATTCAAAGCCTCGCAGTGGAGAAACAAGAGTCTCCGAGACAAAACTGAACGGGAAGAAGACCTGGGAGGAAAGCTTAGGCGCTCGGTTCTCTTCAGTGAAATAGCCAACAGATCAGATCAATTTCTTTCTGAAGTCATCTCTCCTGTTTCCTGCTGACGGAGCTGAAGGATGGGAGGTGGAGAGACAAGCCAGGGAAAGCAGACAGGACTCATTTTGTGTCTAAGAAACACCCCAATAAGACTGAAGAGTCAAAGCAGCGCCAGACTCTATAATCTACTGATTCCTGATGATTTGTTGTACCAACCTCTTAGAAGTTGTAGTACCTCCTCTGACCATTTGCAAGGGTGGTGCTGTGGTACAGCATAGAGCAGGCCAGCAGGTCTCTTCTCCAGCAATCTGCCATGATGGTACAGATATTAAAGTAGCTGAGTCCTGCTGCAGGTTTCAGATTTTAACCTCTTATAGTACCCTTCACTTCCTCAGTATTGCAAACAAGCAGAGGCAGTGGCACCTAAGGACTCTCACCCATGTAGACAAGAGAGTGTAAATCTCAAAATTGATTATCAACCTTCGTCCCTCATCTACTCAGTAGGGGCTTCTTTTCAGAGTCTAATTTTCTTTGATAGCATTTTGACATTTTAACCACTCTATTCTCTTTGTAAACCACTTAGAGGTATGTGTTTTTAACCATCTAGTGGTGTATAAATTTTATGAAATTATTATTGTTGTTGTTGTTGTTGTTGTTATCCCACCCATGTGGCTGTATTTCCCCAGCCACTCTGGGTGGCTTACAACATATAAAACAAAACATTAAAAACAAGATATCCTATACAAGCAACAAACCAACCAATAAATCAATAAAAACCAGTAACAATAACAGTAGTTTACAGTTATACCCAAATTAGAGTAACTGCCAATCCCAACTAAACATTTAACCAATACAAACCCAACAAAAATGAAACAGACGAACCAAAATTAGAACTGTTTAAAATATTTTAGCCAATTGCCCCAACTGGGGAATGGTTGGGTATGTTTAGCTTGGAAAAGAGAAGACTGAAAAGAGATATGATAGCGAACTTCTATCATATCTAAAGGGCTGTCAATGGAAGATGGAGCAATCTTGTTTTCTCCAGCTCTGGAGGGTAGGACTCGAACCAACAACTTCAAGTTACGAGAAAGAAGATTCTGACTAAGCATACGGAAAAACTTTCTGACAGTAAGAGCTGTCAAACGGTCTCCCTCGGGAGGTTGTGGTGGACTCTCCTTCCTTGGGGGTTTTTAAGCAGAAATTGGATGGCCATCTGTCATGGATGATCTGGTTGAGGTTCCGGCCAGTGTGGAGAGCCAGTGTGGTGTAGTGGTTAAGAGCGGTAGACTCGTTATCTGGGGAACCGGGTTCGTGTCTCCACTCCTCCACATGCAGCTGCTGGGTGACCTTGGGCTAGTCACACTTCTCTGAAGTCTCTCAGCCCCACTCACCTCACAGAGTGTTTGTTGTGGGGGAGGAAGGGAAAGGAGAATGTTAGCCGCTTTGAGACTCCTTTGGGTAGTGAAAAGCGGGATATCAAATCCAAACTCTTCTTCTTCTTCTTCTTCTTCCGGCATTGCAGGGAGTTGGACAAGATGACCCCTGTGGTCCCTTCCAACTCTACGATTCTATTATTCTATACGTGAGTTCTATGGGTAGGCACCCTCATTTTCTACTTTGGTATGTCACAACAGTATAGGAATTGATGGAACTGGCTCAACAAAAGTTTCTCAGCAGCCAACCAGATGCCTATGGGAAGCTTGCAGGCAGGGCCTGAGCCCCATCGGCAAAATCCAGCAACTGATATTCAGAAGCATTCTGCCTTGGACAGCAGAGGCAGAGCGTATGCATCATGCCTGGTACCCACTGAAAGTCTTATCCTCATTCATTTGCCTGTTCCTGTTTTAAGCAGAATTCCCTCTGTAGAGCAACTTGCCAGGTTATTTCTATTATAACATTTAGGAAAACTGCAAGGGTTTTCCTTTCCTATTTCAGAAAACCTTTTTTTTGTAGGTAGGCAGAGAAGGTTGTACTTGCTTTTTAATTGTGTTGGTTGTTTCTCTTAAGTTGCTTTTGTACTGTTTTAGACTTGGGGTTTTATATGCCTGTTGTCTTTGTCCACGGAGTTTTCTTGGCAGGGATACAGGAGTGGCTTGCCAGTTCCTGCTCCAGGTGGATCACGTTTGGTCAAAACTCTCCACTATGACCTGTCCATCTTGGGTGGCCCTGCACGGCATAGCTCATGGCTTCTCTGAGTTATTCAAGCCCCTTCGCCACGACATTAGGATATTGGTACAGACCGAGCTGCAAAAGCAGCAGCGAGGCTGGTATGACTTGTGTTTTTCCCATGAGAAAGACAGCTGTTTTGTCTGCTTTCACTACCATGTGATGTTACTGTATATCTTTACTTTCACTTTCAGTTCTGGCTCAAGCGAGAGAGATGCTAGATACGTTATGCACAGCTCTGACTTACTTACTGAGCTAGCAAGCAGAGACATACTCTGCATCTTATCTACAATAAAATAGTTTAGCCTTAATGGCTTGTGTGTGTTGTTCTTCACGCTGGGGAACAATGGCATATCAATGTGCCACTGGACTCCAGTAGCCAGGAGTGCACCCAGGCTTCGTCCCTACCTGGGGGGGTCAGTCTCACAACTTGCCCCAGTGGGACATTTGCTAACAAAGGCAGTGATCCATGAAGGAAGACAGGAGCTCCTACTGCTCATTTTAGGACTGCAAGAAGATCAAACTTATCCATTCTTAAGGAAATCAGGCCTGAATGCTCACTGGAAGGACAGAATCCTGAAGCTGAGGCTCCAATACTTTGGCCACCTCAGGAGAAGAGAAGACTCCCTAGAAAAGACCCTGATGTTGGGAAAGATGGAGAGCACAAGGAGAAGGGGGTGACAGAGGATGAGATGGTTGGACAGTGTTCTCGAAGCTACCAACATGAGTCTGACCAAACTGCGGGAGGCAGTGGAAGACAGGAGTGCCTGGCATGCTCTGTTCCATGGGGTCACGAAGAGTCCGACATGACTAAACAACAACAGACTTGGGTTCTGTTGCACTTTACTTATTGCTGTTATGTGTTCTTACTATATACTGTAAGCTGCTCCGAGAGCTTTCTGGAAGTTTGTGACATAACAGGAAAATAACATAACATCAAACAAACACACACCCCGAGTCAGCCATGTCCTTAATGTAACCTCTGTTCAATGGAAGTCCATGTCCTCTAAAATGTAAAGAACTGAAATGCTATTGTGTCAGTAACTTTCATCACAGCTGTGCCCAGGAAAAAAAACCTGATCAATAAACACATCCAGTCAATGCAAAAAAAAAAAAAGAGTAAATAGGTTTGCCAATGAATATGAGCACAGAAAACAAACAAGGAAGCAAGGATTGCCCTAGCTTACCTTCTTTGCATTTTTCTTTTTTTAAAAAAAGGGTTTTATTTGACATTTTATAGTATCTTCATCGATTCCTTTATATATATTCAACATTTAACAATTTTCACTTCAGCACAGCATAAAACTATGCACTCTTATTTACACAGAATAAATGTATACAAGCGCTTTTTGTCTTGCATGAAAGGTGTGTTACAAATGGCTGAGTTCTTACCCACCATCTATGGCAGATCAGTGCAAGTTCCGCTGGTTCTCATGCAAATCACACTCTACACCAGGGATCCCCAAACTAAGGCCCGGGGGCCAGATGCGGCCCAATCGCCTTCTAAATGCAGCCCGCAGACGGTCCGGGAATCAGCGTGTTTTTACATGAATAGAATGTGTCCTTTTATTTAAAATGCATCTCTGGGTTATTTGTGGGGCCTGCCTGGTGTTTTTACATGAGCAGAATGTGTGCTTTTATTTAAAATGCACCTCTGGGTTATTTGTGGGGCATAGGAATTCGTTCATTTTTATTTTATTTTTTTCAAAATATAGTCCAGCCCCACACAAGGTCTGAGGGACAGTGGACCGGCCCATGGCTGAAAAAGTTTGCTGACCCCTGCTCTACACAAAAGCTGGCCTCTGACATCCCTCAGTGATGGCTCACACCAGAGTGGCTGGGGCCACCCAGTCAGATGGTGGGAGGGGAATAATAATAATAATAATAATAATAATACATAACCATGCCTCAACCCTGGAGCAAAGCTACAGCTGATGATGCCACATTTCCCACAATGCACAGAACACTGATGCTCAGCACACAGAATGAAAACATACTGGCTGATATGGAAAAAGAGACAAAGTTACCTAAAGAATATATATGATTTTCAAGGCAGTGGAGGGAACAGGGGAAGTTCCCTGAAGTTAAAAACAAGAGAAAAAACAAAGATAGGTGTTGAGTAAGGTTTGTATGTGATTTTTCTTTGTTTGTTATTTCTACTTTGTTCAATGTTTATTATGTATTGTGTTTTTATTGTGTTTATGTTTGTGTAATGTTGTTTTTTACTTTGTTTTATTGGAAAATAATAAAAAACTTTAAAAAAAAAAACATACTGGCTGAGACTTGGCAAATATATAAACATAACTGCATTTAAGGGGAAGAAGCCTATCCAGTATTGAACATCAGCGGCATGGAGACAGGGGTCACTAACTTAAAGTACTGTTTCCGTTTTCCTTTCTACTGCCAGCTTTGCTATGACAATCTCTGTCTTATATGAAAGCTAAAGTCTTAAAAGTGCAGCACCTCTGAAGAAACTTCTGCTCATACGGAAGCGACTCGCATCCAAATCATACAGCCCCCCCCCCCAACGCAATTTGTAAGTAGAACTCCTCGCAAGATCCTTAATGACAGTAATATGTGCCAGAAGAGTCTCTGTGGTTGCATCGGCCACAGCGCTGAGCCCGTTAGCATGACTTAGCCGAGGACTTCAAAACAGGGAAACTCCTGCAAGGCCAAGTCATGTACCGGTAAAGGGCTGGAATTTTTTTTTTTTTTAAAAGAGAAAAGGGCTGAAAGTTCAGGTTTAGCAAAGCAGGAGAAAGAAAGAAAATCACCTCTAGTCTCTAGGACAGAAAAGGTTTAAAGGCTAAAGTGTAGATTCAAGCAAGTTTAAAGTGGGTCACATTTTGATGCTCCCAGTGGGACCTAGGATTGACTTTGAACCTGTCTTAATCTCTTCTAGTCACAGGTTTTGTGCTTTCCGGAGTGAGTCATGGCAGCTAGACTGTATAGACTTGGGACTGCAGGCTAGTCACTCATTCATTTTGGAAGCTCTTTCCCTCATTAACTATAGCAGCAAGAGGGTGGAAACTAGTCACAGGTACAGATTTAGTAGTATTCTGCAAGGAAACCACAGCTCAGTGAGCATCAAGACGCCGTAGAGCAATGGTTCCAAATGTGGGCATTAAGAGGCAAGAGGGTGGTGGGTGCTGGAGGTGCCAATATACTATCAGACTTTGAAAAGCTGTCGCCATTAGATCACGTTCACCAATTTTGTTGAATTAAATCAGATTAATCGGGGTTTTGAATAAACATGCAATTCATTGTGTTAACATCTCCCTTAGTGGGTCCATGCAAACCACTATTCTGAACAATGCACTTTGTAGGGTAAGGTAGAGGGCATTGGGGATGAGTTTATGGAACCGAGGAGGCGGTGCCCCCAAAATGTTTGGGAACCACTGCCCTAGAGTGCCACAGCTCCAGGCAAAGTATGAAGAAAAACGAGCTAAGCAAGTTGGGCACCTGTATGGTTGGGGCAGCAGCATTCTAGAGTAGGGTTTCACAGACTTGGGTCGCCAGCTGTTTTGGGACTACAACTCCCATGATCACTAGCTAGCGGGACCAGTGGTCAGAGATGATGGGAATTGTAGTCCAAAACAGCTGGAGACCCAAGTTTGGGAAACCCTGCTCTAGAGTAAACTTGGAAGCAAACTTCAAAACACAGGACTTTAAGATATATATATATCTTAAATAGATATACATATATGTTGATTTTTAAGATCACTGATGTTATCACTGCCAGATCTTGATGACTCCGTCCCAGCCACATGTAGCAAGGAGCGACGAAAGGACTGGATGGAAAGTTGCACACACGCAGGCCTGGCTTTGCGCGGACAGCGTGCGAGTGATCCGAGCCGTGCGATAGTTGTAGAAAAACACTTTGCCCTCCGAACTTCCTGTGACAAGTAGCATTCCGTCGGGGGAAAACTCGCAGCCTATCGCAAATCCTTCAACCTGCGAGAATCCGGAATCGAAAAAGAGGTTAAATAAATCAAGACGCTAATTAAGGAAATGGGATATGATCTATAACCTCCCGAAAATTCACAGTGTAATAAACATGTCAGTTTTTACCATAATGGCCTAATTGCTTCCCTAGGTGTTTATTAAGACAGCCCCATTAAGGACTTTTACATTGTTAGCGGCAGCCGGTTTATATGTGACAAGACTATTAGCAACTAATAACACTTGCAGGTATTTTAAGCTCTACTCGCTCATCAGTTTAGCTCTAAATTAACTAAAATATAGAGAACAGGGTTGAAGTCGATTAATTTTTATCCCTGCTGTAAATCAGAAGCATAAGCAGGCATTTAAAAGGGCAAGATCTATTACAGGTTTGCGGAGAGGGGAGGATACCTTGTGCCCTTCGTATATCTTCTTTTTGTTCATTCTGTAGGGCCGCAGGCTAGAGAACAAGGCCAGGTAGTTGCCATTTGTCTGAGCAACGAAGGCAGGCTCCTTAGGATGCGGTGCAAAACTGGGGCAGGTGTAACGTTCCTGTGTGGAGAATTGGGAAGAACGGCAGAAGGATAAAGCCTTGGCTCCAAGTTCTAGTTCCAACATTGTACTAGGCCTATAATCAAGCCTGAGCAGAACAAACCACATAATCATGGAATCGTGGTATTGCAGAGTTGGAAGGGATCCTGAGGGCCATCCAGTCTAACCCCGAGCAATGCAGGAATCTTTCGCCCAATGTGGGGCTTGAACCCGCGACCCTGAGATTAAGAATCTCACGCTCTACCGACTGAGCTATCTACGATCTTTCCTTGTTTTGACGCACGTCCGCTTCCCCAGCACTTCTTCTGTTTCACCTGCGTCTAATTTTCTATTGTAAGCTCCTCAGGGCAGGGGCCTGTCTTCTGTGGAATGCCGTGGATGGCAACAGCTACTATATAAACGTGAGCAGAGCTAAATGGAAAAAGGAAACCTGAAAATGATTTTCTAACAAACTCTCTGAGGGTTTTCTTTTCTGCACTTTCCCCCAGCTGAACTGTTGGAGAAATGTACCTTCCACCCGACAAGACAGTAGAAAACTTGGGTGCAAATGTGGATCCAACCGAATTTTCATACTGTTGACAGTAGGATCTGTGTCCTACTCCTCCTCACTGCTTCCTTCATCTACCAGTATGAACAAGCAATAGAGTTTCGTTCAATATTAAATTAGCAGAAAATAATAATCAGAAGACAAATTTCTGGGAATTTGCTGGCTGGGTGTGTGGGTGTCCTGTTTACAAAACTACACTCTCCTCCAACCCCTGATTTCACCACCTACAAACTGAGTCGAGGAATTTGATCCAGCCCTACAACAAGTAATAAATTTACATTAGAAATGAAACACACAGTATTTATTTAGTTGATGCTACAAAAACGCACAAAGAAATCCCACATGTGTCGGAACAATCAGAAATCATTTCTATGATATGATTTAACAGCAGCAGCAGCAGCAAAAATCAACCCTGCATACAATTTGCTCTGCTCTCGCTTTGCTGCACAGCCGTATCAGAGTAATTTGTATGACTGACGATCGTGTTGCTTCAGGGAGACGGGACACGTGTTGCAAATTATTCCCTTTTAACAATGAAAGCAGCAAATGTTGATGGAGGAAATGAGAAGTGCTTCTTAAAAGAAAGTTGCGCTCCTGCAAAACGGGGACTCAAGCAGCCCTTTCAGGACATCCCAGTGCCAGCTTCGTTTCCTTTGACCACTTGCTCACGCCGGAACGTGACATCAACTTTTGTGACCACCTTTCCCAGTATCTCCACGTGACAGTGCGTAAAGACAAAATGCAGATTTTCCAGGTGCTAATCTGGTGGAAATTGTTCTGCATTTATCCAACAGGAGTATTGGAGGAAGGAAATCCATATGACCATAGAGGACCATGGGCATGGCCAGGATTTGTTTGGGGGGGGGCAGGCATCTGCTGGGGGGCAGAACCTCAATTAATTGAGTACTTTCAATGCTTTTCAATATATTTTGCAAATCTCCCATGACCTCCTCATTAATTTTCATTCCTTCTCATTGTGATGCTCAGGCTGTGACTGATGTCCAGCCCCCATACACATGAGCAGGGGTGTCAACCTGAATTAAATACTGGGGGGATAGGCAAGCCCTGGCCAGCATAATCAATCACATGATGTGGCACATGCACACCATTTGAATGGCAATGCCCATCAACTAACTCAAATATTTTATTGGGGGGGGAGTTGGCTCCTAGCAGTTGGCTCCTAGGAGTTGGCGCCTGTGCACAAGAGGGAGGTATCAGCAACCTAGAAGTAATGCAACATTTGCAGAAGTCCAAGCAGTAATTTCTTCACCCAGCACATAGTTAAAATATGGCCACCAACAATGAGCATTGCTTATTGCCCACTGATTCCTTCCTGGAGCCAGTTTTTAGCCGCAACAGTGAAAGAGATTCACCACTTTTAATCAAACCATTCCTTCCATATGTATTACCTGAACTGTTAAACGATCTGAACCCAGACACTTAAGTGTTTCAATTGAATTAACCACTTCTTCTGGTGTTATCAATAAAATAATCCATAAATTCAATATATCTCTATCTATCTATCTAGGCCAGGGGTCTCCAAACTTACCTGGCCTCGGGCCGGTTCCTCCCGCGCCGATCGCATGACGGGCCGGAGGGTGAGGGAGCGCACACCCACACACTATTTCCTGTGCACTTTCGGGTCGATGGAGCACCGGAAATACCTTGTGCGCAAGCGCATCATTTCTGGCGCACTTTCGGGTTGACGGAGCACCGGAAATACCTTGTGCGCATGCGCACGGGCCTCCGCAGGCCTGGAAGTGCTCCAGAAAGAACACTTGCGCATGCGCACAAGCTATTTTTGGCGCTCCGCCGACCCGAAAGTGGGCAGCCGCACCACGCCGGTAAGAAGGAGGAATTGAAGAAGAATATAAAATTATTACAAACCCAAATCTCAAGTATTATTGATAATGAAATTGAAAATAAAATAAGGTTCCTACGACAAAAAAGTTTTGAATATTCAAATAAGGCAGGAAAGTATTTAGCCTGGCAGTTAAAAAAAAAACAAAAAGAGAGAGTTATTGATAAACTAATAGAGAACGGCAAATTAATTGGTGATCCTAAAGAAATTTCCAATTCCTTTGTGAAATTTTATGCCAAACTATATACATCAGAAAGTTATAGCAAATTGGATACAGGAAATTACCTAAAAAAGACGAATCTATTGAAGATTGATGAGGAAAGCAAAAAACAACTCGAAGAGCCGATTACATTAATGGAAATACAAGGAGCGATTAAAAAAGCAAAAATGGGGAAATCACCCGGCACGGATGGGCTGCCTGCTATTTATTACAAAAAGTTTAGAAAATTATTAGCAGAGCCTCTAAAGTTATTAATGAATAAAATTGGTGATGGAGGGATCATCCCTAAATCATGGGAGGAGGCTTACATTTCAATGATCCCCAAGCAAGGCACAGATAATTGCCAAGTCCAAAATTTTAGACCGATCTCTCTGTTAAATAGTGATTATAAACTGTTTGCGGGGATTATAGCCAGTAGGCTGAAAGGGGTGTTGGGGAAATTAATAAATAAAGACCAGGCAGGATTTTTACCAAACAGACATATCCATAGCAATATAAGAAACGTGATTAACATCTTAGAATATTTGAATATGAAAATGGATAAAAAAGTGGCGTTTCTCTTACTTGACGCAGAGAAAGCGTTCGACAAAGTGTCCTGGGCCTTTCTTAAAGAAAGTCTAACAGTATTGGGATTTGGGAAGAAAATATATAATGGAATAGATTCAATTTATAAAACGCAAAGAGCAAAACTGATAATTAATGGTGAAATTTCTGAGGAGTTAAAAATTCAAAGGGGCACCAGACAGGGATGCCCGTTATCCCCCCTTCTATTTATTTTGGTACTTGAATTTCTATTGGAAAATTTAAGAAAAGATGATGATATTAAAGGAATTAAAATCGGTAAAAATATATATAAAACTAAAGCGTTCGCCGATGATGTCATAATAACTGTGGAGAAACCATTAGAAAGTATCCCTCTAGCTCTAACCAGAATTATGGAATTTGGAAAATTGGCGGGATTAGACTTGAACAGGAACAAAACAAATATGTTAACCAAAAACTTAACAGGAGAAGAAATTGAGAAATTACAGGAAAAAGTGGGATTAAAAGTAGTTAAAAAAGCCAAATACCTAGGTATTTGGATTTCCAATAATACCAATAATCTATTCAAGGATAATTATATAAGTAAATGGGAGGAGGTTAAGAAGGATTTGGATATTTGGCGTAGATTAAATCTATCATTATTGGGGAAAATAGCAGCCATCAAAATGAATATACTCCCAAAAATGTTATATTTATTCCGGATGTTACCAATTTTGTCAACAGGATCAGAACAATTTAAACAATGGAGGAAGGATTTAACGAATTTTATTTGGAATAGTAAACCAGCTAGGATTAAATACAAACTTTTAATTGACATCAAAAATAGGGGAGGATTAGCCTTACCGGATTTAAATCTATATTATGATGCGGTTTGTTTTTTATGGTTAAAAGATTGGATTACTTTAGAAAATTTAGAATTATTAGACCTGGAGGGAATCGAAAATAAATTTGGATGGCATGCTTATATGGTGGAAGACAAATTAAAAGCCCATAAAGGATTTAATGCACACATTATTAAAAGATCTCTGTTGAGGGTCTGGGACAAACATAAGAACCTCCTAGAGCCAAAAACACCTAAATGGCTGTCGCCTATTGAAATTATCACCGTAAAGAAGGTAAATATGGAAAGAAGCTGGGGGAAATATAATGATTTATTGGAAGAGAGAGAAGGGATACTTAAACTGAAGAAATATGAAGACATTAAACATCATCTAACAGGATGGATACAGTACCATCAGGTACATAGTAAGTTTAATAAGGATATGAGGCAAAAAGGCTTTTTAAACGAACCCTCTTTATTGGAAACACACCTACTAAAAAGCGATAATAAAATAATCTCTAAAATGTATAATGTTCTGCTCGAGTGGGAAGTTAAAGACGAAATGGTAAAAGAGACAATGATTAATTGGGCAATGGATTTAGGGAAGACCATACAGTTAAAATCGTGGGAAAAACTCTGGAAGGAAGGGTGGAGGTTCACAGCTTCAGAGGGAATAAAAGAAAATATGATCAAGATGTTTTATAAATGGTACCTTACACCTGTTAAAATCCATAAGATATATAAAACCAAAGATAATTTATGTTGGAGATGTAGGAAAGAAACAGGGACGTTCATTCATATGTGGTGGCACTGTGGTAAAATTAAAAAAATTTGGACACAAATTTTTGAAGAAATTAAGAAGATTTTGAAATATAATATTAAAAGAAATCCGGAAGCCTTTTTAATAGGTATATTAGATGATGGAGTAAAAAAGGAAGATGGAAATTTGTTTCTGTATGCAGTAGCGGCTGCAAGAACTTTGATCGCATCTTATTGGAAGACACAAGAAGTACCTAGTATACAGGAATGGCAAGAAAAATTATTTAGCTTCCTGGATTTGGCAAGATTAACAGAAGTGATAAGAGGTGGTAGTAATCAAAAATTTAATCAAAGATGGGAGAAATTTGGAATATATATGAAAAACCAGTGCCCGAATATAAAAACTTGGATCCATTTCTAACATTCTGTATTGGTAAAAAAGGGAAGGAAAGACAAAAAGTCGATAAATTCACATGAACTTTGGTTAAATGATTGGAAACGCAGTAACAAGTAAATTAAGCAACCCGGGAGGAGGGCAGGCGGAAGCCTAAGTCAAGTTTACAACTAGGTATCATGATTTATGATTAACTTGGATCGGTTATGATTTATTTATTTAAGTAATGAATTTTGATATTTCATTAATAGACAACATGATTGAATGAATATGTATGATTTGTTTTGTTTAAATTCTTTTTTTGATGTATTATGGTTATGTGTGTGTGTGATGTTTGTTTTCTTGTGTATTGTTTTTAATGTATGAATGTTACAATTCTCAATAAAGATTTATTTAATTAAAAAAAAAAAAAAAAAAGAGTGGGCGACGGGGGTTGCTGTGGGCCAGATAACCGAGTCCCTTGGGCCGCATCCAGCCCACGGGCCTTAGTTTGGGGAAGCCTGATCTAGCCATCATGGCTGGTAGCCATTGACAACCTTATCCTATATAAAGGATGGATCAGGTCATTTGTTCCAGTGTAGAAAGAACAAAAGGCTGAGATGAAAAAGTCAGCTGTTTTAGAAAAGGGAGAAAGGCAGGCAAACCATGGAAGTTGTTTTGGCTCAATGAATGGTGTTTACCCTCAATGAAAGTGGAAATTGACTTTTCAGTGTACTGGGAGTGCACGCAGCCTTCCATCTGAAAGATTAGAGATGGAAATTTATGAAACTAAAGGCATTTTTGGGGGTAATTGTTTACAAAAAAACAACAACCAACCCAACCCTCAATTTCATGCTAGCTCTAGAGAGCGCAGTAAACTGCCCCATTCAATAACGCTCTCCTTTTTAACTCCCAAGGAAATCATTTTGTTTAAGCTTCTGAATACATCAGAACTGAGTGCTCTGCAGTTTCTTATTCACTGAAGCGCATTGCTTTTGAAGTGCAAATGACTAACCTACTATCACAATTTATGCACTGGATTGTGCATCTGCAAATCCGGACAAAGGCAATCACGGAAGCTTGGGAATGGGCAAGTTCTATTAAATCATCCACTCCATCTCTCCGCTAGGACAGAATTGTTCTTTTCAGAGATAAATGGATGCAAACTGACCCTGATTCTTTATGTTTTCAAAAGAGATTTGAGTTTCCGCAGACTTCCAGCTATATAGGGAACGCCTTTTTTAAATGGTTCAAAATCATTACACTGCACAAGATGGCAGCTCTAAAAGCAGCCAGCTTCATTCTTCAGGAAGTTGAAAGAAACTCACAACAGGGAGGTGTCTAACAACTTCCTGTTCCTAAAAAAAACAACACCAGGTGTAGGGAATCGGTTTTTCCTGTCAAGGGCCTCATTTCCACAGAATAATCTGTTAGGGCAGGCTTCCTCAAACTCTACAGATGTTTTTGGCCTACAACTCCCATGATCCCTGTTGTTGTTCAGTCGTTCAGTCGTGTCCGACTCTTCGTGACCCCATGGACCAGAGCACGCCAGGCACGCCTATTCTTCACTGCCTCTCGCAGTTTGGCCAAACTCATGCCAGTCGCTTCGAGAACACTGTCCAACCATCTCATCCTCTGTCGTTCCCTTCTCCTTGTGCCCTCCATCTTTCCCAACATCAGGGTCTTTTCTAGGGAGTCTTCTCTTCTCATGAGGTGGCCAAAGTACTGGAGCCTCAACTTCAGGATCTGTCCTTCTAGTGAGCACTCAGGGCTGATTTCTTTGAGAATGGATAGGTTTGATCTTCTTGCAGTCCATGATCCCTAGCTAGTCTCAAAACATCTGGAGGGCCGAGTCTGAGGAAGCCTGTATTAGGGGCACCCGAGAATAGTGGGTGGGGTCACAGCCAGCAGTTGCCAGAGCAACACCAAAGTGGGAGGAGCCAGATTAAATGCTTGGAATTTGATACTAGGCCAATGGCCACAGCTTCCCTATCTGTGCCAAAAGCCCAAGACTGAAATCTGAGAGCAGGTTCACGTTTCATCCCACAGAAGTGCACAGGAATGACCCCCGAGCTACCACAGTGGGCGGGATTCAGCCAGGGGCGCCAACTTGAATAAACTCCATTCCGCATAATCGATCACAAGACACATACGCCATTTGAATGGCAATGCCCATCAACTTTGAGGGGCAATATTTTATGGGGGAAGTGAAGGGACCTCGACCCCTGGGAGTTGGTTCCTGTGGATTCAGCTAATGGTTCCCATCTGTGGAAGCCTTGTGCAACAGGAAGCTTTCCCCCTCCTGTCCCCATGCACGCATGCCCCCAACAGCCTTGAGGAGATCAGGAGAACCCCCCAGAACAGGACGTGGGGAGAGGAGAGGGGCGATCATTCTGCCTGGCAAGCAGAAATGTGTGCCCTGATGGAACAACAGACATAACACAACACTGAATTCCTCCCAGGGCACACATGGCTACACAACACCTATCATCCTTGTCCTCTCATTTTTAGTGGAGGTGCCTGAGTCCCTGATTCACAGGTGAATTTTAAACGCAATAGAGATAGCCATGCAAGCCTGAAGCTTGCTCCTGTGTCCCAATGTGTGTAGACCCTACACACCAAAGGAAAGTTATGAATCGGCTTTAGAGATATTTAGTATACGGAGGATTTCTTCCTAGGAGGAACATAGGGACCTACCTTTTATCAGACTATTATGTTGTGAACTGCCCTGAGATCTACAGGTATACAAAATTAATAAATAAATATTTGCCCAATTTTTTTATCAAAGACTGGGGGGAAATTGTGGATTATTTGAAATGTTACTGTACACATATTAAGTTCGTTAGCAGGCTTAACTTAAACCAGGCAGTTAAAATTAATGCTAAAGAAAAACTAGGGAGTAATTAATAATTGGAATAATGAAGGAAATGCAGTGTTAGAAATTTGAAAAAATATAAAAAACCACAAAAGGAGTGGGGGGGGAGTAAAAATAAACATATTTGTTGGAAAACATTGGATCTGTATTTTTGTCAAAATATTTTTGAAAAACTGAAAAATAAAATTTATAATAAATAAATAAATGTTTGCCCAACCAGCCCAGTACAGACTACTCTAAATGGAAACAGCACTACAGAGTCTCAGTTAGAGGTATTTCCCACCACCTGCTACCTACCGGTAATTGGCTTTATCATGCCTTGCCAGAGACTGGACCCAGGACCATCTACCTGCAAATCATGTGCTCTAACACTGACCCACAGCTCCTCCTGCCCGTGAATAGAAGACTGAACTTCTGCATCCTCTCCCCAAAACTGAGCAGTGTGACGAATTATACGTTTCATGATTTGACAGCTACAAGGAATCCGGTTGGAACCCAAGAATGTGCTAGAGAACCAATGTGGACTTGTGGACAGAACGATATGTCTGATGTTCCTGAGTTCCAATCCTACCTCAGCCATAAAATAATGGTTGCGGCCAGGCAGAGAGCTGTCTGGTTACAAGCCCGCAGAGTGAGAGGAATCAAGGACTAAATAATCAAGAGATTAGCATGCATGCGTGAATCAGCTCTTTGCTACATCACTAATCAGCCCAGGTTGACATTTCTAAAGGTGCGCCACCATGCATATTTACTTCAGAAGCAAGTCCCACTGTGTTCAATGGGGGGTTCACTCCCTGATGAGCACACATAGTAAATGAAATATAAATATACTTGAAACAAATGCACGAATAGTTCTCTGGTTCGTTTGACATTTATAATCAAAGAGGAAATTAAGGGTTGTTAAAGAAGCATAATTATTGTCTAAAATGTGCTTCGTACAAAAATAAAATAAAACAATGTAAAAAAAATGGCTTCAGTGCAGAAGTGCTGGGCTGTAGTGTCAGTCGCAACCTTCCATTGTAAAGCAAATGTGATCAGTGCGTAGCAAAATGGACCCAAAAACTCTTTAGACCAGGTGCTGCACAGACGGACTTAATTAAGTTAATAAGGCTCCAAGATGCTGTTGAGAAACTGGGCTCTTTCCAGGCTGACAAGAGTTTGGGAAGTTTACTTGGCACTGTGGAAAGTGGGAAGGTGATTACTGTTATCGTTGCTAAGACTGCACTACATGGCCTAACAATCTGAAGCTAGCAAGATGCACAAACAATAGTTTGGAGTCGCAATCCACCGCCATGGCACACTCCCGGGCAAGCTGCCATTTTCAGGTAGCGTGTTGATCCAGAACTCAAGATGTAAAGCTATCAATTCAAGGATAATAACACCTTGAAGAAATTAATATTGTGGTGCTATGACAAGAACCTGGGAGCAAATCCCACTGAACTTAATGAGGCCTACTTCCAACTATCCATGCAAAATAATGAAGGGTGCTCTGCTGTTTCTCCTGAGCTCTGCACCTACAGATTGCAGCAGAATGCAGCGGAGTCCTGTTGGATGAAGGACGAAATAGTAATAATGCCAATACTAATAACAATTATTCAATTTCTTACCTGTCCTTTCCCATAAGGTCCCAGAGTACAGTATTAAAAACAGTTTACAATATATTACAACCTCAAGAATAGGATCAATCCTAATATTTATATCTCTCTCACTAGGGTCAAAGGCCAGGGTAAAGAGGTGCAACTTCAGCATACAAAGGAAACTTCACAATGAAAGTACCAGATGCATTTCTGTGGGGAAGGAATTCCACAACTTTGGGGCTGCCACAGAAAAGGCCCTGCCCTGGGGCATCCATCCTCTCTGGAAAAAACTCACAATACCTGAGAGCAGTGAAACTACTAAGAGCCCCCCCCCCCCCCCCCGCTGATCTTAACACCCAAGAAGGTCTGTAGGGAAGGAGGGAGTCTTTCATATATTTTTTGGCCTGAGTCATTTAGGGTTTTGAACACTAATGTGAGCACCTTGAATTGGACTCAGAAACGAAGTGATCTCTGTCCAACTTTGGCAACCCAGCCATAGTTGGCAATTGTTTTTCCTAGCCACCAAGGTCACCTGAACCTTCAGTGACAATACTGGGATCCAAGACTACCCCCAAGCAGGGGCGTAGCAAGGGGGCGTAGGGGGTGGTACGCCCCAGGTTCCATAATGGAGGGGTGACAAATTATTAAGGAACAATTACAGCCCTACTAGGGCAGTTCATAAAAAACTTTTTTTCAATGTCTGCTCCAAAGGTGTTATCTTACTATACTAGGGATTATATAGCTATATATGAAATTTCATGCATATTGGTTAATATCTTGACCCTCCTCCACCAAAATAGCTGTTTACTTGGCTGTTTTCCTATGTCGTGAAGGCTGAAATTTCAGTTCAGTGGAGCACTTACTGTTCCCAACCCTAACTCTGTGGAAAGCCATCTAATTAGACTTTAATTTGATTTTGAGATGTTTTTAGGAGGTAATTTAATTATTGTTTGATTTTATACCAATGTTATGTATCTGATGTTAGCCACCCTGAGCCCGACTTCAGCCGGGGAGGGCGGGATATAAATAAAAGTTTTTTATTATTACTTGTTATTCTTCCTTTGTAAGAAAATATGAAATAATGTAAAACCATTTTTGCAGGGGGGGAAATCAATGGGGGTGGGGTGACAACAAATTTTCCCCACCGGCTACCACCTGACCTTCCTACGTCTCTGCCCCCAAGCTATGGACCTGCTCCTTCCAAGGGATTGCAATCCCATCTTCCCACCTCCTAGCTCTGAGGAGGAATCTTCAACGTCCTTTTGACTGGCGGGAAGCAAATTTGTTTCAGTGGTTTCCAGAGAAAAATTGCTGTGGGCTTTTTTCTTTTCTTTTTTAACGGAATAGCGATTGAGCCGTCGTAGAAGTAAATAAAAAAGTAAATAAAAGTCTCACATGGTAGATTTGATTGGAGATCTTTGCAGCTGTGTGGAAATCCCAGGCAATGATGGTACGGTCAGCTGAATCTTGGCTTACAGCATCGGTGCTGGTAAGAAATTCTTTTCCTTCAGGGAGAAACATGATATCTAAGGTTTGCTGTACCGCAGCTTTGTAAACTTTTATTACCTGTGGTAAAAATAAAAAAAAGATTAAAAAACCATAAAGCAACCATTGTTCCGGTGGCTTCTCAAGACATATTGCCTTTGCAAGCAGAAGAAGGCTATTTTAATGCAAAACATTAGTGGGTCGCAAGAAGAGGAGGGAGAAAGTCCATTCAAGTTCAGGGGAAGAACTCAAGATGGAGGTGGGACCACATTTGCGTTTACATCTTTGCTCTCTAATCTCTACACACTTGCGTGTCGAGGTCCCCAAACCACCCCTCAAGTAAAACACACTTCACACCACATATAAGTTTAAGGTTTTTGGCATTAATTTGGCCACAACTTTATTGAATACAAAATAAGTGAGTGGTTGCTTAGGCATTGGTTAAGACTATCTGTCCCTCTGGGGACAGAACTGACATCCACCCGCCTGTGGAGTCAGTATAGGGGAAAACACTTTGGGGAGAGAATGTGCGCCCATTCTCCCCAAATGCTCCCAGGGGCTCTTGTGTGGGCCCTGTCCCCCGACTGGGGTAAACGGACAAGCATGGTGAGCCCCTGGATTCCTTTAACAGAATTCCCCTTGCAGCAGCAGCCTTGAAGGGGCAACCACAGCTAACCTGCCTCTTCGCAGCATAGGAGGGGCAACAACACCCAACTCTGCCCCTCCTCAACCAATTTATAACCAATGCCTAACCGCCAACCTTACAAGTTGTGACTAATTGCTACGCAGTAGGCGAAAACCAAATGGCACCAGCCAATAAGCCAAGTGGAAAAAAATTCCTACCAGGCCCCTGCTACAATGCAGACGACCCCATGACAGGCATAGCAAGGTCAATGCAGAGGCCTAATAACAGGGCGGGAGGGCGGGCGATCCGATGCACGAAGCCAGGAGAGCTCCGGCGCTGAGTGCAGGGTCATTTATAGGCTCTGGACTGTCCATCAACAAGTTGCAACATAGGAATCTCCCCAACAACAGCCAGAGCCCAATCACAGTAGTGGCCATCCAGACTAACCTGCCCAGCAGCAGAGGGGTGACTTGCTAGCCCCCACCGCAACATGTGCTCTCCATGAAGGAGAACACACTATACCAAAACACTGTCATCTCTCATGGTTAAGGCTGCAGAAATGCTATACATTTAAAGCACATGACTTCACCCCAATGAATCCTGGGAGCGGCATTTCCCACCTCCGTCCCTCACAGAACTACAATGCCCAACAGCCTTAAGTAACCACAGTTCCCATGATTCTTTGAGGGGAGTCATAGGCTTTAAATGTATAGTCACCTTTTTGAGGTGAAAGCTGAGAAATCTATGCTGCTTTTAGAAGAGATAGTTGGTGTGACCCATAGTTACTAGAACAATACTGGTTTTCAATCAGGATACTATTACGGTAAAATGAGACAACTGCATTCCACCACAACTTCCAGGGCACACAAAGCAATTAAAACTTCTTCTTTTTCAGTATTTGCATACTAATAGTAAATTGATCTTTATTTCTGCAAATAAATGATCACACATGGGTAACTCCCTAAGAAAGTCAAGGAGCATTACCAGAAGAGAACTTGTAAGCTACTGGCTGGGAAAATGATTGTCAAAATAAATAACAGTTAACATATTTTTATAAAAGGTCTCCACCCCTAGCAGCAACTTGCCTGGAGAATGAAAATTTTGGTTAGGGGTGGCCAGCAGAGAGGGAGGGAAGAGCTTGCAATCGAAAATCTGCAGCAACATTTTTGAATTATTTAAAGTTGCACAAGGAACGCGTGGGCTTCTAGTGGGAGAGGGAGGGGCAATCCGACAAGCACGCAGTACAGGAAACGGTTGCCTGGCAACAAGACCCTTTGGAAGGGAAAGGAGTTAATATTGACAGTTGGAAAGATCAGAAGGGAGGAAAGCACAAAAGTGCAGAGAGCGCTAGACAAGCAGGCAGAGGGACAGAAGCTAATTAGCTGCAGACGGGGGACATGAAAGCAAAGGGAGAAGAAGCGAGAAAACAGTGGCTGGGAGTCTCAGACTAAGCATTTGTATTTTAATCTCTGATTAAGATGCTCCAAAACCGAAACAAAACAAAATACGTAATTAGGGCACTCAGAAACCCAGCGTTTACTTGAAAGCCCTGCAGAATGTGCCTCTGGATGTAAATATGTTGTACTTGCACCCGAAGAATGCCGCATGGATCTTTCCCCCTCTTGTTTTGAAGATGCTTAACATTGCATCATCAAAACAAAAGAGCTGTAAAAAAATAAAATAAACATAAGAGAGGTAGAAAGAAACTAGATTGCAAGCTGCCTTTCTATTTGTGCTCACTTGATTTTCGCCACCTCTTGGTTGAATTTGGGCTCCATTGGGGAGGTGGAACCTGATCATAGGAATGTATGAAACCACTTTTCTATCAAAGGGATGAGGAGTATGCTGCCCTCCAGATACGATTGGGGCTCCAGCCCCCTTCAGCCTCAAACAGCAGGGATGAAGGGAGTTGTAGTTCAGCAAAATCTGGAAGGCCACAGGTAACCCATCCCTGTTATCCCCGAGCCATTCCATTAGTCCAGTGTTTCTCATCTATCTTGGGCCCCTAGCTGTTGTTGGACTACAACTCCCATCATTCCCTGCTTGCAGGACCAGTGGTCAGGGATGATGTGAGTTGTAGTCCAACCACAGCTGGGGACCTAAGACTGATGAGAAACACTGTACTGTATTGTCTGCAACGACTGGGAATGGGTTTTAGATGGTCTTTCCTAGACCTGCCTGGAGATGCCAGGGATTTGACCTGCATGCAAACCATGTGCTCTGCACTAGCTCTGTGTTGTGGTTCAGACACAGGACAAAAACCACCTAAACAAGATGGGAACTGCAAGGGAACACATGGTTCTCGCCTAAACTGGGCCACGTTATTTTGTGATATTATTACAAACCGAGCTGCAAGAAGCGAGGTCACCTGACTATGAGTCATGTTTTATCCTGTGGGAAAACCACTGGTCATACTAATCTTCCCACACATGTGATGTTATTGTAATGTACTGTTGTACTTCTTACTTTCTGTTCCGGCTCACAGATGCTGGACGCAAGTATAGACAGCTCTGAATTCATGAGCTGGCTACGCAGAGATATATATTCTGCATTTTAACTGCAATAAAGTAGTTTTAGCCTTCACTGGCTTGTGTGTGTTGTTCTTGGCAAGCTGGGAACAATCACATATTACTGACGTGCCCCTGGACTCGAGTAGCCAGGAAGGCACAGAGGCTTCGTTCCTGCCTGGGGGTCAGTCTAACAACTTGCCCCCACCCCACCCCGGGAAGTCTCACAACAGTTATACCTGCAGTATCGAACACATCAGCTTCAAAAACATATAATATTCATTTCAGGAATCAGCCACTTTCAACGTGATCTGGGCTCACAATTCTGCAAAAGGCTGCACTCAGAACCCGCCCAGATACATGCCAAAGCCTGCTGGAACAACGACAATGCCTCAGTCATCTTGGCAGTAGAATCAAAGCTGAGGAGAGCCAAGAGGAAGAACAAAATGGCAGGGAAGTATGGACCCATCACTACAGCAACAGAGGCACTTCCTCTCCTTCCAGGAAGCCTGGATATATGCGAGCAGATCCAGGGGGTGGGCTTCCTGTCAGCCCTTTAGTTGGCTGTTCATATCTCCAAATCTATAAAGTTAAAGCTTGAAAACAAGGCTACCAGGCCTACAAGGAACAGCAAACTAAAAATGTTGGAAAACATTGCTTTAGTGCTAAGATACTTCACCAAATTTGTGCTCTGGTAGGTTTCTGAAAGAAAATACTGTTATTTAAACTCTGCACTTTTAAAATCCTGGCATACTTCAGTAAGCTCATCCTTCCATTTGGTAGAAGAGGAAAATGTTTTTTTTGGGGGGGGTTGCTTCTTTATATGAGCAGGTTTATATCACACATACAAACAGGTTTTCAAAAGCCTGCTTACTGAAGCTCTATATTCCCAGACAATCACAAACGGCTTTCAGAAAGAGGCACAATAGTGTCTGAAGTTAACAACAACAAAAAACCAGTATTATGCTGAATTTCTTTTCTTACTTAAAAGAGAGTTCGAAGCTGAAGGCTTACTTCAAGGAAGATCATTTGGCCACCCAAGAGACTAGTCCACTTTCAATACTGTGAAAAGCATACATAGAGCTGGAGTCAAAAGCCTTTTCTGTACTGATGATTGGCCTCCCTCGATTTGCAATTGTGAACTCCAGCAATGAGTGCAACAAATCTGGACTCCACATTTTTGCAGCTTTGAACTCATTGCATGAACAAGGAGTAGCCGGACTATAAAGCAACAAGCCTGACCACACAGCACTTTGAAGTTGTCCCACAGGGTTTCACAGGGAAATGCAGAGCACTTTGCTTCAATTCATTCTCATTTTCTCTCTCTCTCTCTCTCTCTCTCTCTCTCTCTCTCTCTCTCTCTCTCTCTCTCATATTTATATTCTTGTTTGTAATATTTATTCGCTGCCCTTCAGCCAAAGGTCTCAGCAAGGCTTACAAATTAACCAATAGAAGGAATATAACAGTAAATATAGAAAAGTAGGTTCAGAGCACAGCACAGCAGAACAAAACACCAGCGTAAAAATAGGTCACACAAGCTTGGGCAAAGAACAAGGCTTTCCACTGGGAGCTGAAAAGAAAACAAAGATCATGCCAGGTGATCTCTGGGGAGGGAATTTGAGAAGTGGGGTGCCACAGCTGAAAAGGCCCTGTCTCCAAACACCATCCTCCTTACCACAGATGGCAGAGGGACCGAGAGCAGCGCCTCGGTGGCTGATCGTAAATTTACAAATTAATGGAGGGCTGAAGCCAATCCTTCAGATACTCTGGTCCCATGTTATATAGGGCTCTTTAAGCCAAAACCAGTCCCTTGAATTTTGCTTCGAAATGGGCTGGAAGCCTATGTATATTTACAAGACCTGATGAGATATGTTCTCCGTGTCTGTTCTCTGTTAATAAGCGTGCAGCTCTAATTGGCAATCCTCAAAGGCAGCCCCACATAGTGGGTATTGCAGTAATGTGAACCAGATATACTGATAACTGCTACAAGGGTAGCTCTGTCCAGGAGGGGTCACAGTAATAGTCAAGTGGATATGGGGCAAGAAACTGAAACAGAATCTTGTCAAGGTGGCGGCTCTGTTGATCAGCAGTCCAGGGAGGCTGTTTCAATCAGCTCCAGAAGGGACTGTACTTTCCATGCAAGGTAAGGTGCACGGTTGGGGAGTGGTGTTGCGCCTGTCTTTGTCTCTTGAGTTTCGAAAGGTGTAAAGGACCTTCTATCCGTAGAGGTTTACCAACTGACTGCAGCCACCCCTAGACAGTGACAGTCTAGCCACAGTTATCCATACCTTGGTAACTTACCACAAAGTGCTTAAGATGGGGCTGCCTTCGTAGACAGTTTGGAAGCTGCAGGTAGTCCAGGGGCTATACAGAGATCCTCTGGCACCTTCATTGTACAGCTTCCAGAAAATGCTGAACATGCACCAATTTACCCTGGCTTTTGGCACTTGAGGTGTATGTTTTTAGGGCCTGCCTGTTTTGTGGTTGTAAGTTGTTTTTAAATGTTTTTAATATTGTGTTTTAATGTTGTAACCCACCCTGTGACCTTAGGGTGATTTGCAGAAAATAAATAAATAGTATTGACTCTCAGTCTTTGTATTCCCTACCCTATTCCTTCACATGTAATTGTACACACACACACACACACACACACACACACACCACTGCCAATAGTCTAACTTCAGACTGTACATCTCTCTTCTCTTCATTGAGTTAAGCTACCATGCACATTGTTGCACTGTGCAAAATACATGAATCAGCACCAGCGTTTCACACTCCCACCTATTGATCCAATATATACTCTTTCCAGTAGCCAGGCTGGCCCTTAAAATGCTCTGCGGGTAGAAAAGACAGGTGCTTCTAGGGCCATAACCCACGTTGCTCTGAAAGGCAGGAACTTCTCTTCCATCTGAAGCAATAATAGTCTCTGGTGCAGTTTCTGCCACATCCTTGTGCATAATTTCAACAGGTATCTTTTATGAATCCCCAAGTAGATTTAATACAGATATCAGCTGTGATAAAGCCCACTCTGATAAACTGAAACGGTTCTTGGTGATGAGCCAAAAAAAAGCATTCAAATGTTTAACTCTTTTTCAGTGAAAGTGCTTCCAAGTGTTTTAAATAGGGAAGGGGTAACAAAAAGATAAGTACACCCTCAAGAAGCTTTGCTCTAGAAAAGAAAGCAATGAAAGTGTCCTTTATCTGCCACCATCTCTTATACAGGCAGAAGAAGAATCTCTCGGTTGGTTTTCACAGCTGCTGAACTCTCCAATGAATGGCAAGCTTGATGTGCAGAGAACTCAATTTACATGCATTTCATATAGAACCATTTTCCAGGGTTTCAACGGGGTTAAATATCTGGCAATGGGTATATCAAGCCGTAAAAACAGAATCCCCAAGGTTTCTCCAATATCTGTGATCCGGGTATTTTTAGCTGGCACAATACAACTCTGGAATGCTTCGGAAGTTCACTGTGAAAACATGGTTCACCACCAGCAAACTGAGGGAAGGGAGGGGGGAAGTATGGTTTAAAAGGTGACCTGCCACAAAGGTAGGGAGCCTCTGGTCCAGGGGGCAAATGCCAGAAGCCAGGCTCCTGGGACCCTGTGGGATGTAAAAAGGACAGGAGCAGTCAAACACAACTTTTGCTAGAGTAGACATAAAGGTTGTCTCAGTCCTCCAGCCGGAACTTCCTGCCTTCCTGGACTGAGACAAAACTCCCTTGTTTGTAACTTGAGATGGGTGCGGCCTCTCCTTGAAGAACCACAGGCCGGGCCTCCATTTTGTCTCTTCAGTCTTCTCTCTCTCTCATTGCCATCTTAACAGCAGCATTACTAAGATGCACCCTTGGCTCTAGGCCAAGAGAAGAAAAGGGGGACTTTCTCCCGTAAGGAGATAGTCACCACATGTATACTGTTTAGTAACTTTTAAGTCTGCCTCTGTGATCCTTTGTGTGAACAGATGATTTCTTGTGAGTAAACGTTTTATACTTTGCTGAAGACTGTGCAGTGTCTGATTAAAAGGGGAAGACACCAGGATAATATTTCTAATGACTCTAGCGAGTCTGTGCAAGCTATCTGCTGTGTGTGTGCTAAAAAGGGAATGTTAACTCTGCAGATATTATAGAACTTGTAAACACAAGTTGGGACAGGATATCTTAAGCAATATATCCTCCCCCACATCCCTTAAAATTCCCACAGACCCTCTACCTTGGTCACACCCCTGCTCTAAATCCTCCTTGAATGTTTTTTGTCTGCATGGAATGTGTCCCTGAATTATGGTATTACTGCTTGCTTTCCTGCACGGAGGATACATTTACTTCTGGTAAATGAGCCACCATAGCCACTGGAGGGACATGAAAAATTGTGCCCTGAGCTCAACAACCCATGTACTATTGAAACCAAAGGGGCACATTGGTTGCCAGATATACTGGCATTATTTTCAGCTCTCCAACCCCACTATGCTAACTCAGCCACCCTGTGGCTCCTGGATTTCCCACTTATTTTCAAGCTTATCTTCACAGGGATGAGGATTTGAAATGTGCTTAATTGTCTGGGGGGGGAAACAAAAGCCAAGATTGTCATGAAGCCGACACCCATGGCTAATGACGCTTGCGGAATCCTAGCATAAAGCGAATGGGTTTTGCCAAAGCCTGGCAAAGATAACCAATGCATGTGCCACTATTAGAAAGGAAGAGGGTTGGGGGGAACTGCCTCGCCCACACAAGCATCAGCTGCTCTTCTCAGCTGAATGACAAGTGGAAGTGCAATTTAAGGCAAAATAAGATCAAAGCTGCATCAAGGATATAAGGGAATAAATGCCATGGGTCTTAACAATGAACTGGGAAGAAAGCACTGTCTAAAATACATGCGCTGTTCGGATAGGCAGTTTGCGTGCATCACAATGACAAGGCAACTGGGAAGTGAGTCCCCAGCCCACTCTTTCCAACTTAAGGATAAACTGAGCACAATGGAGACAAAATTATGATACACCAGACAGAACATCCCCCCTCCTTATCTCATATGTGACCGTAAGGATACAAGAATGGAAAAAGAAAAGAGGAAATTGTGCTTGCCGCTTTGCACAAACAATCTCAATATAAAGATGGAAAATGGATGAAAACAGATCCATACTGAACTACCCTAAGCTAGAAATTACTCCCCAGTGATTTATGACCAGTCAAAGACACTAAAGGTAAACTAGTGTAAAAAGTTGGTTGGATTCCTTAACAGGAACTTTCCTACAACTTTTTATATATATAAAAGTGTTATTAGGCCGAAATGGAGGCTTGCAGCCAACTAGTGAAGAGGGCAGCACACACACACACACACACACACACAGAGAGAGAGAGAGAGAGACTGTAGTAAAAAAAGAAAAGAGATGAATCTCAAAACTGTACCAATGGACTTTAATAATAAAGTGTCAACAACTCTTAATCTGCTAGAGCAGCCTTCGTGAACCTGGTGCCCTGCAGAGTACAACTCCAATCAGCCCCTGCTAATAATAATACCTACACATGCACACAGCGATGATGGAAAAGTTCGATGTTGTCTGCATTTCAATGAGGAACAACCCAATTTGCACTTCTCAAACTAATGCACCAACCAAAACACATCCTTCAAAATTTGCATGTCTCTAAATTTTATTATGCCACTATCCAAACAATATTTACCAAACTTGGAGGAAGTGTGCATATATTGGTGAAAATAAAATACAAAACACATTATACTGGGGCAAATGGCATGTGTAACATGTGTGTATTAGTCAAAACTGCAGGCAAAAAAAAAGTGCTTTATTAGGTGAAATTTACACTAAAATAAAACAGCATATTGCTGCAGTAACGTGGAGAACCAAATGTGAGACTGGGAAAACAAGGAACGTAAAATAACTGAAATGGACAGATTAGTCTATCCTGACACACGGGTGCTATTTTTTTGCTCCACCAGTGGAGTCTTGTCTATTAGGGCGAGTGGGCACTGAACCGCCAATCTCAGTCAGCCCTTGGTCATCCTCTAGTTGGCTGCCTTCTTACTTGTAAATCAACCCAGGGGGTGATCCTGGCTATCAGCTTCCTTCTCAGTGTGCTCAAAGAATCACAGAATTGTCGAGCTGGGAGAGACACCCTGCAATGCAGGAATCATAGATCTGTCAGTGAATAGCTCTAGTTCCACTTACCATTGGCTCTGCCTGACATTGGCTCTGTCTCCATCTGCTTTCCCCCCTCCCTTCCAAGTCCCAGTGTAGTGCCGGATTACCAAATAGGCACAGTAGGCACCGGTCTATGGGCCCCACGCCTTTTAGAGGCCCCATGACAACGGATCAAAATAATATTGCTTTGATATTGAAAGAAAACTACAATCAAGCTTTCTTAGTTCAATGCCATTCCACTAGAGCGCGCGCACAAGAAACCTCCAGATATGAAGCTTTGTTAGTGTATCACGAGTTCCCACCGACTCCAGATCCTGGAATATTCACAAGTATCCATGTAGAAGCGTAAAATCAAAGGCATATTACGAGATAATCTATGAGAGGCCCCTGGCCCCAAAGATTTCAACTGCCTAGGGGCCTCCACTGGGTTTAATCCAGCACTGTCCCAATGGAGGTCAACTACCACGGTCAAACCCACTCTGATATGACTGGCTTGGGAGAAGAGGGACTGAAAAGAGGGACTATGGGTTGGTAAACGACAGGCAAAAGGAGGGGGTGAAATCTGTGCTCCTCATCCACACACCTATTTTGCTGTTGAAAGCTAAGCTTAACCACCAGCGCCTCACTTTTTCCATATTCATCCTTAAATGCATGAATTTTCTGATGTCACATTTACTTTGGCCCCAAGGGTGGCAGGAGATCACAAAACATTCCAGCTTCAAATGGATCTTTCTGCAGAAGGTGGAAGCCAAGATAAAATTAGTGCAGATAGTTGGATGCAAGAGGGATTAATAAAAAATGCTATTAAGACCACTGAATAAAAAGGCTTCGAACAGAAGGGTTTTAAAGTCAGTAAAGAACAATACTGATAATACAGAACAAACTCTGAGGTTGTGTGAGAATGGTTTTGAGACATCCAAGGAGAACACATACAGCAGGTCCAAGAGACGCAGCATTGTGGATTGCTGACTGAAATTTCAGAATATGCAGACAAGCTTTCTGGGGGTTTTTTTTTACTGTCTATCTATGGATAGAAAAGCACAAGAGACCTTGCATTACTTAATCAATTGCCTTTGCCATAACAAACCAACAGTCTTGGTCTGCAATCCTGGGAATTTGATTGCTGCCTTGCACCACAATGAGATATTACCATTATTTCTTAATTAAGTCAGTCTTTAGAAAATGCAGTCTGCTATATTTATCATACAACTCAATTTGCGAAGTTAATAATTAATTAGCCTCGTCTCTCTCAGAAGCACAATTCCTGTATTCCCTGATATTTGTGCATTATATATTCCGTGACTGAGCAGAAATTTGAGCCACATCCTAATAGTGCAATCCTATGCACATTTACATGTAAGTCCCATTGTGTTCAAGGAGGTCTGCTCCCAGGCAAGCAGAATCCTAGCAGAACAATCCTATGCATGCCTACTCACAAGTAAGCTCCAATAGGTTTAATAGAACTTGCTCCCAGGGAAGCACGCATAGGGAGCCCAAGTGGTGGTTTAATACAAAATTACCTGCTGTCAAGATCCAGACATAGTCATTAGTATAGTAGAGCTTATTCTTACAAGTGAACAGGGATAGTTTTGAAAACCTCACAGTTCATTATTATAGCAGTCAAGTGGTTACTTACAAACTGATGTCTCCTAGTGAATATGTATTCTTTAATAGCAGACAACTCCTGGACTTACCAGAGAGGCGAAATGATATTTAAAACTAAATGTAAAATAAACTTTTTAGATGTGTTCACGTTTTCTTTATTCATTTTAATTTGTTTTACAGGGAGAGCACATCAAAGATTGCAGTTGACTGTTTACTTTTTTGAGAGACAGCAAGAATGATAAAATTGTGTCCCCATGCTGCTTCAACGGAAAATGCCAATTATCCATTCCAGAACAGCATCATTACCTATCCGCATGCATCTTCCCTTCCTATGATGCTTATCAAAAGCAAATACAAGCCATTTTTTAATTCAATTTTATTTTTACCTTGGAAGACCTGATATCCCAGGCCTTGACCTCTGGACTGAATCCTCCACAGATACAAACATTTGGATCAAGAGGGTGAAGCTTCAAGGTGCTAATTCGAAAGTCAGTCCTGCTGCTAAAAGTCTGTGCTCCTAAAACAGTGACAGAAAAGGAGATTGAAGGTTACTTGTTTTGTAAGTAAGGATTTACAGTTTCACAATTTTATTTCAGAACTATATGTGGTAGTAATGCTCAATGAAAATGCATTGACTTTTTCCTGTATGCCATCAGATAGTTGGCATTGTCTATATAGCACCATGTTGGGGGGGTTGGGATAAATGCACTGCAGAAGCTGAGTCAAGTGTTTAAGAGAGTTTTCTTTACTACGCCAACACCAACATACACCACTATGCATACTATCTATACACTATCTACACATGTTACAAGTAGTCTTCTTTCTCTGAACCCAGAGAGGGTTCTTTGCTTCAAAGTCCTTGCTCTGTTAAAGTCCATAACCAAATCCTTAGTTCAGTTGCCTGCAAAGTCCTGCAACTGATAGAGATCTCAGAGTTCTGAAGTCTGGTAATTTCACAACTTTTTTCACAGACCATATTACCAAAAAGTCTTCGCCTGAATCCAGAATTCCAACAGATAGCCTGCAACATTTCTTGCAATCTCCTACCTCACAATATTTCTCACAATACGCTGTAACTTGAGCCCTTTTATACAGTTACTTGCCAAATCTGCCCAGTAACACATATAAGAGAGCCCTAAGAGAGCAGATGCATTGTGGGGAATGAGTCGTCTCAGCTGACTCATGGAGAATTAGCCCATTAACTGAATTAACCTTTGGGATGCATGTGGCTTTAGAGAATACGAGACAGGTCCTTGTCCCAAGGAGCTTACAATCTGAAATTCAAGGGAAACAGAGGAAGGTGAGGGAAATGGGGAGAAGGCATATGTGGTTGTTTTCGATTGTACATATGTTGAACTTCGAGCTGACTTTGGGATGTACGGAGGGTTGCAAGTACAGATGGTTCAAAATACAATAGGATAATGCCTGGCCCCAGACAATAGAACGTTTCTTACCAGTTGTAATACAGGTTTGAGGTCCATTTGCAAACCCACTTGGGCCCTAAAAAAAAGTTGGGGTGCAGCTTCTCAAGGACTGCCTTTCCCTGCACAAACCTGCTGGAACATCAAGACCACCTTCAAATGCCCTTCTCTGGGTCACAATTACCACCAGAACTGAGGCAGGTGGTAACAGGGGATGAGGTCTTCTCAGCTGTGGTACTCTGGTTGTGGAATTCTCTCTCCAACGAGGCCCGTCTGGCACCAAACCTAGAGCTTTTTATTTTCCCAATCATTTTAGCTCTGAATTTTGCTAACTTGTTTTAAACGTTTATATCCTCGTTTTCTTCACAAAACAGACTCTGTTAACTTTATGCTGTTCTGTTGCCCTGTTACATGAAATTTAAAAATCAATTAGAAATTGTTGTGGTAATCCTTTTTCAATTGAAGAACAAGAGAACAAATGCTTATAAACCATACAACTAGACACATTTTGAGGTTAGTCTATTAAAGCAATCGTTGTTTTGTCCTTAAAGGAAATTATTACGGCCAGTGGGCAGCACTGGAAAATAGAAAACTGGATCATACTGAGTCAGATCACTCGCCCTTCTAGAACTCAGAATTGTCTACACTGACTGCCAGCAGCTGTCCAGGATTTTAATTAAGGGGCTTCTCCAAGCTTTGTCTGGAATTGAACCTGGGATTTTCTGCATGCAAAGCAGATGCTCTACCATGGAGTTGTGGCTCAATTACTGGAGATTTTTTTAAAAATAAAGAAATAATTTTAAATTATTTAAATTAAATTCAGAAATTAGCAGAGGTATAGGGTGAGAAAATGTATCCCTTTCCCTTGATGATATCACAGCCACCATCCAATGAGCAGTTGTGGCACTTGCATCTGCACTGCATCCAAAACTGCAGTTATGAGGCTACTTTGGTAGGTTGGGTGGGATCATTTCCCTAGCAACAATATGTGTGTGTGTGTGTGTGTGTGTGTGTGTAGCAGTTTAATATGAAAATGAGATAATGTGTAATGGGACACCCTGGAGAATTTATCTCTCAAAAAAAAAAAATTAGCCTGGAAGAACTGAGTGGGGAGGGAGAGGAAGTAGGAAAGCAGCAGAACTTAGTTCCGTTCCTTTATGTAGAAGAATTCTCAAACTGGAAGAGATTTGGCAACTAGAGAGGCAGCATGCGCGGCGAAAGAAGATACTGCAGCAAAAAGCATGCAAAGTAAAGGGGAGCAAAACAGAGCAGCGCCACTCAGCAGAGATAAAGGAGAATGAGCATGGAAAAAAACAGGAGCGTTGTGTTTGATGGGGGTCGGGAATAAGTCAGCCTTCGCTAACCCAGTGCCCTCCAGCTAGCTGGGGCTGATGGGAGCTGTAGTTCAAAGCAACTGCAGGGCATCAGGTTGGCAGTGTGGGAATATGTTTTAAGGTGCTCCTGCACCTGTTTGCTTTATGTTTTCTTTAAGGTAACCTTCCGCACATCGCAAGGAAGGTAAAGGATCCGGCAGGAGGTTTGCTGCCTGGATCCCTCCGCGCTGGGGGCAAAGCGCGCCAATTTAGCCAATGTAACGGACAATTAGGAGTTTCCCACCCAGAAACTAGCCTAGAAACATTGTGATTGGTTGTTGTTAATGTTGTGACGATGTTTGACTTCCTAATAAATAGCCTCTGCTCTCTGTAGCGTGAGTGGAGAACGCGCGAGACAAGCCAGAGAGAACATCAGTGCGAGGCAAGCCAGAGAGAAACCGAAAGAGAAACCAAGCCGCACAGAGCAGTTGAGTGCTTCTTCACCATTGACTGCAGTCTCTTAGTCTTTATTTCTTTTATTTCAAAAACGTTTATTTGGCCTTCTAAGTTTTGGCCACCATTTAGCTTAGCCTATCTTTCCTATCCGAAAACCTCCGGAATCTCGGGAACCTTCAGAAACCTTCGGAAACCTTCAGAAACCTCCAGAACTCACGACAACTACCTTCAGATTCATAGCCAGCGGACCCTTTCACGGCCAGTGGGAGCAGAAACTCCGGGATTACTGGTCGTCCCATCTGCTGGCTATCCCCACATGGCAGAGCCTGCATTAGGCCAATGATCAGCTCCACTTGTCCTTTCACCAGAACGCATTCAAATGAAACAAAGGAAGTGTAATACAGATGATGGTTTAGCAGTTCATGTGACTGTTGCCCTTGGGCAATAGTTTAGTCCAGTGTTTGTCAAACTTGGGTGTCCAGCTGTTTTTGGACTATGATTCCCACCATCCCTAGCTAGCAGGACCAGAGGTCAGGGATCCTGGGAACTGTAGTTCAGAAACAGCTGGAAACCCAAGTTTGGAAATTATTGGTTTAAGTCTGCCATCCGTTGTGTTAATGCAGTTCGGGAAAATGCTGCCCATTTGGAATGATTAAATTGGGTGAATTAAAGAAATGATCATGAAGCAAACCACTGAACGTATCTCTGCAACGACACTCGCAAGAGTCAGAAAGCCTTCTCGTTAGAATGAATGCCCCGGTCGCCTTTTCTCCAACTGTTAGGGCTTTGAGAAAACAGCACAACATGCAATACATTTTGTTGGTGAAATCTCAATAGATTAAAACATATTTTGTTGCTGATTTAGGATAGGGGAGGAAGACAGAATTTTACTCTCAAAGCAAATAAGGATTTGCATATCCTCTCAAGTAAGGCACTAGCTGTTCCCATGGAGATACTCTTTTCTAAATTTAATTGTATGTGGTAATCTTCACAGAATCCTGTGGCTTAATACCAATCGTCTTTGTAAACAACCTTTCCAGGGCCGTAAATTAATGCCACAGGAAATTCAGCTACAAGGATTTGAATTTTATCTCCTGTTCATTGCCATTATACTTATCAAATTAATGATGTTAATAAACAGTTCACTCCAAGGTGTGAAACCAAATGCATTTTCGCAATTTCCATTGCCTTTTATATCCTGATGAATAACACACACGGGGTTGTGTTATGCATTAAGAAAACCTTGTTTTTCTATAAATCTATGCCTGTGGAGGGGATGGGGGGTGTAAGAAGTTTTTCCTCACTTATGGCAGCGAGCTAACGCTTCCCAAGAATACTCCTCCCCGTCTTTTCTTAACATGCCTGAGGATTCCTCAGGTAGTTAAGGAAGCACCCATAAGATTGCACCTTTTTATTCTGCAGTAATTACATCTTGAACAACCACCGAACCTCAATATTCCACCAAAACAGACTAGAAGGCAGAATTTGTTGGAAAGGCAGCTCTGAAATCGCAACCTGGTGTAACTCCCAAAACTGTGGTCCATCAATGGTGAAGGTTGAGTAGACCCAGAGTCTCTGCCTTGCTTCTCTTTTTACTCCTCCCAATCTTAGCTTGCCACAGCTGAGCAGCTGTGTCTCCCCACATGAAGCATTTGACCCAAGCAGTCCCTTGATCTTCACGGTGCCTCAGAGCCTGTCATGTTCATGGAGAGGGGATACCTCTGGTTCTGGAGATGTGTCCCCCGGCTCTCATGAACTGTCAGCTGCCCCTTCAGCTTCTTCTGATACCCGCTAAGTACCTCCTAAGTCCCCATCTCCCCTTCCCCATCTTCAGCTTGTCCCGGTGTGTACCAATCATGGCTAGCCCTCTTGCTGGGATCCTCTTCCTTCCTCGGAGCCCTGCCCTTTCATGACAGTTTCCCCACCCCTACTCTTAGTAAAATTACTTAGTATAAAGTCAGGTCCTGGGCTCATTTATTTGTTGGCAGCTCCACAGCAGATCTGCCTACATTATTAAAAGCTGTTTAAACTTTTAACGTGCACCTAATGTTCTAGCTGATGATTTATAGCTTTTCTCCAGATGTGGGCTGCTTCAGTAACTACCATCACATTTCTTCACATTTTACACAATAAAAATCCCATTTCTTCCCAAAGGTATAGTTCTTCCCATAAGCTATAGTTACAGAAACAATGGAACACGGCCAATTTCCAATGTAGGCTAAGCAGTGTTTCCTGTGATGTGCAGTGACAGAAGGTATTTCAATAAATAATAATAATAATAATAATAATAATAATAATAATAATAATAATAATAATAATAATTGAGGCCACCTTGCAAATTCTTATTACTGCTTAGTCCAAACAGTATCATCCGTGCACAAGAGGCAGGTGTGAGCAGGTCTGGGGGAACTTGAAAATTTGCAGAAATACAAACGTATTTTTTAAAAAAACAAAAAAACCCAGCAACAACCCAGCAAGAGGGGAAAAAGCCCAAAACAGCAAGTGAGGACCCGAACATGCTTAGTTGCCACAAAATGCCGACTGTTTTGAGGGGAGGGGAGAAATAGGATGGGGGAAATGGAACAGATAGGCTGAAATCCTGAACAGCAGCATTACTGTTTGCTGTAGTCCTCAGGGGCGTCGCGGGGGGGCGGGGGGCCTCGGGCAGCACCCCTGCTGGGGGTGACGCATCGGGGGTGGCCCCGCCCACTGGGCTTTTTTTTTCTTTTTTCTTTTTTAAAATTCTTTTTAGGCTATTTTCGGCACTGCCGGGGTGGAGCCGCAGGGGCCGCCAGCGAGTCGGGGTGTCACCCCCCTCGCTGGCCGCCCCTGCGGCTCTGCCCCAGCAGCACCCAAAATAGCACCCGCCCTCCAGCGGCTTTTCGCGCCGCTGGCTGGCTTGCGGAGCCGGGGCAAGGAGAGGGGCGGGCCAGCGAAGAGGGGTGACACCCCTATTCGCTGACCCGGCCCTCTCCCTGCCCCACTTGCGCTCCCCCGAGGGGCCCTGGGCGGGGGCTTTGGGAGCCTCTGCGGGCAGCAAAGTGTCCCGAAGCCGCTGCTGTAGCACAAAGGGGTGCCAGGCTGTGGCTTCGGGGCTCTTTGCTGCCCGCAGAGGCTCCCAAAGCCCCGCCCGGCATCCCCCGGGGGCGGGGCGTCGACGCGTGTGCATGCGTCATGACGTCATGACGCACACACGCGCCGCGATGCCCCCGCCCCCGGGGATGCCGGGCCGCTGCTTCGGGAGCCTCTGCGAGCTGCAGATAGTCTCGAAGCCCCCACCCGGCATCCCTGGGGGCGGGGCGTCACAGCGTGTTTGTGCGTCATGACGCATGCACGCGCCGCGATGCCCCCGCCCCCAGGGGTGCCTCTTGGCTTTACGCCCCGGGCAGCCAAGGGGCTAGGAACGCCCCTGGTAGTCCCCATTTGTTAACACATAAAAATCATCATTTAAATTATGGTGAGCAGCCATAACTCAATAGTTTAGCACGCAGCTCCAGAAGTTTTAATACAATCTTATTTTTGAAGTGACTGAACAGAATTCACCAGGGAAACCACAGAGAAGGTTCTGCTGCCCTGTGCCTTAATGCATGGGTAGGGAACCCGTGGCTCTCCCTATGTTGTTGAACTACAATTCCCATCAGCCCCGGCTAGCATAGACAATGGCCAGTGATAATGGGAGTTTTAGTCCAACAACTAGGCCACAAGTTCCCTGCCCCTGGCCACTGAAGGAAAAGAAGTAGGGCTTTGCCCTCTAGAAGTGGAAGTGATGTGGATGGCTCCACTTTTAATCCTAATTATTGGACGCATAAGGAAAATCTCTGTCTGCACCTTGAACACCATTAAAACTACAGGACTTCGTTAGATTTTGGACTAATTTACTTATCTGGGCATTCTCTGTTTTAAAGCAGCACTTGAAGCGGGATACAAATAGAGAGAAACGAAGCTAAGTCGTAAAGTAAGCTCCAAGTAACCTAGTAAGTAAGCAGGTGGCGCTGTGGTCTAAACCACTGAACCAAGGGCTTGCCGATCGGAAGGTCAGCAGTTCGAATCCCCACAATGGGGTGAGCTCCCATTGCTCGGTCCCAGCTCCTGCCCACCCAGCAGTTCGAAAGCACGTCAAAGTGCAAGTAGATAAATAGGTACCACTCCAGCGGGAAGGTAAACGGCGTTTCCGTGCGCTGCTCTGGTTTCGCCGGAAGTTGCTTAGTCACGTTGGCCACATGACCTGGGAAAAAAACTGTCTGTGGACAAACGCCGACTCCCTCGGCCAGTTAAGCAAGATGAGTGCCGCAACCCCAGAGTTGTTCGCGACTGGACTTAACTGTCAGGGGTCCTTTACCTTTAAGTAACCTACATTTCCCTCTTAAATCTAGACCCAACAAATCTATGATGGGCATGCATTTATATTATATTTAATTCATGAACTCTAACGTAATGTAATGTTTGGCAATCTGCAGTGCACCAAAGAAAGTGCTTTTAAATCATCCCAGAGTGGCATTTCAGTTGCGATAATCAGAACACTGCATTCATGACTGGCAAATGGCCATCTGTCATGGTTGGGCGGACAGATGTCATGGATGCGCTAGTTGAGATTCCTGCATTGCAGGGGGTTGGACTGCATGACCCACAGGATCCCTTCCAACTCTACAAGTCTATGATTCCTAATAACAAGATCCCCCCCTCCCCGCCGCCCAGCAATCTGCAGGTACAGTGGCATTGTTTCCTTTGTGACAAAGAGACGGCAGTTTAATTAAAAATGTTCGCTGTTATGCAAATGCCACAACACATAAACATAAATTTCAAAACTACATTAGCATGCCAGGTTTTGCTGAGCTTCAGTAACCAGCAGGAGTTATAACCAACATGCTCAAAAATGACTAAATAATAATATATAAAATTACATGCTGGGACAGCGGAACCTAGGCTTTGTGCAAATGATTGCTTCGAATATCTAAAAGGCTGTCACGTGGAGGATGGAACTAACTTGTTTTCTCCTGCTCTGGAGGCAGGACCTGAACCAATGGCTTCAAGTTACAGGACAGGAGGTTCCGACTAAAAACCAGGAGGAACTTTCTGACGGTGAGAGATGCTCAACAGTGGAATGGGCTCGGAAGGTGGTGGACTCTACTTCATTGGAGGTTTTTAAGCAGAGGTTGGATGCCCATCTGATTTAGGGTAGTAGGACAGGGGGTTGGACTGGATGGCCCTTGTGGTCGGTTCCAACTCTATGATTCTATGACTACTCCAGTCACACTGGGCCTGGAGCTGCAGGATCGGCACAGGCGATGACACAACTATTGTTTAGAATGGAGCAAGAGAGGCAGAGGGATGCCACATTTTGGTGTCACACAGGGCGACGCTGAAATTTGAGGCCCGCAAAGTCCGCCACTGCTGTCATGGGTGCATTAGTTGAGATTCCTGCATTGCAAGGGGTTGGACATCATCATCATCATCATTATTATTATTATTATTATTAAATTTACATCCCACCCATCAGGCTGGGTTTCCCCAGCCACTCTGTGTGGCTTACAATATATAAAACACAACAAATCATCAAACGTTTAAAAACAAGATATCCTATACCAAGCAACAAACTAAACAATAAATCAATAAAAACCAATTAACAACAATTATACAGTTTACAGTCATACCCAAATTAAAGTAACTGCCAACCCCAACTAAACATTTAACCAACACCAACCCAACAAAAATGAAACAGAGGAACCAAAATTAGAACCGTTCAAAACATTTTAGCCAGCTGCCCCAACTGGGGAATGGTTGGGTATGTTTAGCCTGGAAACGAGGAGACTGCAATGAGATAATGACGGCGAACTTCAAATATATAAAGGGTTGTCAGTGGAAGATGGAGCAAGCTTGTTTTCTCCTGCTCTGGAGGGTAGAGGACACTTGGGGTACCCTTCCAACTCTACAATTCTGTGAAATAAATAAATAAACAATCACCACTTGCTTGCTTGCCAGGCAGGGAACCAATAGGCAAGCAGGCAATGGCATCTGCTCCTCCTCCTCCTTCCCACCATCAAGCAGGCTGCAAGGGTGAAAAGGAGGAAGAGGAAAGAGAAGGAAATGGTGGAAGAGGAAATGGTTCAGGGGGTTCTTGTCAGTGCTCCCACCACACCACGAGGCATGGCCCTCAGCAGATGCCCAACCACGGTAAGTCCCTGATGCCAGCCAGGGCTGTCTAAAGCATATGCAGCGCTGGGGTGCAAAGGTCCGCCCGGCACACACACACCCAGGTTGCCCAGTCCCAGGCACGCAGGAGGGCAGAGCCGGCCGGCGGCCTCAGCGTCTCGCTGCCTCGGTCACCCCCAAACTCGCAGTGCAGAGCCACCTGCAGCAGAAGAGCCCGCTGTGGCGCTCCGACCGACGGGCGGGCTCTTCCTTGGACTCTCAGCCTGGCGCCCCTGAGAGACCAGCGCCCGGGTGCCCCACACCCCTAGCGCCTATGGGTAAGACGCCCCTGATGCCAGCCCTGTAAGATGGAACCTTACTTGTCCCCAGAAAGCACGGAAGGGTTCTAAGCAAAGGAGGCACTTTAACCTTCTCCACACAAGTGGCAGAAGAGGGAGAAGGACTCCATCAGTCCATGGGCCTTAAGTGCGGTGGAGGCCTGAGCAAGGAACAATTCATCCAAGCCTGCGTGAAAAAGTAATTAAGAGAGAAAAGTTTGCTCATGAAGGTGTGGATGGAAGACATCTAAGCGAAGTTAATCAAACACTGAAATAAGCTCCGCGCTGGTGAAGAGCAATGGAGAGAGGTGAGTGAACGGTTCAGTGAAATAACGCTGTTCTAATCTGTACAGCCGGCTTCATGTTTCTCAAGTGAGAATGCACCCAATTTGGATTCCAGTAACAAACTGGGTTGTTTTTGTTCTGCTTTTTTCTTTTACTGAAAGCGCTACTGACGTATCGGTGAGAAATGCAGAGTAACAATAAACAAGAAAAGAAAGTAAACTGTTTGTGTTGTTTGAACTTGCTTGTGTGTGTGTGTGTGTGTGTGTCTCACACACACACACACACACATAACAGATGCATGATAACACACTGAAAAATTCCCAAGCCATATAAAACGGAAGCATCTTATAAAATTCAGTCAAAAGCCAATGAATTGAAATGCCTGTTTAAATATAAACATTTTAATATGATGTTGAAAGTTGCTTCTTCTGGCGGGGTTTATTCTGAGCACCACTTATTCTCACCTGCCTGTATTACAGAACCTCGGAGCAGTCTTACTTACCCAATGATTTAGAAAGCTGCCCTAGACCAAATCAGTCAGTTGGTCTACCTAGCTCAGTATTGTCAACGCTGACTGGCAGCAGCTCTTCCAAGGTTCCAGGCAGAAGTCGTTCCCAGCCTTATCTGGAGTTGCCTGGGATTGAACCCGAGGCATTTTGCATGCAGCGCATGTGATCTACCACTGTGCTATAGTTGTTCCTTTCCAGGCAGGATGATAATAGTTCGATAGAGCCTTGGTAGGCAAGCTTGTCCAACTTCCTATTCTATGCAGAAAATCCAAACCTAGAGCAGCCCCATGAGATGGCTGCCCAGCCTCTGCTTCAAGACCTCCCCAGCCGCCACCCCAAGTTATTGCTTCCATTGACAAACTGCTTTTACCATTAACAAGCATCTCCTAAAGTTCAACTGAAATCTGCCCTCCCGTAACTTAAACCCATTAGATCTAATCTCACCCTTTGTTGTTGTTGTTCAGTTGTTCAGTCGTGTCAGACTCTTCGTGACCCCATGGACCAGAGCACGCCAGGCACGCCTATCTTTCACTGCCTCCCACAGTTTGGCCAAACTCATGCCAGTTGCTTCGAGAACACTGTCCAACCATCTCATCCTCTGTCGTCCCCTTCTCCTTGTGTCCTCCATCTTTCCCAACATCAGGGTCTTTTCTAGGGAGTCTTCTCTTCTCATGAGGTGGCCAAAGTACTGGAGCCTCAACTTCAGGATCTGTCCTTCCAGTGAGCTCTCAGGGCTGATTTCCTTCAGAATGGATAGGTTTGATCGTTTTGCAGTCCATGGGACTCTCAAGAGTCTCCTCCAGCACCATAATTCGAAAGCATCAATTCTTCGGCGATCAGCCTTCTTTATGGTCCAGCTCTCACTTCCATACATTACTACTGGGAAAACCATAGCTTTGACTATACGGATCCCACCCTTTAGGGCAGCAGCAAAGAAGTCTTTATTCTCTTGAGTCAGATGGGATAGCTCAGTTGATTAGAGCATGGTGCTGATAACACCAAGGTTGCAGGTTCAATCCCCATATGGGACAGCTGCGTATTCCTGCATTGCAGGGGGTTGGACTAGATGATACTCAGGGTCCCTTCCAGCTCTACAATTCTATGATTCTATTATTATTCTTGGCCTATCTTTCCAACCTTTAGATAGGAATACCCATGCACACATCCTGTATCAGGAAGTATCAGCCCTGTATCAGGAAGCTTGTAATGTTTAATGTTTTATTATGTTTTTGTATATGCTGGAAACCACTCAGAGTGTCTGGGGCAACCCAGTCAGATGGGTGGGGTGCTAATAATAATAATAATAATAATAATAATAATAATAATAGGCTTAAAATCTGCCTAGAGCCCACCCAAGGAACTAATTCTCCACATGTGCCAATTTGCTTGTTAATTCACGTAACAACAGCCTTAAAATGACTTCATATCTTACATAATAAAGTGCATTGTGCTTCCTGAAGGGCATGTACAAAAACAAAATTGTATTACACTTAATGCTTTACAGGCAGATAAAGGCCATACGGCTTAGAAAAGCAGCAGCCAATTTTTTTTACTTTTGTCTCCAGCATCCACTAACAACAGAACCCACCGGGTACACTGCTCCAAGCATGGGGAACTCAGTCCATTAGCTTCAGTTACAATTGGCGTTGAGCTATAATGACGACGAGGAAGAAAATACCAGACAAAAGGCGTCTGCGAGAAGGAAAATGACCCAAAGACACAATGCAGAAATGGGCTTGTCTGAAAAGGAAGTTTCGGTACATTACTCGCTCTCCCACCAAACTACAAGCAAAGCGGACCCATAAAACTCGTAAGCGGTAATATGAAAGCTTGATTAACCCAGAAATGTGAATACTCCAAAGTAAGATTTAATGGATTTTACATTCGGAGTATGGAATGCCCTTGGAGCCGCAACTATTAAAAACACACGCCATAACAAAACTGAAAGAATTGATTATCCCTGCATACGCTGAAAAATTTCGTTCAGGCAGTCATCGTTTTGGCTCGTTTCGTGGCTGGTTTCTGAAAGAAATCAAGAGAAATTCCTACCCTTTTTAAAACTCAAACATCTACACACAGCCCTGTAATATAAAGGTACTATGAGGGGGCCACATAAATATTAACATGGCTTACTAGCCATCAATTATTTAGGATTGACACCATGCCCCTGCACTCCAGCAATAAAAAGGTAAAGGACCCCTGGACAGTTAAGTCCAGTCAAAGGCGATTATGGGGTTGCGACGCTCATCTCACTTTCAGATCGAAGGAGCTGGCGTTTGTCCACAGACAGCTTTCTGGGTCATGTGGCCAGCATGACTAAACCGCTTATGATGCAATGGGAACACCGTGACGGAAACCTGAGCGCACGGAAACGGCGTTTACCTTCCCGCCACAGCGGTACCTATTTATCTATTTGTGCACAGGCGTGCTTTCGAACTGCTAGGAGCTGGGACAAAAGTAACTCCAGCATTACTGTAACATTCAAGCTAGCATGGTAGGAATTAGTTTAAAAACCACTGGAAATAAATAAACAAACAAACAAACAACAGAAAGTTAGAAAAACAGATTGGTGAAGTAATTAAACGCTTACATGGCCGCCCTTAACCATCTTGTTTGGAAGCAAGACCTATTGATTTCAGTACAACTTAGGGCCAAACTAGACACAGCAGTAAATGTGTCTTAGCATCCAATATACAGGGTTTTTGTTTTGTTTTTTTCTTGTTTTAGGGAAAAAAAGCAGATTGCAGCAGCTGAGGCAGGGTGGGGGCCTGATAATTAAAAGAATCAAAGCATGTGGAGAGGGAATTTAACTCCTTCCTCTCTTGCTAATGACCCAAAGAAAATTTGTCTTCCGAAGTTGGAATTTGCTCTGAAGGCAGAGGACACTCACTAGTGCTTAAGGGAGATTACCTCCCAATGCAGAGAAGGGAATTTCTTTGGAACCAAGCACTGAAGAAAATGGTGAAATCTCCCTTCCATAACTATTCCGATCCAATTAATTATCATTTCACCTTGCCCCCCCCCACCCAGCCAATAAAAAGCTGCTTCAATTTGCATTTTTTAAAAGCTGCACGTTAGATGCAAATATGCATTTACCGCCATGTGTAGTTTGGCCCCTTTTCCGTGTTTATTTACTTATTCATTCATAAAATTTATTCACTGCTTGATTTTTTAAAAAACCTGAAAGCAGTTTATAGAAGATAAAACAGTAAAATCGAGAAAGTTTGCAACCCTGCTTTAAAACATACAAAAGTTAAAATACAAAAACAGACTAAAATTAACTCAACTTTCTAAGGACCTGAATGCCTTTCAAAATAACATTTCAAGCTCCACAATATTCCATGTAGTATGAAAATTGTATTTCACATGCAAGCCAAAACACATACCTATATTAGTATTTACCTGTTTCAATATCGGTTAAATGAAGCATAGAATCAAACCCTCCGCTCAGAACACCTCTCCCACAGGGGGTCCACTGGGCAGCTCGAACAGCACAGGTGTGGCAAAGGTATGTTTTCAAGCAACGGCCCCGATCCACAGCATCCCAAACCTAAGAGGAAAATATAATGAACTTTTTAAAAAGATGAGCCGACCAACTGCAGCTAGGACCAACAGGGAATAGCAGTCACTTTAAGAGCTCCTTGAGAGTATCATTAGGAAGCAACACTTTTGCATGTTGGAATGCAAATGCCTAAAATGAAGAAACTGCTCGGAAGTGAAGCAGCCACATTAGTTGCGTTTGTAATGGGAAGTGGGAAATGACCTCCGCACACCATTCAAGATGGAACGTTATTCAGAGCCATAGAATATCTGGCAACCAGGAGGGCACGGGGCTATTCTGCAGAAGGAAGTCTATCAACAACAACAACAACAACAACGAATCACAGATTTGGAAGGGACAGCAAGGGCCATCTGGTCCAACCCCCTGCAATGCAGGAATGAAGGTGCCGGATGAGTCTCCACGAGGAAGAAATTCTATACAGAGAAGATCCTCTCCTGGGCTACAACTGCACAAAACATATGAGGATGACAAAGCTGGGTGTAGTTCCTATCTGGAGAACATACATAAAAGGGGTGGATAACCACATTCAATTAGCCCTAGAAACAGGTCTTAGAGTCATAGCATTGTAGAGTTGTAAGGGACCCCCCCGAGGGTCATCTCGTCCAACCCCCTGCAATACAGAAATCTCAGCCACCTTGGCCTCCTTGTTGCAAAGGTGGCATATAAATATAAAAAGGAATACATGAGAACATACACACTGCGACACACAGATGCACATTTTGACAGAACTATGGCTTAGATCCTAATTAAGGTTCCACTGGTGGCTGCATCCCATGCATGTAATTCCACAAACCAGACCAGCAGAAGGGGGGGGGCATTCTTCACCCCTCTCCCCTTCCCCATTTGCCCCCTTGGAAATCTGTTCCAGGGTATTGGGGGAACCTCTTGAGGATACTGACGGGCAATGTGGGGGTCTGCCTGGGGAAGGGTGGGTCAGTGAAAAACGCCTCCACTGGACTCCAGGTTTCTCCGTGTACAAAAGGAGCCCTTCATTCATGGAGCGCTAGTTAGGATCCCAGCCGGTAAATTATTAGCAGCGTCCCCATTTCAGAAGGATTAGGTGGCAAAGCATGTCAAAGGCTGAGATTGAGGAGATTCAACACGGTTACATGCCCTCTGTCCAACTCTAGATGCAGATCACCAAAGGGGTAAAGCAATGCTGCCTCTGTACTGACACCTTCCCTAAAGCCCAGCTGGCATGTTCCATGAAGCCTATCTCACACTGGAATTCATTAAACAGTCACACCACAGCCAACTTATTCACCTTGCTTTTTTTTTTTTAAAGTAAATTAAAGAGGGAGTGGTTAATTTGAGACCAACCTGCAATTATTCAAATATTTCAGAATATGGATGAAATAACATATGGTGCCCTCCACATAAGATCTGAAGAGCACACATAACCTGGACCAGGCAGGTTTCATTGGTCACAAGGGGCAAGAGTCAAGAGAATCCAAATAATTGGCCTCAGGCCTCCAAGCACCTTGTCTTCTCCCTTTGGCAACAGCAGTTTAAAACTTGTATTTGAAATTTGGGCAGGCTAAGTGCTCCAAACATCTCATCTAGACTAGCTTGCAAGACTGGGTTTAAAGTAAAACGAGAGAACCTTGCATTCTGAAACTATATTAAAGGCAATAAATTAGTGTGTGGCAGGCACAATTTCCTGAAAATTTCCTGAAAACGCTGGAACTGATCGTGAAAGATTTCTGTTGCTACATTTATCATCCTCAGCTAGTTCAAGAAACAATCTTATCACTTTTCAGCCATCTATACTTTATATTTCATCTCCACAAAAGCAATGCAGCTTTAGTAGTTGCCTGATTCCCTTACTATTAAATAACTTTGCTATGAAATTATGGCAGTGATTCTGTTGACTGAAATTAGAAGTAAGATTCTACATATTCACACATAGTAAGGCATTAGTTTTATATATATATGTAAGGCAATCAGTGAACCCAGCAGAGTTTTAAGAGGACATCTTTTATTTACAGGGTGTCCCTCGCTCCTAAACCACGTACCTGTTTGGTTTAAATCTGAGCCTAGCTTTACTTTAGTGAAAATCAGAGTTCAGATGGTCACAATCAGTCTGCATAAGTCTGAATCCAAGTGGTTAGTTTGCAAACCACAGTGTTCAAGAGTTAAGACAGGCTCCCACGAACCGAATTGCTATCGGAAGCATATAGGAAGGCTGGAGGAAACAGACCTTTGCAAATTTCAATATGAACTGACTTGATCTGCACATTTCACAATGGTGTACAGATTGCAACAGTGCTGCCCATCGGATATCACACTTCAGCGAATGTTGCAGTGCAGTTCTCAGCTCAACAAAAAGTATGAATGTGTTTTAAAATGCATACTTTGAGGGAAAAATATGTTTAGAAATGCATGCTTTGATGAAATACATTTATAAATGCCTATTTTAATTTTTAATAAATACTTTGAAAACCTTCGTGCATATTTTTTAAAAATTGCAAATGAATGTGGAAAGGGAATGGAACAGAATTATGAATGAACACATGCAAAAGTGACACAGAGCACCTGCTTAGAGGTATAGATAGTCCATTGCCCCTAACCATTGGCCATTTTGGCTGTGGTTGATGGGAGTCTGGGAAAATCTGTAGGGCCACACGTTCCCCCTCTCTGGCTAGTTCATGTAAGAAAACAATAACAAATCATTGTAAGAAAGGTCGGAAATAATAAGAGATTTAATTTCCACAACATTTGAATAGACGGTGGGAATTATAACTTGTAATTATATTTTGGGTTTCAGAATAATCAAGATATCCCATTAATCAAAAGCTATCAGCTTTATAGTCATTATTTTAGCACATTTTAATAACAAATATATCTTCAAAGTTTATCAGAACAGTAATACCCAGCTAACATGCTAATGGGTCTCTTTACGAGACATTATGTTGATTTACTGTTTTGTATTAAGAGTGTAATGCTAATATCCCATGGCAATAAAAATGTTGGATTAACATGCAGGATTACTATCTTCTACTTGGTTTTTGATCACTTTTTGGCTATTTAGCTTTCAAGCTGCATAGTATAATTGGTTTTTCAGGTCACCTTAAACTTATTATCAGAGTTAGCATACCTACCGGTAATAAATTAGTGTTCAAATTCCTGAACTGGGGAGAACCAGCCTACACCAGTTTGCTGGCTGGGATGGTGTGAGTTGTAGTCTAAAACATCTGAAAGGAATGGGGTGTTAAGAAAAGTATAACTACCGGTGTCTTGTGACTGTATCCATTGCTGGGAAGTACAGGAGAATCTTTTGCAGATGTGGAGATTGTTGGAACAATATTGTGAAAGTGTGGAAGACTTTGCGAAGAGCTTATCTGAGAGAAGTTGGACAACCTGCAAGACTCCTGGATTCAGAGAATTCTAGCAGTTGCAGGACTTTGTTAGCAACTGGGTTTTGCGCTTGCTGTGTAGACTTTGTTCCAGCGAGAATTTTATAAGCTGGAACCCTCTCTGGGCTCAGAGAGTGAAGACTTCTTGCAGCAACTGTAGTGTGTGCCTATAGTGTGTGTCTGTATGCCAAGTAAAAGCTATCTCTGCTGCACAGTTTTTCCTGTGATGAACTTAAACGCTTGACTGAACATCGGTGGCACATACACAACACTCAACATAGGGTTGGGAGAGGCTGCCATGGACAAGCATATCATATAATCCAAACACCAAAGTGTATTGGCCAAGAGCAATTTTCTGTGATCCAGTAGCTTGGGGGTGGGTGGATAACCATTGTTGATCACACATGCACATCTCTGGGAAATGCCAAGAGGGTGTGTGCTGAGCAGGAAACTGCATGAACCTCCCTGACTGCATGCAGTCTCGCTGAATCAACACAACTTCAATTTGGCCTCTCCATGGTGCAACTTAATTCTTTCTTAAGGCACAATCATTCTTTGACATGGCAACTGATGAGCCTTTGCTCTATTTCGGTGCCTTCAAAAAGAGGCTCTATTGAGCAATCAGGTATTGCAAAGTCTTTGAGAATAGATTCAAGGCAAGTCACGCTGTCAATATAGTTTATTTTGCCCTATTTGCGGAGAAGTGTTAAAAAATGCTGTTGGAAATAACTCTTCAGAAAGACTTGATGATCCTGTCACATTTTACTAGACTAATAAAGAGTAAATCATACCCAGGTGGAATCTGGAAAAGAGCAGTTTTTGAGAGAGCTGATGGTTGAGTAAAGTTGAAAAGACAGGCTGTAAATTACTTAGAAGATATTTGGTGTACTTAAACGATTAACTATAAAAGGCAATTTTCGCAAGGTGTGTGTGTGTTTAAGAGAGGGGAGAGGCTGTGCTGCACACTTTTCTCTGTTCTTTCAAAGTAGACAAACACATATCCCATTTAAGACTAACCATATAAGAAAGTCACAAAATTCAGTATTTTACACCCAGTACCCCAACTTGTAAGCAGGTGTTTTTTTCTAATGATACCAAGACCACATGAGATAGTCTCCACAGAGCACATAAGATTTGTTCAGACCATGCTCATTTTCTCACTCCTCAAGACCTAATTGCTTCTCCTCTGCCAAGGGATGGGCTCCACTACCCGTCAGAAGGCCCAATCCTGCTTATGCAACATCTGCCTGCTCTGATAGCTCTCTGCACACCAAACTTCTCCTCTTCACTAAGCTTCCTTCCTCTCTTTTTCGAAGCCAGTGAGCCAGTGCCACTGACACAGCAGGAGGATATAATTTCATAGGAGCATAAGAAGTTACCTTATACAGAGTCAGGCCACTGGATACAACTAGTTCAGTACTGTCTGCACTGACTGGCAGTGGCTCCCCAGGGTTTCTGCCTCTACCTGGAGATGCCGAGGACTGAACCTTCTGCATGCAGAGCAGCTGCTGGTTGAGCTGGCTGGCTTTCACAGCACTGTTTGTCTCTGGGCCCCAAGAGACAAGGCTTTACACTGCCCACCCACAACCTGGTGCCCTCCAGATATTGTTGGACTACAACTCCCATCACCCCTGAATGTTAGCCAGGTCGGCTGGGGCATCTGGAGATGGGCCCCAGGTTGCAGAAGTCTCGTTTACCGTAATTGGTCTGACACCAGTATGCTCCATACTCTTAAAAGAGCTTGTCCTGTGTTGGCCTCAGAGGCAACTGAGCAATAAAAGGCAAGTTCTCTTTTCTTCAGACTTAAAGGTAATCAATGGCGTTTGCAATTGTCAAAGAGATTAGATGAAACAGACCCTTCAAAAGCCAATTATAATGATAAAGGGTATGTAGCAAAAGATATACAGAAGGGTAATCTGCTGATGGGCATGGGGACGCCAAGAGGCCAGCGCAGTGCTCAGGGTTAGAGTCTAAACAAGATTCACACTTGCCAAGGAACCACACCAGAGGTTCCTGTGCTAAACAGGAGTCGGATAATGACTGGCACAGGCTGGAACACATGCAAGACTGTATCTTGATATGAAACTGGTGCAGTAGTTATGGCATCAGCAATAGGAATGGGAAGACCCGGGTTCAAATTCTTATTCAGACATGAAGTTCACTGAACTACCTTGGGCTCTGCACAGCCTACTGCAGAAGGCTGCAGTAAGGATAAAATGTGAGAACCATGTACACTACCCTTGAATTCCTTGGAGGAAAGGCAGGATAGAAAGGCAAATAATGAATGTGTTCTAGTTTGTTGAGACAGATCAGAGTTTGCCATCACTTGTCCTCCCCCCCCCCAGCCCTGCTGCTGCTCACTTGTATTTCCAGCACCTGCAAGATCATATTCTATTTAAAACCAAAGGGTGCCTGATGTAGCGGATCCAACCACCTATCACCAATTAATAATGAGGCACATTTGCCCCGCTATCTGCCCCTATTAAATATAGCACACAATCCTCATTGTCCACCAATTAATAGGAAGTTTTGCAAATTTACCACAGGATGTCGGGGGGGGGGGGCTTGTGTGAGGGAAAACATCACGATTTAGAGTCCCAGGCAGGAGTTGATCAAACAAACAAGAAAAGTGTATTCAACAAAGAGAAGTTAACTTATTACTAGAAGTGGGCAAAAAAGATGTCACGGGCTTAAATACACTAGTATGGGCAGAGCTCTTCTTAAACTCCACTCGCTATTAATCAGTTGGTAAGGTGCTTAAATCAGTTTCTGTTACTTAGCTATGACAGGTGGTTCCGTTAAATATTTTTATTGCAGCACAGCTTCCTTCACAGATTTATTACCCTGGTTCATGAGCAAGGGGCATTTTTCCCCAGTCACCCACTCACTTAACAATCTCACTCCTGAGGTATTCCAAAATTGTATAACAGACCCAGGGGATCACCTCACCCCTTGTTACTGGTTTGGAAGTCTTCTGGACCAAGAAGAACTCTCCCCTCCTGGCTATACTGAGACCCAAGGAGCCTGAATTCCCACAGGTTCTCCGTCTCCTGGCTCAGACACAGCCCTCCCTCCCAGGACACTCCCGTCTGTATACGTTTCCCAGACCCAAAACCCGGTCCCCCTATCTAATCTGCGATTCTTTGTCCTCTCGCTATGAATATTCTCCTCAGTGTGGATGTTGAACTGAACTCAGAACCAGTTCTCCCTCAGTCAGATCCTATCCTACTCCCTACCTCACTCTTTAACTCCCATCTCAAAACAAGCCCTAACCATCTTCTGAAATCCAGCCCCATCTCTCCGCTTAAATCAAGCCCTATCTCTCAACCTAAACCCTGTCTAACATCTCAAATCAAGCCCTGTCTCATAACCTGAATCTTAGCCCTCTCTAACTCTCTCCCTCTGAAACCACTCCTTTTATTCTCCCTCCAAAAGTGCTGCTCCTCCCCCTTGTGTGACTCGCCGACTCTGTAGCCAATCAGAGAGAGGCTCCGGCACTCTGGTGGAATTTCAGGGGGACTCCATCACCAGAGTCTGATCTGGCCCAGCCGTCCGTCATGCCTGACTCTCCATGAGCTAATTCAAACAAACCTCAATTCCTTCTACATATCAGCTGTAAACCAACAAATGCGTCTGATCACAAGGAAAGCATTTTAAAGTCTTATTTTTTTTTAATTATTCCTGATGGGGGTTTTTTGACGCCACTGATCAAATCATGTGAGTTGCCGTTTTGAATTTTTTATTGTTTCTAGATTTGTAGTTTTAATAATAGTGGTAGCCACCTTGTGGAACTGGAATGCAGGATGCGAGTGCTTTAATAACTGTCGGCAACATAAAATTATCTGTGGCTGCTGAGTGAGGCACATGCAACAAATCTCAGTGAAATCTACCACCTGGGGACAGGTTTTAAGTGCAGTGCCTTAGCAAAAACTTTTGTGATAGCCAGCTCATGGTAGGAACAGGGTAGGGAACTTCATGCCTGAGGTCAAACATGGCCATCCAATTCCCCTTCTCTGGCCCTCACTCTCCAGGCCACTGGGCTCTTCGTTGTGCCATTTTGCCTGTCTGGAAACCCAAAAAATGTCTCTTGCTCGCCTGGAAGGAGAAGCATGAGGGCACATCTGTAGAAATCTCTTGACTTTTGTGCGGCTGCAGGTCTGAAAAACATACGGTACATGATAAGCAAGGCGACAGAAAGCCTAGGATAGGATAGGATTCTTTATATACTGCACTGCAGACATGTCCAACCGGTCGACCGCAATCGACAGGTAGATCGCCAGGTGATCTTGGCCGATCGCGGTCGTTTGTCGGCAAGTAATATTGCCACCCCCCACCCCCTAGTTTCTTCCACCGGAAGCAATGTTGGCTTTAGCGCTGTGTGTGACTGTCAGCGCTGTACTTTCAGGAGATTGGGGGGGGTTGTTACACCCCCCACAAAAACTCATCAACTTAAGAATTCCCCCCACCAAAAAAAGCTCATCAACTTAAGGATTTCCGCTCCAAAAAAAGCTCAACAGCTCTTGGCACTTCCCCCTAAAAAAAGCTCAACAACTTTAGGACCCCCAGGGGGGAATGCACGCTCCTTCTCCCTCCAATGACAATGGGTAGATCACTGCCATTTGTTTTATACTAGGACTAGATCACATTCTCTTGTGAGTTAGATGTGAGTGCTCTACTGCAATACTTGCATACATACACTGTTTTCATCTACACAATGTCCTTGTTCACAAGTAACACTTAGCCAGCCCATGGCACAGTGGCTTTATTGCTGCACTGAGCTAAGCCATGTGTGCAGACTTTATGAGCTAAGCCATGTAGTCCAGACCAGGGGTTGTGTTTTAGCTCTCCCCGACAAACCATGAGCTACTAACCATAGAACAAACCTTGTCATATCATACAATACGTCCTAGAATTCCAAAGTTGCATTAAAAAAACATTTCAAGACTAGTTTTTTGCTAGTTTAAAAAACACCTTGGCTTGCCTTTTTATTCTCTGAAAAACCAGATTGGATAAAGTTAACAGCTTAAAATATATGCATTTCAAGCTGCCAACTGAATGATCGTTTTTGCAATTGCAAAGAGTTGTTTAATTTTTCAATAGTTTTTTTTTTTAAGGCAACAATAATGCACATTATTTCAGAAGTCTGCGGTTAGCGAAATGGCTCTGTTGCTTCCCTCACAGTGTGCTGCGAAAGGCTAAGAGTTAAAACAAGAAAAAGGAAAAACCTCCATGTACTCAATTTTATCCATGCAGTGGAGAACATTAAATGGGTCAAATCAGTTAAAAGCAAAGCACATACAGGATATTATAGTGGGGTAATTCAATGGCCCAGAGACAAAAAAAAAAGTTAGTGGGATATTTCGATGATCAAAACTGAATATACTAAAATGTAAAATGTTAGCGAATAAAGAAACTCCAACAGAGCAGTTTAAAGGAAATACTGAAGGTGCTCATTCTTGAGATGGGAACGTATGACTTTTGTAACTAGAACTTTGAAGCAAAAACTTCTGAACAAGTGAAATTTTGGAAAGCAACCTTATTTATACTGCAGGGATTAGAAATCTCAGATTCATGTTGCTAACCTTTTGGAACCTGTGAGCATATTTGAAAAGCTGAGAAGCTGTTGTGAACACCACAAGTTTCCCATCCCCAACAGTAGCTTGCCCAACATAGTCTCCTAATAATAATTATAATTATAATTATTTTAATATTCTGCTGGAAGACACCCATACATACATACATACCCCAGCCACTCTGGGCAGCTTCCAGCAGAATATTAAAATACAATAGTCCGTCAAACATTAAAAGCTTCCCTAAACGGGGCTGCCTTCAGATGTCTTCTAAAAGCCTGGTACAGTAGTTGTTTTTCTCTTTGACATCTCTTCGACATCCTACATCACAAGTAGGCTTGAGGGAAAGTCTATTGGCTAAAGATGACCTCTTTCAGTGGAGGGAAAGGGGTGGAAGCCTGCAGAGGCCAATGAAAGCAGCTCTGAGAGCTCATGTGCACTGTGGGCACCACGTTGGTGATCTATGTTAAATCATCTGCATGCTTGCACACAAACACTAGGGCACTGTGCAGCCTTCCATTTCATGCCCTACAAACTACTGTAAACATACTGCACGGCAATATATTTAACCCCAAACAACAAACACTCTCTTATACCCTAAATCGTTATGATATTTAGGCAGGATAAACGAACGCAAGTGGGCAGTGGGGGGGGGGGGCGCAAGGAGAGAAACCTTCAGGAATGTGCAGTAGCAAGGAAGAGAACAAGCTCAGGTGCTTTTCCTTGCTGTGAGAATTGGGGTGTTACAAGCATGTCCCTATTTTCCCAGCACTGGAGAGCGTGAGGCTCCCGCAGAAGCAAGCATACAGAAAAGAGAGTAGTAGTCGTTTTTAATGAAGTGCTCACAATGCAATCTTGTGGTGTTTATTTTCTGCATAGTTTTTTGCTCAGCCGAACCAACTTGGGCTTAATGGACAGCGAAGTCACCCCTAAATGTAGTCCAGGGGTCACCAAGGCGGTGCCCGTGAGTGCAATGGTGCCCCTGAGGTCTTCCCCTGGTGTCCACAAAGACTTCAAGATCTCTCCACTCCCTGCCCCCTTGGTCATGAAAAGCACATGGAGCTGAAGGAGAAAGCTAGAAGCGTGACATTCTTTCCCACTTCCTCTTTCAGCTTTTCAAGGCTCAAATTAATTCTACTGGATCTGTCTTTTACCTTGATCTCTTGGTAAAGCTTACCATCTGTCTGGTTGTCCGTCCGTCTGTCTATCTATATCTCTAATCTGTTTATCTGTTTGTTTGTTTGTTTTTTTGTCTGTCTGTCTATCTATCTATCTATCTATCTATCTATCTATCTATCTATCTAATCTCTAATCTGTTTATCTGTTTGTTTGTTTGTTTGTTTGTTTGTTTGTTTGTTTGTCTGTCTGTCTGTCTATCTACACAGACTACAGAGGGACATGATCCAGATAAACACAGTCCGACCCCCACAACAGCTATTAGGTTAACCCTTCCCTCTCCAAATGTAATTCTCCCCTCTGCCCAACACATCCCAGGCTGCCTTCAGGCTTGAGAAAAGCCTTCGGTTACCACAAACAGAATGCTAGCGCCCCCCCCCCCCTGCAAGCCGAGCTGCAGCAGAGGAAGGGTGAGATGTGGAGGGGGTGCTCTTGGGGTGCATCCATCCCACAGTACAGCAGCTCCCCTCCCCATTTGGTTTTACAGCAACAAGATTTGTAGGCTCTAGGCAATGCAGGCACCTTACTTAATTTACGCTTTTCGCAATTCCCAACACTTTTGTTTTGGCAAGACTTCAAGATCGCCGGTATTGGATTGAAAAGTAAACCCTGCGGAAAGAAAATGTGGGAACTACATCAAGCAATAAAGCATGGATATCAGGGGTTTAATACATAATACAGTGGTCCCTTGGGTTACATTCGCTTCAGGTTACATACGCCGCTAACCCAGAAATAACGCTTCAGGTTAAGAACTTTGCTTCAGGATAAGAACAGAAATCGTGCTCTGGCAGTACAGCGGCAGCGGGAGGTCCCATTAGCTAAAATGGTGCTTCAGGTTTAGAACAGTTTCAGGTTAAGAATGGACCTCCGGAACGAATTAAGTACGTAACCAGAGAAGGAGACAAGGGAAAATCCTAGTTTTCTTCTTCTTTTCTCTTGCTTTTTAAGCTGGAGCATCAGGAAGTAAAATCTTCAGATTTTATTTGGGTGTAAACAAACACAGGAATGGGTGGTTGGGGCTGCACCCACTGACCCCATCCTCAACCTCCAAGTGTTCAAGGATCACCCAGGTCTCTAAGTGGCTTACTGATTAAACCACTCTGAACCACACTTGTTCAGAAGCCCTATTTAATTCAGCAGTAGAAAGCAGTTTCCCAAATACCAAAATGGAGCTGTGTTGCTCTTAAAGGGAAGGAATTCATTCATATAAAACTTCACGAGCAAAAAAGGCTCTACATCTTTAAGTCAAAACACCAAACAAACAACGATTTTGGAAGGATCTCCAGTACAGGACCAACCATACTTGCTGATTCATGTGACAACCGCAGTGTTCGTAGTGAAGCTTCAATTAATATAACTATTAAACTTAAAATGCTTGCTGTTGGCCACCTGTTCGGGGGAAACTAAAGTATCTAATAATTCATCAGTCTTAACCTAACCTGAAACTCAACAAAGAGAAAAATCTCTCAGCAAACTTAAATTGAAAGCACAAATCAACTTCAAATGTACAGAGCCAGCAGTCTTTCTGCCGCGAAAAATCATTACCACATCATAATGCACCAATGGCACCACACAAACATATATATAACACATTTGTTTGTCTCAACTGAAGCACAAAACATTCAGCTTCAGTGATCTCTCTCTCTCCCCCCCCCCATCCTTTCAGACATCTAGGCAGTGGGCAACATTACAGAGAAAAGACTGAAATCTTATGTAGAGATTTCTAATATAGATTAGGTTTCAGCTGGCACATATAAGTATTTGTTAAGTTTGGCCTTCCTCAAACTGAAAGCTGTGTTACCTGTTAACAAAGCACAATGGATTGCTTTCAGAAGAAATACCAAGGTAACTCCAAACACAATAAATCTACTCTGCAAGTATGGCCCAGAATCATTTTGCAGTGGGAGCGTTTTTGAAAAAAGGATATTGCAGTCGAAGAACTCCAAGTGCTCCAAGCACGTTTTTATTATTATTATTATTATTATTATTATTATTATTATTATTATTATTATTATTATTATTATATACCACCTCTTCATCAGAGGATCACAGGGTGGTTTACAATAATTAAAAAATGCATAACATAACAACAAACAAAACAAAACACCTATGAAAACATCTGCAATTTATATACTTAATTGGAAGGATACCCTTAGCTTAACAATGTGCTGATTGTCCCAATTATTCATTTTCAGCCTTATGCTTCTTCTGAAAGTCACACAGGTTCTGACTTGGTTGGAACTCATGGGGAAGCATCCCTAGCCAATCTTAAAGACTGTGCCACAGTATAAGGATTGATGCCATCTCTTAGGGGGGGCTGGGTGTTTAAAGAGCTTTATAGGTCATCATCACAAATTTGAAATGAGCCCAGAAGGCAATCGCCATGGATACTGGAAGGGGAGAGATGAGCGGCCTTGTCTTAATGCCGAGGAACATCTGAGCATGCATTTGGAAGGAAGTTGACTTTGGGCATATAGTCTACTGAATGCAGATCGTAGAAGCTCAAAATAATTAATAGTGGAATAATGTCATCTGTATCTGGATATAAGGTCCGAGAGCTAACGGATGGGTGAGCAAGGCCAATGAAAGTTTTGAAGTTAAAGACAAAAAGCTTCTGCAGGATCCAACAGTGGACAGGAAGCAGTGCAGGGATTTAAGGAGGGTGTGCCAAGTAGGGTCAGAGCAATGAGTCAGGTGGATAATTTTGACAGCACAGCACAAGATGGACATGAGCGGAGAAATATTAGGAGACCAGAGAGAAGAAGACTGCATTGGTCAAAATGAAAAATAAACAGGCATGGGTTCTGTACAGGGAAGAGAAAATAAGGGTCATGTCTTTGCAATGTTATTAAAGTAAAAATAATCTCATTTACCATTCTGAGCAGGAGAAGCACTTCGGGGAAATGGAACTCAAACAGTAATAAAGTTGAGCATTACAAGCTGGAGAAAACTGTGCATTAAACAGAGATTTCAGCAACAACACTATAGCGGTAGTTATAGCAGGAGCCATGCAGGATCTGCTGAAACACAGGGACGCGGGAACTGTGGTAGAATGAAGCTCACAAAAATTGGAAATGGCAAAGCCGGCTCTGCTTCCTTTTCTCTAGCTGCGGCCCTACAGCTAAGGGCACCAAAACAAATTGTTGTGCTGTCCCCCAGCTCCGCAGCACCATTTTCATTGCTGGGACAACAAGCCCAGGGACTAAATAAAACGAAGCCGCTATTCTAGAAAGAAGCAAGAAATTGGTACTTGTTGCTGCTTCACAAGAATAGGACAGTAGTGACTAACTGAAGCTGCAGCCAAACCCTTGCAACTTTGAAAAAGCAAACATTATACAGTAATTCCAGTGGTGAAAGGTACCTCACTACAAGATGAACAACCCCTTTGAAAGAAATTCTAAGTGGAATGACCCGTCTCCAGCTCCCATGCTCAAGAAAAAGGCTAGGTTTTGGCTGGTCTCACCCCGTTTCAAAGGCACTTGGAAAACAGGGAGGAAAATACAACTGCGAGGATGAGAATCTTTCCTCTCTCTAGCTCCATGAATGAGAGGAAGGCGGTGGCTCCTAGCACGACTTGCCAGTGGAGAGTGATTAACTCTCACCATGATAAGCACAGCTAGTGGATTTGTGGACCCTTGCCCCCATATCCCCATTTCTTTCTTCCAATAAATAGCTTGCCACTCAAACAAAAGTCATTCCAGTAATCATTCTGGGCTGCTAAAAGAGCAAACTGAACTACTAATACAATCCTTAAAATAGGAGGCTTATACACAGTCTGTTAAGACAGAAAATCCTCTTGGCAGTTCACCACGTTTGCTTGCAGAAAATGCGCAATTCAGCTTTTTTCTGCAGCAACTGCAAACTGAGCCAACTCAGGAGGTTATATATATTTATTATGACTGCTTAACATAAATTGACATTCATTTTACATTCAGTACCCCAGCCATCATATCTGCCAAGAATATTCCTCCGAGAGATGCATGCATTGGACAATGGGGAGGGGGGAAAGGCAGGCACCTACCACTTAGGAAGCAAGTCTATGTAACTGGTGATTTATTGATGACTTAGCAGAGCACAGAAGTGAAGGCCTTATGCAAGGTGCCATATGTCAAATCATGAAAATAACAATTATTTTACATGCTGGTAGACAGGGGGAAATGCCATTCACAGTTATAGAATAAATCGTTCTACATCTTTTGAAAATCTGTTTGTTCACTATGCATTCAGATACTTCTTAAGATGCCACAAACTAATTTTTGCATGATGGTTCCTAAGATCAAGGAGCAGGTTTTCCTCTGCATAAAAAGTAGTTTCAGTCCCTCCTAAAGGTAAAGGTAAATGACCCCTGACAGTTAAGTTCAGTCGCAGATGAATCTGGGGTTGCAGCGCTCATCTCGCTTTACAGGCCGAGGGAGCCAGCGTTTGTCCGCTTCACAGACAGTTTTTCCGGGTCATGTGGCCAGCATGGCTAAGCCGCTTCTGGCGCAATGGAACACCAAAACCAGAGCAGCGCATGGAAATGCTGTTTTAACTTCCCGCCGGAGCGGTACCTATTTATCTACTTGCACTTTTTTGGCATGCTTTCAAACTGCTAGGTTGGCAGGAGCTGGGACCGAGCAACGGAAGCTCACTCCGTCGAGGGGATATGAACCGCCGACCTTCTGATCAGCAATGCCAAGAGGCTCAGTGGTTTAGACCACAGCGCCACCCATGTCCCCTTACACAGTCCTTCCTAGCTCCCAGTATAAAAGGCTCAAGTAGCAGGTTATAGGAGACCTTGGAGAGCTCAGAATACATAATAGTCTGACCTCGAGGAAGGCAAATTTCAATGAAGCTTTGAGAGGTTCTAGAGCATGGCATCCAACAGAATGCCCTCCAGATGTGGCTGGACTCCAGCTCCCATCAACCACAGCTAAATAGTCAGGGATGATGTGAGCTGTAGTCCAACAATTATCTAGAGAAACCCAGCCAGATGGGCAGGGTATAAATTATTATTATTATTATTATTATTATTATTATTATTATTATTAAGGGCACCACATTGGCTACCCCTGCTCTACAGTGTCAAGATGGGCAAAACCTTTGAGTCTCACAGAAACACCTGGAATGGCTTATTAGTTTAAACCAGTGTTTCCCAAACTTGGGTCTCCAGCTGTTTTAGGACTACAACCCGCATTGTCCCTCGCTAGAAAGACCAGTGGTCAGGAATGATGGGGTCTGTAGTCCAAAAACAGCTGGAGACCCAAGTTTGGGAAACACTGGTTTAAATGAAGTATAAGAAGATCATACCTATAAAACGTTTTTAAAAAAATCTTGCATGTGTGTTTTTAGGTAAATTGTTTGCATTCGGGGTACAGATAACCTTGGTGTAGCTTTTCCATGTTCTCTTTCCTAAAAAAAAATACATTGAAAACCATGGGGTTGTCATATGCAATTCTTCCCAATTCTCTTTGCTTGCTATAGCACTTCTATAAATCCTTTTTCCAGAAGATAACAATTGCTTCAGAACCACAATATAATTAAATTTAATTCTGCTAAGTTTATGATGAGCTAACATTTCCGCAAGCATGCTTGGAAGCTGTGTAAGCCCAGCAAAACAATATTAGTCAGTGTCCCCCCAACACTGCCTTAAGAGAAATGTCAGGAAAGGCTGGCCCATGTGTTTTCAGCAGATTAAAAAAAAGAAGAAGAGAAGCCTGCTCTGGCAAGTTCATTTAAACTTAAATAAGGAAGCTGAACCATATCTAACTTGCTTTCCTTTCCCCCCATACAATGAGCAAATCTGACAATTCAGTGAAGAAGTACAGCATATCCTCTTAACTATAATAGAGGATGCAAGACAAGAGGCATAAGCATCAACTGTGGGTGTGGGGAGAGAGAGAAAACGAAAGAAAGAAAATTAAAAACCAAGGTCACTAAAGCAAAACTCAGGACTCTGTGTGCAACGAAGGAAGTTCTGCACTGAATTTAAATGGTCTATTTCATTATGCTGCAAGTGGCTACAAACTATTCCATCCCTAAGTAATTCAAGCCTTAGGGAATAGCTGCTAATACATAAAATGAACAAGGCGCTTTAATAAATAATCCCTCCGCTGCTCTTATTCAGTTTATATTACTTTTAATTTGATTTAAAAGTAAAGCTAATAATGGAGGGGTGTCCCCCCCTCCCTCATTTAAAGACTGGAATGGAAACGGCCTGCAATTAATGGGGTGCTTATATTTCTGTCTCTAATGTTCGTAGGAAAAAGTTCCTAGGGTGATTAAATAGTTTAAACAATTGCTAATTTGGGATCTCATAGATACGCTATATCCTACTAATGCTAAAATTGTGAGCAGCTTAATGGGGAGGGAGGGAGAGAGAGAGAGAGAGAGAGAACGAGATAATCACCCTTTCTCCCCATCACCCTTTGTCTCTGGCCCCAATATCACTCATCAAGATCACCTAGAATTGCAATTGTTGTCACACTGGCAGAAGCTGAAGCAGTCGCCCCCTCAATGGCTCTTTGCACAGCTGAAAATAGCATTTAACAGCCAGGTAATGCTCCATCTCTGCCTTCTCAGTAAGGGATCACTATCTTAAGGGGAAATGCCATATTACGGTAGGTGAGATTCTCCTAGTTCTTAGCTGGGGGGGGGGTGATGTAGAGAAATTGCATATGAAAAGTCAGAGATCAATCCAGTTCAACAACCCTCATTATAACAGAACAACCCATCAGTCCCAAAATCACAACAGATCAAGCCACAGAATCTGACTCTCTAACACAGGGGTGAGCAACCTTTTTTAGCCATGGGCCGGTCCACCGTCCCTCAGACCATGTGGTAGGCTGGACTATATTTGGGGGGGGGGGGGTGAACGAATTCCTGTGCCCCACAAATAACCCAGAGATGCATTTTAAATAAAAGGACACATTCCACTCATGTGAAAACACGCTGATTCCCGGACCATCCATGGGCCGGATTTAGAAGGCGATTGGGCTGCATCTGGCCCCCGGGCCTTAGGTTGCCTACCCCTGCTCTAACAGGAAGAGATTGTGGCACTGCAGAAGCTTCAGGTTCCATTGGCGGGTCCTGATCTTGATAATAGGGATCTTCAGATATCAGAACCTAATGGCAGTGCGAGCACCAAGGGGGCAGAGTCCCACCGCTGTCTTTATTAGCACCTATTAAACCAAGTGCTGGTTTTGATTGCAGTGCATTTAGAAGTTTCGTCACAGAGATGAAAAGGGACGAAATGGACACCAGCACCACCACCATTAATAATAATAATAATAATAATAATAATAATAATAATAATAATAATAATTTATTATTTATACCCCCCTCCCAATCTGGCTGGGTTTCCCCAGCCACTCTGGGAGGCTCCCAACAGAATATTAAAAACACAATAAAACATCAAACATTAAAAACTTCCCTAAACAGGGCTGCCTTCAGGTGTCTTCTAAAAGTCAAATAGTTGTTTATTTCCTTGACATCTGATGGGAGGGAGTTCCACAGGGAGGGCGCCACTACTGAGAAGGCCCTCTACCTGGTTCCCGGTAGCTTCACTTTTCGGACTGAGGGGAACTGCCAGAAGGCCCTCAGCGCTGGACCTCAGTGTCCGGGCTGAACGATGGAGGTGGAGACGCTCCTTCAGGTATACTGGACCAAGGCCGTTTAGGGCTTTAAAGGTCAGCAGCAACAACACTTTGAATTGTGCTTGGAAACGTACTGGGAGCCAATGTAGGTCTTTCAAGACCGGTTTTATATGGTCCTGGCAGCTGCTCCCCGTCACCAGTCTAGCTGCCGCATTCTGGATTAGTTGTAGTTTCCAGGTCACCTTCAAAGGTAGCCCCACGTAGAGCGCATTACAGTAGTCCAAGCGGGAGATAACCAGAGCATGCACCACTCTGACAGTCCGCGGGCAGGTAGGGTCTCCACCTGCATACCAGATGGAGCTGTAGAGAATTGTGGCTTCTGTTTTGTTAATGGAAGCTCCAACTGTGTACACAACCCCAGATTTTCTCTCTCTTTACAGTGAACACACTCAATCGGAACAAAGCAACCTGGGTGGTCTCTCCAGTGGAGGTAGCAAGGGGACAGGCTTTTTTCTCTCTCTTTTGAGTTTCTTGCAAAAATTGCCACTGTTACAAGAGGCATTCAAGCCCCCACCCACCCTGCAGAGCAGTACATTTTTTGCATGCACAAAGTTTCATTGCAAGTTAAAGGAGCAGCCCTTGCCCTTTTCAGATCAGGGAACCACCTTTAACTACAGGCTGCAGCATGAGACCCATTTTTGTATTTATTTATTTGCAACTATGCAAGTCCATCTCCCTGCTTCTTTCTCAAATGGACCAAATGTAAGGGGGGGAGAGTAAGGTTCCTACACCCTTAATAGCTACATGTCAGATATAATTTTGGTAAATCTCGCTTGTCATGCAGTAAGGTGATAAAAGCTTTGCCTGCTGAAATTCCCTCTTCTACCCAAATTTAAAAGTACGGGAAGACTTCTGTCTTTGGCCTCCAACAACCACCACTTCATATTTCTGTTTAAAAAAACGAAACCAAAGAAAAACTGTGGGCGTTTCGTGGCTGTGATCCACATTAGGTCAGGATGCAACCCACCTGAAGCAGGGACACTTGCTGAATCTTTGTTCATGCCAATATGATCTGACCTGATCTCTACCTCCCAAGCGAATGTAGAGACCAGAACTCAGTGGTTCCCCAGCTTTCACACTTCCCAATGTTCGAAATAGAGTGCTTAGTTCAAAAAAAGATGTGTCAAAATGGGTTTAGAAACCTGGAGTTTGAGCGAAGTTTAAAAAAAAAAAATCATATTTGGATGCACGTTTTTGTGTAGATTTAAGGAGGCGGGGAGATTTGCAGATTAATGCAGAAATGGGATAGACTGGTGTTATGGGTGACCACATGTGAAAGTGACAGACTAGAAAGGCCTGATTCATCCATCTCTAACTTGAAGGCCAACAAGTTAAATGATCTGAGATAGCAGGGCTGGCAAAGATCCTTGCCTGGATCCTTGGAGAGCGCCTGCCTGTCAGGGTAGATGGATTTTCCCAGGAGAGAGAGATGGACCTAGAAATCCCTGTGTCTAGAAAGTGCGGCACAAAAGGAAGTAGGGATGAGCCTTAAGTCATATTCAGAGCAGAGTGAATGAAATCAATGAATTTGTTAAGTACTGTATGACTAACCTAAGTCTGTTGGATACAGCCCTCTGTTCTAAATGCTTCTGCTGATTGCCAATATTCACCTAAGCTACTTTTAATTCAAAGCTTGCAGCACAACCCGAAGGTACTGGATGGCTGCTGCTTTACCCAAGCAACATTCATTTCCAAGTACCTTGAAATTATTTCAGTTGTTTCTTCTGGAGGGATTTCTTAAATGTGGAAGATTGTTCTCAAAAATAGCTACCGGTACTTTACATATTCAAAGGTCATTGTGTTTTTCCACTTAAGATAAGGCAGCTCTCTACATATTAAACACAGCTGATTATAAAACGACTTTCACGCCTAGCACGTCTAGTTGCATTAGGGCTAAAGGTATTCTGACTTCCAGCCTCTCGCTTTCCACTAAAAAAAAGTCCTCCGTATTCTTTGTGGTAAGGAGCGCAGAAGGATTTTGACATTTCCTTTTTTAATAGGAATACATTAGAGCTTTCGCCGGGGAAAGGCGAATATGGGACATAATTGGAACTGAAACAGCACCTAGCACTGCAGTGGAAATTTTTTTTTTTTTCAGATTTCTGCACAAAGTCATTTAACTGCAATGTTCCTTTTTAAAATTTAAGAATGCATGCATGCATGCTTAAACACACACACACCATGATTCTCACACACTGTAAAACTTTCAAGTTTGCCTTGAAAATGAAAGGCGCAGACAATTGCCGGGTGATAAGAGCACATACCCGGTACTCCTTCCTGAACTCCCCTCTCCTCCTAGACTCCTTTCCTCTTCACAGCTTTTTCTTTTTAAACGTCTATTAATTCAGACAGGAAGTAGAGCGCCAGACGGTGTGTTTCTCAGCTGCCTTATTTTAACTCAAATGTGCTCCTTGTTAGAAGTTTTTTTACTCCTCCGTGCCCTTCAGCTCAATCACTCCAGGAAACTTCGGTTCACTTATAGATTCAACATTAGCCTATGCCTCCCAAGGCGAGTAGTTACAGCAACCAGACCCATTGATTGCTTCCAGCTCTGCTTAAGAGGAGCATGAATGTAGTTGGTTTTTAAGATTTTTTTTGAAATGGCTAGGGATTGTTTTCTTATCTTTCGGACTTGAGTTTGCGTGTTGCATCCTTTGTGAGCCTTTTTTTTTTTTTTTTGGTACAAAGGCAACATATAAATAAACAGTAACCATAATCAGAATGACATAAGATCACAAGGAGGACTTGATGGATTATGCAAATGGTCCATCTAGCCCAGCATCCTGTTCTCACGGTGGCCAACTAGATGCTGGTGGGAAGCCCAAAAGCAGAACCTGAGCACAATAGCACTCGACCCACTTGTGAAGTCTCTGCCATTCAGAGGCTTACTGCATTACCAGTTTGTTTTGAAGAGTCAATGAGCTCAAGAGGGAGCCTGTTTGGGGCTTCTTCTTTTTTTAAATTGGTGGGGAGGGAGATAATTAAGGGACTGAGACATGATCAAGGTTCATAAACCTATGCACCATGTGCAGAAAGGGTAGGTTTCTTCCTCCTTCCCCCATAATACTAGAACTTGGGAGTCAACCAAATTGAATTGATTGGGGTATATAACAGATTGGAGATGGACAAAGCAAAGTACTCTTCATGCAGCCGACTGGGCTATATCTGGGGCCCTCTCACTCATGGAAGGGCTTTTGATCCCATGGGGAAAGCACTTTTTAATAATTTCCCTCTCATTGTATCCCCTGCCACACACACACGCACGCCAAAAAAAAAAAAAAAAATCTGCTCTGGGAGCTTGGGGGGGGGGTCCTCCACAGCAGGGTGAAAGGTGGCGTGGATAACTGCAGGGGGGAGGGCAAATTGGCAAAAATCATACAAACCCCTGGAACAAACGCACTAGAAATGCTAACCAAATTCCACCCCTACTGAATGCTGCCGCAAGATGTGGTGGTAGCCAGTAGCTTATATGGCTTGGAACTGGACAAACTGATGCCAAAGCCCCTCTCAAAGCTGTTGGAGGAACTGGACATGAAGGAAGGAGTTAATTTCTTTCATGGGCACAAATCACCCCATGTATGAGATAAGCTGCAGGTGCCAGGTCAGCCAAGCCCATTGCTAAGGTAATAATGGTTGACTATATGCTGACTATATAAGTGATTAAGGTATGACAGTCTGTCTGTCTGTCCATGAGTCAAAGTCTGTGTTATGTCTTGAACTGAGGGACAGTGGACCGGCTCCCTGCTGAAAAAGTTTGCTGACCCCTGGTATATATCAACGTCCGGAACTGTATTACTGAAGCCTAACGTTCTGCAGCAGTAAACTATTTTGGACCTTAAACTCCTTGTGTTGTTGTGACTGGAACTAGGGGCAACTTCTGCTGCATGGTCATCTCACCTCAGATTCCCAACAAAAGCACTACCCTGTTCAATGCTTTGCCTAGAGATTTGCAGGCACCACCAAACATCTGATCAGTGGCGCCTGCAAGCCCCCTTTTGGCCCAGTGAGGTTTTTACCTGACCTGTACCTGAGGTCATACATGAAATGGCCTCGCAGGCAAAATGGGAAGGCCTGGTATGCCTAATAAACCACACAAGCTGGAGATCCGCCACCCCTGAATTGGAGCTTTACCCTGACCCAGCAAAATTCTGAGGATGTTTATTGCAGCTTTGGTGTGTCGTGATTAAACTGACACTGGATGTTGCACAGGGAGTCTGGCAATCTGGAAGAACAGGCAGCCAAAGAACAAGAATGGAAGGGAGACAGGAAGTCACTGCTTTAGAATAGTTATTAAGGGAACTTGCCTCTGGCAACAAGAACATGGGGAGAGAGAAAAGAATAGGAGAATAAAGGCTATGCTTTGGAAAGGGAGCCCAGGCTGCTACCAAGAGGAGATGCAATAAACAATGAAAAATAAAGTACCTGGGTGTTTAATATAATAATATTTCTGGGAATCTCTATGAATTTTTGCAGGACCGCAGCCTAAGGGTTATGGTAGCTATTAGACTCGGGGGTTAAATAGAATATATTCATGTCCCCCTGCCTGTTATGAAACTTCTTCCTGAGCTACTTTCATAGCAAAGCAGACTGGGTGATAAAATGCCTTTACTGCTCCTTCCCTCCTAAGTCTTTTAGCAGCAATTCCCCCAGCCGTACACTTATTTATCAAACATAAGATCAGGATTTAGTGAACCTGCAAACACATTTTCCAAGCGAGGTTTCCAGAAACAACGCAGAAAACCACTTCACAAAATCAAAGACAAAAGACGAGTAAATGGATATTATTCTATAAAACGTATGAAAGCAGTACAGGTAGCACAGACTCCGGGGAGGTGGGGAGCTGGCAGGTGTATTCTGCAACTTGTCACTGATGCAAAAATAGTGCATTAGTGGTGGGTTCAAACTGGACCATCTCCATTCCGCTTTATTAGTTGTTCTGTGATGGTTCTCTGGTGTTATTTCATTAGTGCCATTTGAAGGGGCACTTTTGTACTACAGCACAACAAACTGGGACACACACACACACACACACACACAATGGAACATTTGTGGTATAAGAAAATACAGGATTTTAGCAGGAAGTTACGGGGCACAAAAGCACTGATTGGAAATGAAGCAGTATGGCCACTCCAAAACTTTTACAGGCACAAATAGTATTAACAGTGGGATTGTGTTTAACTACTGTACCCTAATATCATCATGAACACAAATCACCCTAGTTCTAGTTACAGGTAGGTAGCCATGTTGGTCTGCCATAGTCGAAACAAAATAAAAAAATTCCTTCCAGTAGCACCTTAGAGGCCAACTAAGTTTGTTATTGGTATGAGTTTTCGTGTGCATGCACACTTCTTCAGATACCAGAATAAGGTATCTGAAGAAGTGTGCATGCACACGAAAGCTCATACCAATAACAAACTTAGTTGGTCTCTAAGGTGCTACTGGAAGGAATTTTTGTTGTTGTTGTTGTTACAAATCACCATGAATGCATAAATAAGAAGGTTATATGGAGGGGACCCTGCCCTATTTGCACATTTGATGAGTATGTTCCAATCTCTTACCAAGGGATCATATGACATGGCTACTTACAATTGTTACTTCCTTCTGGCTGAACATGATTCATTGCTGTGGGTGAAATCCAGCTAAGTCAGAGTATGACTAATGTTTGATATCTCCCCATGCCTCCATCTTTGAATGCAACCTTCTACAAGTTAGTTACATACCCACTTCTTCTTCTTTTCTTTTCCTCCCAAACGCCTTTATGAGAATGTCATATGAAGGTAAAAAGGGAAACATGAAAACGCCAAGATGGACCCGGTTCAGAAGCAGCACACCTGTTTTCTCATCACAGACATGTGAGATATTGGGGGGCACACCATCCTGCTGCATTTACTTTGCATGCAGAATAGGGCTGGGCGATATCTGGTTGCAACACTGTGATAAATCACCCCCAGCTAAACATCGCAATATACTGATATATCATGACATCTGAAATAAGGATGGAGCTATGTACAGGTGTTGGCTGGCTTCACATGGTTTTTCCCAGCGCCCGCTCTTGTGATTTGCTGCCGCCTGCAGGAGACAAGGGATTGCTGAACCAGCAGAGTTAACAGAAACTGCAGGAATCAAGAGAAGCATTGACTGGCTTCACCGTTTTCTCCACATTGCGATTATTGCAAAGCACACCCACCCACACATCATGATTTGCAATATATAACCAGGTCAAAAATTAAGAAACTGGTATTACAATATGGGCTTCAAACCAGCTTTGGACGATATATCACCTAGCCCTAATGCATAATATTGATTTTGTTCTTCTAACTTATGTCAAGCCTACACACAACAAGAGACCCGCCAAGCCCAAGGTAACCCAACACATTGTGACTGCCAATCACCTGGGGACGTCTTCAATCCAAAGTCCCCTGTGATCTCATACTTCTCAGCTGACATCCATCCTAGAGGAGCTGTGAGAGTCCAGCAGGCATGACCCCACCCCTTCAGTGGTCAAGCTCCGGAATTATCGGCCGTCCCGTTCGCAGGCTTGGCCGGCGCCCGTGCAGGAACGCATGTGAGGCGCTGGCCGCAGATCCCCAGCAACTGGAATCCCGTGTGCAGTTGACTTAGTCCTGCACGCGGGAGGCTCCAGCAAAGAATCCCCGCAACACGTAGCCAGTTAAAATCAGTGGTTATGTTCAGATGTCACAGTAAACCATATTTCATTTTGATGGAAACAAACTGTAATGAGACTTGCACGTTCCATCCTTCCATCTCCTCCGACAGTCACAAGGAAGCATTTCGGCGCTTTAACGTTCTGTTTTGGTCATCTGAACCTGACAGGCTGTGGTTAATCTTAACCATGGCTTGTTTGAAAGAAGGCAACTTCAAATCATGAGTTATATAGCTCGCAGTCTTTTTCAAACAACCATAGCTAAGATTAAGCACAGTTCCAGTGTAACACTGAACAACAGTTAATAAAAATGGAAGTGAAAACTTCCAAACTCCACCTCACTGCTGTGCCAGAGGAGAGGAAAGTAGCATGTGATCCTAGGTCTTGCTGTAGCTCACTCCACTTACTATAAACTATGGTTTATCCTGCTGCTGACAACCAACCAATACCTCAACCCTAGGAAAGGGTTCACAAAACAGAAGAGTACAACAGAATTAAAACGTAATAGTAAGGGACGCGGGTGGCACTGTGGGTTAAACCACAGAGCAGGGATTCCCAAACTAAGGCCCGGGGGCCAGATGCGGCCCAATCGCCTTCTAAATGCAGTCCACGGACGGTCTGGGAATCAGCGTGTTTTTACATGAGTAGAATGTGTCCTTTTATTTAAAATGCATCTCTGGGTTATTTGTGGGGCCTGCCTGGTGTTTATAAATGAGTAGAATGTGTGCTTTTATTTAAAATGCATCTCTGGGTTATTTGTGGGGCATAGGAATTCGTTCATTTTTTTTCCAAAATATAGTCCGGCCCCCCACAAGGTCTGAGGGACAGTGGACCGCCCCCTGCTGAAAAAGTTTACTGACCCCTGCCACAGAGCCTAGGGCTTGCCGATCAGAAGGTCGGTGGTTTGAATCCCCATGACGGGGTGAGCTCCCGTTGTTCGGTCCCTGCTCCTGCCAACCTAGCAGTTTGAAAGCACGTCAAAGTGCAAGTAGATAAATAGGTACCACTCCAGCGGGAAGGTAAACGGCATTCCCGTGTGCTGCTCTGGTTCGCCAGAAGCGGCTTAGTCATGCTGGCCATATGACCCAGAAGCTGTAGGCCAGCTCCCTCGGCCAATAAAGCAAGATGAGCACCGCAACCCCAGAGTCGTCCACGACTGGACCTAATGGTCAGGGGTACCTTTACCTTTACCTTTACCTTTACCTTTACACTATGCATCACGGCATTTGCATGCATTCTTCCTATTACCTTTGCCTTGCTTTCTCCTCTCACAGGTGACTTCCCCACTTGTAGACTGTAAGGAATCAGCCCCCCTTTTGGCATGCAGATAAGGCTTGCCTTTCTTAAGCAGAAGAAATAAAATTATTTTGAAAAGGGTTTGTTGAAATCCCATCCAAGAATAAAATCCCCCTTCTCTCAACCGTGCGACGTAAGAGAATATTTGCAGGGAAGGAGCAGCACCTACAACTTTTCCTCTGCAATCCCTTTTCTTGGCTGCTTTCATCCCAGCCAGGCCCCAAAGTCAGGTTTTGCCATTAAGGAAAGTGGTTCAAGGGAACAATTGGAGACACACACACAAAAAGCAGGAGGATCAGGAATGGGTTAAATGTATCCTGCTCCCACCCCCAATATGTTGTTGTTGTTCAGTCGTTCAGTCGTGTCCGACTCTTCATGACCCCATGCACCAGAGCACGCCAGGCCAAAGTCCTGGAGCCTCAACTTCAGGATCTGCCCTTCTAGTGAGCACTCAGGGCTGATTTCTTTGAGAATGGATAGGTTTGATCTTATTGCAGTCCATGGGACTCTCAAGAGTCTCCTCCTGGTCTTATTGGCATTTCTCAAGTTTATGAATTTGTTGTTGAATTAAGCTCTTCATACGATTATGAACTTGTCCTGGGTTTTCTGGATTCTACTGACAATTGTCTGAAAATACAATAGTTTTTGGCCTATTGGGAATTTCCTATTGAACATTTGGTGAAAGGCATTACTAATGTTAGAAACTGGGACAGAAAAGCTAGGAGCCAAATGGCTCCCGGGACCTGGGTTTCAGGCGCCAACAGAATGCCTAATCGCCGGGAAGGGGGGGGGCGGGTGGCAACACTTTTTATTTATTATTTTGATAAGCAATTCACATAAGTGACACATTGTTAATATCACATTTTTAGCAGAAAATGTTAATACATGTTTAATTTGGTTTTACATAAAAATATTGGTACCATTCTTCAGTTTTCAAAACACACTATTCTTGCTTGTTGTCTGGTCCCATCACCTCCTGGCAAATAGAAGGGGAAGAAATGGAGGCAGTGAGAGATTTCACTTTCCTGGGTTCCATGATCACTGCAGATGGTGACAGCAGTCACGAAATTAGAAGACGCCTGCTTCTTGGGAGAAAAGCAATGACAAACCTAGACAGCATCTTAAGAAGCAAAGACATCACCTTGCCGACAAAGGTCCGTATAGTTAAAGCTATGGTTTTCCCAGTAGTAATGTATGGAAGTGAGAGCTGGACCATCAAGAAGGCCGATCGCCGAAGAATTGATGCTTTTGAATTATGGTGCTGGAGGAGACTCTTGAGAGTCCCATGGACTGCAAGAAGATCAAACCTATCCATTCTCAAAGAAATCAGCCCTGAGTGCTCACTAGAGGGACAGATCCTGAAGTTGAGGCTCCAGTACTTTGGCCACTTCATGAGAAGAGAAGACTCCCTAGAAAAGACCCTGATGTTGGGAAAGATGGAGGGCACAAGGAGAAGGGGACGACAGAGGATGAGATGGTTGGACAGTGTTCTCGAAGCTACTAACATGAGTTTGGCCAAACTACGAGAGGCAGTGAAGGATAGGCGTGCCTGGCGTGCTCTGGTCCATGGGGTCACGAAGAGTCGGACACGACTGAACGACTGAACAACAACAACAATTCTTGCTTGTTAAACTCCTTAATATATTGTCTATCCTTAACATACACTTTGAGGCTTCAAAGCACAGGCATTTCAGTAATCCTTGAGTGTCAGTCAGGCACAAAAAAAAAATGGCACCCAGACTTTCTGAGGTGCTCACAAGTGGCGAATCATTAGTTGCAAAATGTGCCTGGAGCCCTACTGATTTTGAACCCTGATTACTATGTGATTATTGTGTTGGATTGATTTTGTTTTAGGCTTCTAAATGATTTGCTAGTTTTGAAACGCACGTAAATTATATTGAACTGTTGTTATCTGATTGACTTTACTGATCTATTCAGTGTTCCAACGTTTATATACTTGGTTTATTAATTTGTTTGGTAGAATGTTCCATATATACTGTGGATTTATTAATTTTCTTTTTGATGTTTGTACTGTTGCTACATATATATCAGGCTTGATATAAATTGCCTTAGGCATCATATATATTGAAAAAATGGTGCATAAATAAAACTGATATTGACTCAGCTCTTCATCTCTTCTATGCAGAAAATTCTCCTTACCTATCAAAAGCTTTGCACATTTTTGCCACCAAATAGTCCCGGCCAATGGAACCATAGCAATTGTGAGAAAGGGTTAAAACACACACACACGTAAATATATTTGCCGAAACCCAGTAAGTAAGAAACATCAAAAACGTAAGTACAGTCTTCAATAATTACTGTTAATTAACTAGCAATATGGCAGCATTTCCAAATGTGACATTTAAAGCACATTAATGTGATCGTGAACAGTCACAGGGATAATTCAGCTCATCTGCTGCAAGACCTTGATTCCTGAACATCTGAAAACACTACTTAAGCTATCATTAAAGCTGTAATCAAGTATTTTCTTGCTCTAGAAAATTAGGCATGCTTGCTTACCTGAAAAAAACCAACAAAAAAAACCAGGAATGTGAGCTCAAATTTTCAGTGAGGCTCCAGATAATCAACCTCTTTGAAAGCTAAATCTGTGACTAAACGGCTACTCACCCTCGGCTACTCACCCAAGGCTTACTTAAATGAACAGTGTACCAAAGCTCATTGATTCCAAGCTTTTGTTCAGGAAAAAAAAAAAGCTTTTTTGACACAAGCATGGAAACTCAGTACGCTTTAGCTCCACTTACGACATTCCTGCAAAAATAAAAGACTTTTGAGGTGTTACATCTTTCTTATTCATTACACAGTCAAAATCTGTAGAAAGCCGGGATTTTGATAAGGAGAATTTGGTGTAATTTTTACACGAGTATTTGGAGGGTTATCAATCAACCAGCTTGTTACTATGAATGATTTTCAAAAGTAGTTTCTCCATCACTGAGCATTACACTAATACAAGAAAACGAATTTGCTAACAGCCTGGCCAGTAATATAAGAGCTCGTGCAGAGGATATGGTGGTACTCTGAAAAATTTTACGTATCACTTGGGAAGACAGGTAAACTAATGTCAATGTACAAGAAGAAGCAAAGATCACCAGTGTCAAAGCAATGATTCTTCAACATCAACTTTGTTGGACTGGCCATGTTGTTCAGATGCCTGATTATCATCTTCCAAAGGAACTACTGTATTCCCAACTTAAGAATGGAAAGCACAATGCCGGTGGGACAACAGAAGAGGTTTAAAGACGCTCTCAAGGCAAATCTTTAAAAATGTTGTAACAACTGGGAAACACTGGCCTGTGAGCACTTCAAAGGCATCATGGACTTTGAAGAAGCACAAACTCAGGACAAAATGGAGAAACGGGCTAAGAGGAAGGCACGTTTGGTAAACCCTCACCATGATCAACTCCCACCCGGAAACCGATGTCCCCACTGTGGAAGGATGTGAGGATCTAGAATTGGCCTGCACAGTCACCTTCAGACACACTGTTATGACCATGTTCATGGAATTCAATCTTACTCAGCTACAAGTTATGATCCAATATCATAATGCACCTCATATTTGAAGCAAGCCTTAAAAGCTCCCCAAGGACTCCTACTCCCAAGCCCAAAGATACAAGTCTCAGCACCAGTTATTATCCAATTTGACTGCTAAAGCTTTAGCAGAAACATTAATATATGTCCTGCAAGGAAGGTACAGAGTACAAACAAACAAACAAACAGCTTGGAGCCTTGGGAGCTCTTTTTTTTGGCTGCCCACTTATTATTCAATGAACGTATAACAGAGAAAATTATGAGCAAATGTTGGCAACCCAGCGACCACATGGGAATGCTGCACATACACACAAACGACAGCAAGCTGTGCTGGCTTGCCATGCATTCAGTCGTCATCAGCTCTAGTACAGTAACTCACTAGGCAGCATTTTTACACAATACACTAAGTCAACCAAGTGGCAATTAACCTTCCAATTTTCAATCAAAACCACTTGCTGAAATAGGAAGCAGTTATGGCCACACACACAAAATGGACCTGGCTTTGGCTTCACACCTTTAACATCCCAACTGGCAGCAATGGCACCAGCAGGCTCCCTCCCGCGCATACAATTATGGCACAATGTCATTCGAAGGAACACTTAAAAGCAGAGGAACTGACTTCACCTACCAATTATGGTTAGAAACCTAGACTTTGCTTCCGACGGCTATTCAGCTCACACAATTATGCATTTTCAGGGCATGGAAATTGTTATTCATTGGCAAGAAACGCTGAGAAAGGTAGGATTCTTTGGGGACAAACATCCCAACAGGGGCAATCTGTTTTGATGGTTGTTTATCTATCTCTCGGGCAAAGTAGGGTCGTTTCAGTGCTGTGCAAACATAGTGATGCCACTGCATCCCTACCCAAAAAAGAAATTGAACCAGTGGTCCAGTGGCAGAGGAGCCAGAAAGGGAGCTGGTCCATTAACTCAGTGTTTTTCAACCACTGTTCCGCGGCACACTAGTGTGCCACGAGATGTTGCCTGGTGTGCCGTGGGAAAAATTGTTTATTTGATTCCTATTCAAGAGAATTACTTTATATATAGTCAATATAGGCACAGAGTTAATTTTTTTTAACATTTTCTAATGGTGGTGTGCCTCGTGATTTTTTTCATGAAACAAGTGTGCCTTTGCCCAAAAAAGGTTGAAAAACACTGCATTAACTACTGCATTACATTCCAACCCCCCTAAAATGGGGTGATGGGAGAGCAGGGCTTGATTCATTCAAACCCACCACCACCTTTTCCACCATAATTTCAGCAGAGATCTACAGATTTCTTGCACCCATGTGTTCACTGAAATTGACAGGAGTGAGCTAGCAGTAAATCACACAGAGCAAGTGAAGTTAACTCTTTATTCAAAAAACAGGATCTGCATAGGGATGCCAGGCCTAATGAGCACAGCAACTCTTCCTCAGTAGGTCTTGCCCCTATGAAGCAGTTGCGGAGACTGAAGGTTCCCACCTTCCACAGCTGCCTATGTCCCCTCCCCAGGGTTTCCCCCCAGCAATCTGAGGCTGTGCCTGAGTGCCTGCCTTTGCTCCTCCCGTTTCATGCCTCTCCTGCTCTTGAGAAATCAGTGAGGAAGGGACCTTTTCACAGCAGGAGGGAGTGCCTCTTTATCAGGCTGACTCTTCTCTGCCTCTTGACCTCCCTCATCCTCCTCTCCTGCTGAAGCTTCTAGCTCTGATTCTGGATTGGCCTCTGCCACAGACTCCCCCAGCTCATTAAGCCCTGTTACCTCTTCAGCTTCCAATACCTCCTCTTCCTATTCTTCTCCCTTGGACCACTCATCATCATCCTACCACCAATCCCCTGGCTATGAGCCTTCTTCCCTTGGTGGTCCCCCAGCTGGTTCCTCAGACCCCTGGCTGGTTCCTCTACATCCAACCAGTCCATGACAGAAATTGGGCAAATCCCACCTCTTGCACTGCCTAGTAAAGTGACTCAGGGGCTCTAGAGAAGAGAGGAGGCAGCGATATTCTGAAGCTAGAAAAAACCACAATAGCCTCATGCCTCCACCTGCTCACTCCTTGTGCTATTATTTTAAAAAGATTTCAAAGTTACCCAAGGGCATTTCTGGCATTGCTTGTAGGGCAGGGGCTGGAATGCTGGGTTTTAATGTTGGGATACTCATTTAATCATATGCCCACTGGGGGGGGGGGGTCTCAATGCCCTGTACATGTCACATCCTGCAAACCTTCGTCATATCAGTTCAGTTTGGCTGCCGCTGGAATCAATGGGACTTCAGTGATCACTAACTTCAGTGGAACTAAGGTCAACTTAACTTAGACTGGATCCAACATTTTATGTGCTTATTTTGAATTTTTATCAAAGCACATTTTGTTTTATTCATATTCGACACTGTGAAATAATTGTAAGCATATTGGACAGCTTGTATTTAGAGTGGAGTTAAGTGTTCTGCACTTATTCCCCTCCCCACCAAGTATCTTTAAGCTTTCTCACCCCTCCGGCACAAAATGCTTTGACTCCAAGCCCAAACTACCATTTACAACAGAGCTGCCGTGTGTGTGTGTGTGTGTGTGTGTGCAGCTAACGCCAAACAAAACATTAATTAGGAAGATGAACTTATTTTCAATAACAGAAACTACAGAAATCCAGGCAGCCCTGCTTGCTTGCCTAAACATCAAGGTGAGCTAGCGGATACCCAAAAAAGGAGAGCAAAGCTTCTCAAAGATTCGGATTGCCTTGACAACAGCAGCGACAGATCACGAAAGGCAAAAGAATGTCAGCCTTTTAAGTAGAGAAAAAAAATACTGGTGGGTTTTGTAGATGCATTTCTATACTAGCTTCATTTACGTCAGCACCATCTGGCATTTGTATACCATTTTGCCTGTGCAGAATGCATTACTACATCTGCTGCACGTCTTCCTAAGCATGGAAAAGAAAGCTGCTATCTTAAACACCCCCATTCTGAACACTTGCACGCTGGAGAATTGGACTGACTTTGCCTTGCCACAAGGGTTAGTACACCATATAAATTTCCCCCATGCTTGGAAAACCTAAGACCATACAACATGTGGCCTGTAACAAAATGTTGCAGTGTGGAGTGCTCCTGTTCATAGCTCCAGCCAGTCTTGTCCCCCTCCAGGGAACTCCATTCCATACTCCCTTCCTTCCCCACAATAGTCAATGTTCAGTGTCCACTGAGCATGCTCAGTCTTCACTGGGCTGTTTCTGGGTTCCCAACTTACCAGATTTCTCCCCCCCCCCCCACACACAAGTTCTTCTACCTCTTTGGGTTTCCCAAAGCATGCGGATTTCTCCCTCTTGTGCATGGGTGGTGCTGTTCTGGATATAGAAGGAATGACACACAGATACTGTAATTGGATTCACTATAAGGGTACATGATGCAATTTTATCCTCTGCATTACTATCTATCTATCTATCTATCTATTTATTTATTTTGAAAAATCCTTTAAAAGAAAAGCAGCGGCGCATTATCATGCTGCAAGATCATCATGAGAAACCAGAATCCTGCTTCAATGCATCACTTCCGTCAAGGCAAGCTTCAAAAACCCTATTATTATCTATTAGCCATGTTCTTTACAAGGCAGTAGCCCTTTAGTGCTTTCTCTAGACAGGCAACCCAATTCTGAAATCACTATGTGCACTGACCTCTTGGGGAGATCCTCATTCATTTTACTGGTGAGAAGAATGCAACATTACGCTGCAGGGATTGTTCCGGCAGGGCAGCCGTTTTGGCTTACCAGACAGAACAATTCCCTGCTCTCCTCGCCCTGCATGCTGTTCCAGGGGCTGCCCTGATCTCCTCTCCGGGCCCATTTTGGGAGATATGCAGAGAGGAGGGAGAAAAACTTTAAATCTAACGCATGCATTTTTGCACAAATCTGGTAAATGTTTGAGCCACAAACTGTATGACAAAATTCAGAAAAGTGAAAACAAATGAAGAATACAACCTGTGTTCTGATCTGCATATTAGTCCGTATTAGTCCACGGACAAATAAAATTCTTGACTACCCTTGCTCAACTTAGTTCAAAATAGTCTTACTGAAATGTGACTGAGCCTATGTTAATGGTATCATCTATAATTTATATGATGGTTTTTAAGAGCTTAAAATACTTCACATAAATTCCCAGGGCTGGTTTAAAACGTATGATCAATTTCAACTAGCAGGTTCATGATGTAGCTAAGAACCCCCCCCCCCGCTCCCCCCAAAAAATCAATGAAAGCCCTTCCTATTTGTATTTTTCTTTCCTCTGCCCCCCCCATCTAAAATGAAATTCAATGGTTGTCGTAATAGGTTTGTGATAGACAGACCAATGAACTGACCCCCTGACTAATGGGGAGGAAAAGATTTAGCACTGGTTATTTAAAAGCTTGTTCCCGTTTCTCTAAGAGCTGTTTAACTTTAATGGAATTTTATGGACACACAGCTAAAGGTGGGGGCAGCTAATGTCTCTACTAAACATTCAACCCTAGTAGCTGCCCAGTCAGACTGTATACCTGAAGGAGCATCTCCACCACCAGCCCAGACACTGAGAAGGCTCAGGAGGCCTTCTGCCGGATCCCTCATTGTGAAAAGTGAGGTTACAAGGAACCAGGCAGAGGGCCTTCTCACCCTGCAGAACACCCTCCGATCAGATGTCAAGGAAATAAAACAACTATAGGACTTTTAGAAGACATCTGAAGGCAGCCCTGTATAGGGAAGTTTTTAAACGCTTGATGTTTTACTGTACAGTCAAACCTCAGTTTCTGAACGTCTCGGCTGCCGAACATTTCGGAAGCCAAACGCCGAAAACCTGGAAGTGAAAGCTTCCATTTTTGAATGTTCCTCGGAAGTCAAACGGCTTCCGAGGCGCCTTTTTCATTTCCCCCCCCCCCCCATTGACTTTGCAGCCCGCTCTTTGATCCTCGGTTTTCGAACGTTTCGGAAGCTGAACGGACTACATTCAAAAATCGAGGTTCCACCATATTTGATGTTTTAATTTCCTGGAAGCCGCCCAGAGTGGCTGGGGCAACCCAGTCATATGGGCAGCATATAAATGATAAATTAGTAGCAGTAGCATTGTTATTATGGCGATATCAAATTGTGATTTCCTTCATTGGAGGTTTTTAAGCAGAGGTTGGATGGCCATCTGTCATGGATGCTTTAGCCGAGATTCCTGCATGGCAGGGAGGCTAGACAAGATGACCCTTGGGTCCGTTCCAATCTAAAATTCTATGATTCTGTGAATACAATAAGAATATAATATTTTTGGGTCACTTCTCATGTTTACAATAACCAAGTTGGAAATAAAACATTTAAGCCTCATGGGGTCATACCTTTTTTTCCTTCCCATTATTTTTTTGTTGGGGATGGAGAGTTAAAATCAACATAATACCAGCAACAGGAACATCATACAGATTTTGATTTCATTCCAACAGCCCCATTATCTTCAGGTCACCCAGCCATAATGCAAGATCCACGGTAAGATCCACAGATATCCTTCTGCCCAATCAATTTATCAGGTTCTTTACCACTGGTTAGCTGAAATGAAATTGGCCGTGTTTGCATGTATGCAAGCCAAAGATAACGTTAATCGTTAGGCTTATGAACTAGGAAGTTCACAGCTTGCTTCTCATGATTCAGATTCTGAACTTACTCGTTTTATAATACGAATATCGTAATATCCCCCCCAGTACAAAAGCAGCCAACCTTGTAAGACTAGACTAGAACCACCTTATACAAAAAAAGCAAGATCATGCAGAAAAAGAAACTAAATAATACAATTAAGTCACCTAATTATTATTAATTTTTAAAAAAGCTCCGCAAATAAAGTATGTTGGGAAATGGCTGTTCCAACCCCACATGATACTTGATACCTTTTTTCTGCTATATTTCTTAAAATTAGGCTCTACTTTATGCCAAGATTCAGAGACTGAATGAAAGCAGCTTCCCCATGGGAACCACTTAAATTGCACAGTGTCTGGCTCATGGCACACATCTCTTGTTCAACGCAAAGAGCCTCTGCACTGCCACCAGGGACAAATGTTTCCACCAGCCTTTACTTTGCTGGCATAATGCACTGACTGGCCCTCAATTTTGTTGTCAGGAAACAAAAGTGCAAAAAGGAAAATGCTTCTTTGAAACATATGTTTATACAGTGTTTGGTGGTAGCATTTATTTATTTATTTATTTATTTATTTATTTATTTATTTATTTGTTGGGAGGGGACACTAGGATGTATTAATATGATTGTGGGGAAAGAATTAAAAAATTCCAGAAGATAACATCATTTTCACCTACCTACCTAATTTATGGGGCTTGAAAATCGGTCAACGTAACTGGATTCTCCTGCCCTTACCATCTGCAAAAATACTGATATTGATACATTGGAAGGATAAAAGTACGGCCTCCTTTGATCAATGGACAGGCGACATGTCAACGCTTGCAACCTTTGAATGGATCACTTCCAGTCCAAGATTATATATGGACCAATTTAATCATATTTGGAAACTATTTAACGAAACCATAGTGACTCGTGAACTGACGTATACATGAGGGATATAAGTTGTCTGTTTACATATATATAACATAGCCCTAAGTACATTTTAATGTTACTCTGTTATTGCTGTAATCCTGTTTTCTTTTGTTTCTCCCCCCCCCTTCCTTTTCTTTTTTTACTTTTTTCTTTAATTCAATGTAAAACTTTCAATGAAATGTATTTATTTATTTATTTATTTATTTATTTATTGTGTGTGTGTGTGTGTGTGTGTGTGTGTGTGTATAAAATGAATGTGCAAAGGCTTTCTAAATTTCTGTATAATAAACTTTCAGTGCTTTGCATAAGAAAAGGGGGCCCCGTTGGACTATGGTGCCAAAAACTCAGGTAAAAAGGTAAAGGTAAAGGGACCCCTGACCATCAGGTCCAGTCGTGTCCGACTCTGGGGTTGCGGCGCTCATCTCGCTCTATAGGCCAAGGGAGCCGGCGTTTGTCCGCAGACAGCTTCCGGGTCATGTGGCCAGCATGACAAAGCCGCTTCTGGCGAACCAGAGCAGCGCACAGAAACGCCGTTTACCTTCCCGCTGGAGCGGTCCCTATTTATCTACTTGCACTTTGATGTGCTTTCGAACTGCTAGGTGGGCAGGAGCTGGGACCGAGCAACGGGAGCTCACCCCGTGGCAGGGATTCGAACCGCCGACCTTCTGATCAGCAAGCCCTAGACTCTGTGGTTTAACCCACAGCGCCACCTGGGTCCCTCAAACTCAGGTAGAGCTGAAGAAAACTCAGGTAGAGCTGAAGAAAAGCAGGTCATGCTTTAAAAAGTCCAAAATGAAGGGATTGTTCCTTTGAGCATAACACAAAGGAGGTCTTTTTGCTTAGGTCGAAAACAGCTACCTGTATTGGACTGTTACAGGGCTGCCCCTGATCCACACAACTAAAAACATGTTGTCTATTCAAACAAGACTCTTGCAAGACCCAACTCTCAAACCCAACATTAGCAAGCTACTAGCTGTTAGGGCGCCAACAAGTTGGTGTGCTGAAGCGCAGCAGTCAGGGTGAGATAAGCCAAGGTCAACAGTCCAGGTCAGAAGCCAGCCGAAGTCAGGTATCAGTACTGGGGTCAAGAGAAGCCGAAGTCAGAGACAGTCCAAGTCAAGAACAAGCCAAGTCAGTCAGGAACAAGCCAGGAGTCAGGAACAAGCCGGGAGTCAGGAACAAGCCGGGAGTCAGGAACAAACCAGGAACACAGGAACAAGATGAGCAAAAGCAACCACGCGCCCAGCACAATCGTTGCAGATGCTGTAGAATGGGGCAGATAGCTTCCTTAAGAACCCGGTTCACTCCCACGCTTCCTATGAGCTACAGCTGTCTCTAATTGCCGCCTTCGCTTCTCAGCTCGGCGTTCTACAGCTGAGAAGGGAGGAGGAGAGGGGATCGGCTGATTCCGCTCTGGACTGGGACCTGCTCCTGGCCCCACTTCTTCCTCTAGCTCTGGTCTTCCCTCCTCCCTGTCAGATTCCTCCTCTTCTGAGGAATGCCGCCACCAGTCTTCCCCAGGTACGAATTCCTCAGATTCCTCTGTGGGTGCTGCCTTGTCAGGGGGGGGGGCTTGCCACCACTCCTCCTCATCTGACTCGACCCTGACACTAGCACAGCTTAAGCACATCTTTTCTCACTGAGACCTAAGTCTTCGTCCCAGAATCCTCGGTGGGAAACTGACACTATGCATGCTATTTCTGGCGAGAATAACCTCAATGAAATGATGTCTCAAAACTAATCAAAATACCGTAGCACAAATAAGACAGGCATAGATGTGCCAAGGACTGAATCTATGTTCTGTACAGTATAACATGGGTGGGGGGGACCTCTTTCAACTGGTCACTTATCTTCTGGGTAACAATCAGATGGTGCTAGATATTATGCAAGTTTACAAGCTTTTTTTTTTTTTGGTAAGGAAAAAAATTAAGGAAAAATCATTAATACCCAGTACTACGATAAATACTGTTACAAAAAAAAAAAATCTGTTCCACCGAGGGACACTAAAAAATATAGAACTACACTTTGCAAGGACTACTTTCAGTTTCCTTGGAAACAGCATGCCTGGAAACAAAATGTTTAAAACACTTCATAAGAAATGTGACCGAGAGTTGCTTCTACACCACTCCTATTGATTTCAATGGTACCTCCATGGGGGGGGGGGAATTGTGTTCAGCTGATTGTTTTCAACACAACATTGCCTCCCAAGCTTCTAACTGTCAATTCTGAAAATACCTACAAAATATGTGCACCAAAGGAACATCTTAAGCAGCCTGAAATCCACTTACTGCCAAAGATTATGCAAGAAAAATAAATCTGGAAAAATAATACTACATGTGTATCCTCACAGGGCAATTTGGTAAATCTGAATTCAGCTACGTCTTCTCCAAGTGGGATGATGCACAAGCTTTAGGCAAATAAAACAGCAGCTTAACAACACAATCTTATATGCATCTGCTCAGGAGTTCAATGGGAACATGATTGCAGCCCAAGGCATCTGGTTTCAGAAACGACACTTCACTGGGTGATTACAGCTATGTAACAGTCCGTACTGGGCTAGCAATATCCTAGTTTTGAATACCAGTTGCTGGAAATCACGGGAGAGGAAGAGTGCTCATGCGCTCATGTTCTGCTCTGTGGTTTCCCGTAGGCATCTGGCTGGCCACTGTGAGAACAGGATGCTGAACTAGATGGGCCACTGGCCTGATCCAGCAGGCTCTTCTTGTGTTCTTACGTTCTTAGTTACCTGGATAAGAACAAGGCATGTAATCTCCTGTGGTTGCCACCTCCAGCTTCTCTCTTGCCCCAATATGACCAGTTTACCACATTTATATACTGTCTTTCTGGCAGTGCTCAAGGCGGTTCACAGCTTGAAATGACCAACAGTATGATGGAAATGCAACAAAAGCAAAGGGGGACAGGGAGGGAAAAGGAAAGCAAGAAGATTTGTGTACCAGAGCCGCTATATGAGAGAGTTCAGGAAAGGAAGGACCCAAATTGCAGTTGCTTCAAGTCAAACCTGTGGAAGGGGGATCAAGGCTGACAAAATATTTCAAAATACTAGGTATTGGGGTGGGGTGGGGTGGGGTGGGGTGGGGGATAATTATACAAATTCCTATGCCCTGTTATTTACTCCGTGCCATCGCCATATAATAACTTGCTCAGCTCTTGCCAGCAGCACTAAATGATGAAAAGCTGTGAGGAACTCTCAATGGGAGGATATCAGCACAAGGGACAAGTGCTGACAAAGTATCTAGGGGGGGGAAGGGAATTTGCTGAAAGTAACCCCTTTCCTCCTGTGGGGGATGTCAGGTTCTCCAGCCTCAATCCTCCTTCAAGCCTGGAAGGAAGATGCAGACAGGGAAGAGCACCACTCAGGGAGGTAACGTTCCCCAGCTTCCATACTAGAGGATATTGCTTTGACAGACTGAGAAGATGCAGTTTCAGTGCAGCCCCCATACCATAAGAGCCAATGACTACAGAATCAGACAGCAGTTTTTTCACAGCACCTACAGCTTCGCAGGGAAGGTGGGGTCCATGGCAGGACCATCCTGTCAGACTTCATGAGGCCTCTGCATTCTGCTGAGACAACACCTCTCTTCCTGAGAGAATCTTCCACAGTGTGCTATCCAGGGTTCTGAAAGCACTTCTCTTCCCTCTCAAGGCCCTATCTTATTGGATGTGGCTCTGCCTCTGCTCAGTATGCTTGCGCCCTAAGGCACAGTCTGTGAAAGGGATATCCCATAGTTGGAATTCTGCCCATGGTTAGATTGGATTCAACCCAGAGAGGTTTCTTGGGGGGTGGGTTAGACTTAGATGGGCATCTATTTATGAAACCCTCATTTACAGCGAGTCAGGATCTTTTAAAATACCAATTTCAATATCTTGGCTTCTTGTTTACTATCTTGTACGGAAAACAGCTGAAAGACTTAGAACTGGAAACATGTTAGCATTTGGTTCATCCAAACCAAAATATCTATGTTGTAAAAAAAAAAAAAAAAAAAAGCATGTGTATGATAACTTCAGCTCTGAAATATTACATCCAAAACATTGCCTTGTCGGGCACAAAAGTGGTACTCGTGACACTGCTACTGGGCAGTAGATGTTACACGACAGTAAGATTCCATTTTTGCCTCCGGAACGAGCAATATTTTAAAACCTGATTGCATTTCATATAGCAAGGTTTTCATTTTTATAAACTGATGGTCAACTTTTCATTTAATCACCCAAGAAAAAGCAGTTTCCACTTTTCTTCTGTTCCACATCCTTGATTGAATTGAGTTTGTTTATTCTTGGTCTGTGATCATTTGGATCTCTTCTGAAAGTAATCTCAAGTTGAGATGAGAAGTTATTCATGCCAGTCAAAAGAGTTTGAGGATCATTCACCAATGTGCACTTGGATGGACTGCCATCAGAGACAATGAAACATTCTGCAAGGTAGGTACCCATGATGAAGTCATGCTCTAACACAAAGGCAGGGTTGGTTTTTTTTAGCATAGAGAATGACAGCTCCAGCTGCCATAAAATGTTGTTCTGAATCTAGGTATGAAACCCAGTTTTAGCTGTGTTTGTTTCTGTTTGCCTTAATATCTTGCTGCCTTTTAGCTTTCCTATTTTCAGGACACTTTGAGTTTGCATTGTTGTGCTTTAAAAATTATGTTCTGCTGTTTATTTTTATGTAAACAACCCTTGCTTTGTTGCTTTGTTTTTTTGACAGACAATATAAAAAACCCTGTAATATTCACAATAAATAATATTCTATATATCATTGCACTTAAGAGCTGCACAACTAGGATGAAATGTACCTATTTGCAGGAGGGGAGGCATAGGAATAGTTCCCCAAAATGTTCAGAAGCTAATCTGCAAAAATATTCAGTTTTCTCTGGTTCTCTGACTCCTGAATTCCAATTTGTCTTGTTCCCGTTAGTTTTCCTTTGCTGCTAAAAGCCCCATTACATTTATTACATTTCAGCACACTCTGTGACTGCAAGAACAGCACGGAATATTCATTCTGAAAATTATAACTAAAAGAAAGGAAAGCCCAATGCTGAGGAGTACTTCAAAGGAACTTGCAAGGCTATTAGACAACCCTATTAGACAACCCTAGGAGTTTCCCAAGGGTAGCATTCTATCAAGACCAACAGCATTGCTACAGAAGACAATGGGAGGAAATCTTCCCTGCCTCAGCCCACTGGGAATGCTTCTGTTGCTTACGCGCAGCAGGGGCTTAGTAAAGGCAGGAAAAAGAGAGAAAACACTGACCAGAAGAACTCAAGACATGTTTGAAATAGGTGTGGCAGTCCATGCAGACCTCCTAAAAAACCCTAGAAAAGCAGCAGGTGTGAGCTTGTGGTCCTAAGAAAAGAATGGTTGGCAAGTGCAACCATAGGGAAGGAATGAAGCAGGGAGTGTGTAGAAAGTTTTGATGCAGCTCAATAAGTCACAGGATGCTGAGATGTAGGCAAGAAGACCCTGCAAGAATCTGGAAAGCAGTACCGTTTCAGTTTTCACCCAGAGTGTCAAAGGCTGGTCCTTTTCATTATGCACAGATTTGAAACAATTTCTCCTCTGTGATGTTCCTCCCATCACATCCTCATAAGCCTATTATTTTTCCCTGAAGGCTTTTCTGAGCCATGCTTCACCGTTTGATTGCACACAGCGTTCTTAAAATTGGAGAGTGTTTCTTTTCTTCACCATAAAATGGACCAACTGTTGCATTCCTTCTTTTAAGAGACGAGAGATGCTTCATAGTCAACTCTCCGAGGTGCTGAAGAGACTCACCTACTGGTGGAGAAGGTGGATGGTAAAACAAAGAACTGCAACCCTGGGGCTATCCATGCATTATTCATCCCTTTCCCATCACTTTTTTGGTGTGCAAAGTGTTTTATAGTAAGTAGCTCATTCATAAATCATGGCTTACTACTAGCTTTCAATCACACATGTGCTTTCTCCTCAGACTGGCTTACACAGTACAAGAAAACATAGGGATTTCTAAGGGAATGTGCTTTGAAAAAGCGTCAGACCAACTCTTTTTAATGAAAAAAGAAATATTGGGAACAATGTGGTAGCGATGCAGGGAATGGGCTATAAAGCAGGAACAGAATTGATTAGTAAAAGAGTGTACTTTTTCACCATGAGGCTCAATTTAATTTCTTAGAGTGGTGACGGGAGGGAGGTTTTCTCGGAAAAAGCTCCCATTTGGAGCAGTTATTCAGTCAATTTATTTCATGCAGAGGAGCGTGTCTGGTTTTCCCCCCTCTGCACACAATCCTTCCAAAGAGAGCCTGCATGATCCTTGACAGCCCAGGTTCCATTTGCAAAAAAATGTAAGTGAAAGCCAGAAACTTATACAGAAATGCTCTTTTCCATGTCTTTAAAAGATAATGGTGCTCCAGCAGAAGAAATAATCGCCAAAGCCAAAGATAGTAGCATTAAATAGTAACAATAGTTTTTATTTTAAAGCTAGTCTTATTTCATTTCATTTTTAATTTTCTTTATTATATTTTTTTAATCTCATTCTTCAAAGAGTCTAGTGCGACATAAATGGCCTTTTATCATCAAAATAACCCTATAAAGAAAGGTTAGTCTGAAAGATAGAAAATGTGTCATGTGTGACAGCCTTATTATTTTCATGGGGTTCTCTGATATTTTCTCAATCAATGAATGAATGAGAGAAATGAAAATCTTTAAAATGTAAGTCGGAGATGATGATGATGATGATGATGATTTATACCCCGCCCATCTGGCTGGGTTTCCCCAGCCACTCTGGGAGGCTTACAACATATCATACAACTGAGGTCCAGCTCCGAGGGCCTTCTGGTGTTTCCCTCACTGCGAGAAGCAAAACTACAGGGAACCAGGCAGAGGGCCTTCTCAGTAGTGGCGCCCGCCCTGTGGAACATGCTCCCTTCAGATGTCAAAGAAATAAACAACTATCTGACGTTTAGAAGACATCTGAAGGCAGCCCTGTTTAGGGACGTTTTTAATGACTTATCATAGAATCATAGAATCATAGAGTTGGAAGAGACCACAAGGGCCATCCAGTCCAACCCCCTGCCAAGCAGGAAACACCATCAAAGCATGCCTGACAGATGGCTGTCAAGCCTCTGCTTAAAGACCTCCAAAGAAGGAGACTCCACCACACTCCTTGGCAGCAAATTCCACTGTCGAACAGCTCTTACTGTCAGGAAGTTCTTCCTAATGTTTAGGTGGAATCTTCTTTCTTGTAGTTTGAATCCATTGCCCCGTGTCCGCTTCTCTGGAGCAGCAGAAAACAACCTTTCGCCCTCCTCTATATGACATCCTTTTATATATTTGAACATGGCTATCAGATCACCCCTTAACCTTCTCTTCTCCAGGCTAAACATACCCAGCTCCCTAAGCCGTTCCTCATAAGGCATCGTTTCCAGGCCTTTGACCATTTTTGTTGCCCTCCTCTGGACACGTTCCAGCTTGTCAGTATCCTTCTTGAACTGTGGTGCCCAGAACTGTACACAGTATTCCAGGTGAGGTCTGACCAGAGCAGAATATAGTGGTACTATTACTTCCCTTGATCTAGATGCTATACTCCTATTGATGCAGCCCAGAATTGCATTGGCTGTTTTAGCTGCTGCATCACACTGTTGACTCATGTCAAGTTTATGGTCTACCAAGACTCCTAGATCCTTTTCACATGTACTGCTCTCAAGCCAGGTGTCACCCATCCTGTATTTGTGTCTTTCATTTTTTTTGCCCAAGTGTAGTACTTTACATTTCTCCCGGTTAAAATTCATCTTGTTTGCTTTGGCCCAGTTCTCTAGTCTGTTAAGGTCATTTTGAAGTGTGATCCTGTCCTCTGGGGTATTAGCCACCCCTCCTAATTTGGTGTCATCTGCAAACTTGATCAGGATACCCTCAAGCCCATCATCCAAGTCATTGATGAAGATGTTGAATAAGACTGGGCCCAAGACAGAACCCTGTGGCACCCCACTAGTCACTTCTCTCCAGGATGAAGAGGAGCCATTAATGAGTACCCTTTGGGTTCGGTCAGTCAGCCAGTTACAAATCCACTGAATGGTAGCATTGTCTAGTCCGCATTTTACCAGCTTCTTTACGAGAATATCATGGGGCACCTTGTCAAAGGCCTTGCTGAAATCAAGATAGGCTACATCCACACTTATGTTTTATGTTTTAATGTATTTTTAATCTCTTGTTGGAAGCTGCCCAGAGTGGCTGAGGAAACCCAGCCAGATGGGCGGGGTATAAGCAATAAAGTATTAATTATCATCATCATCATCATCAAACATAATAAAAACTTCAGTCCTTAAAAACTTCCCTAAACAGGGCTGCCTTCATATGTCTTCTAAAAGTCAGATAGTTTTTTTATTCCCTTGACATCTAAAGGGAGCATCTTCCAAAGGGAGGGAGCCACTACCAAGAAGGCCCTCTGCCTAGTTCCCTGCAACTTCACTTCTCGCAGTGAGGGAACCAGCAGAAGACCCTCAGTGAACGATGGGGCTGAACGATGGGGGTGGAGATTTTCTTTTGCCATGTTGCAAACAGGCAGATTGAAGGTGCTGTCCAGGCACTGGGCACCAAAGTGGTAAGAAAGTAATGACCCACTTTGGATGCAACACTAAGTTTGTTTATTGTAAGTATTTTTATACTACTCTTCAGTCATATTCCCAAGGAGGCATAATATGATCTAGCATTAGATGAACAGACCTCCTCAGCCCTCCCTTGTCTTGTCTCTGGTGCAGCAGCAAGGAGGAGGTTGGAAGTATCTGCATCAATATTGGAGGAAGCTTTAGCTGTTTTAAACTATGGATAGTGAACAAGTCAGGACTGAATTCTTGGAAGATAAAGGCTTTGTGGATAGGTGGTTCCTGTGTCCATAAAGCAAGCAAACTGCCTGTTCTGGAAGAAGCAGGTACGTAGCTTGGGGGTACTCCTGGATACGCAAGTGATCTCTGTGGCTAGGAGTGCCTTCTACTAGCTCAATCTGGTATGCCAGCTATGGCTGTATCTAGATCAGGAAAGCCTGGGCACTGTGGTCCATGCAATAGTGATATCAAGGATGGACTACTGCAATGTTTGCTATGTGGAGGTGCCCATGGACCTGACTTGGAAGCTCCACCAGTGCAGAATGCAGCACCTAGACTGCTGATGAAGGCAGATGGGTGACAGGTTCAAGGTTCTTGCATTAATATACAAGGCCCTGATCAACTTGGGTCCCAGACAACGCAAGGACCAGCTGGGCCCTTCTATTCCAGCTCAATCACTGAGATCCTCTGGAAGAGCACTGCTTGTTGTTCCCTAGGTATCAGAAGCCCAACTAGCTTTAACTAGAGGTTGGGAACTTAGTGTCACTGGTCCCACGCTGTGGAATACTCTCCCAGCAGAGATAAGGCATGGATCCTTGCTCCTTGGGAGGAATTCAGCAGCACACTAATATTGCAGATACTTATTGAGGGATTTTTAAGGCAAACAGGCATATTCAGCTGTTTAAAACTATTTAGATTAGCCAGTCGTTTTTATGATTCTTCAGCGTGGTGCTTCATGCTTTCTGTGGATCTTGATGTACAGTACCCTGGTGTTCTGTATGAGGGGCAGCCTATAAATGCTTTTCTAAATATAAATAAGTAAAATGAAGCAGAGTTTAATATTGGGAGCAAGTTTAACATTGGGAGCACCATCCCCGCCCCCAGAAGAGATTACAGGTAATTATAAACTCTGTCTTAAGCTGTTTGCTACTATCTGTATTGCAAAGCATCCTTTCTGCAATGAATGACCAAACAGAGAATTTAACTGCAGTTGGTATCCCACACTTGCAGTGTTCATCTTTAATCTAACTGTGCCCTCTACTGGCCTGAAAAGAACTCTAAACAAGGCAGGAACTAACAGCTAAAAAGAAAAATGCATGTGATGATTATTCCTCCAAACAATGAAATAGCTCTCAAGGACTGTTTAGCATACAATAGGACTCAGAGCTCTACTGACTACTGATTTTTAAAACTCTACAATACCATAAACACTGGTTGCTACTTGAGCCTATTCGTTTTAGCCAATAATTCCCATTCTCTGCCTCCTCAGCAGGAGATTAATTGTGAGTGCTGGCCTCTCCTTGGAACTTACTAAAATAAAATGAATGTTCTATTTATCTGAACTTACCAATCTGCATTTTAAAAGAGGAGGCTGAGGACCAGTTCAAGAGAGCACTTTAGTGCAGCTTTGAAATGAAACAGCATCGCTGCAAATCATTGACTGGTACGTTTGACAAATCATTAAGCTCTTTCTTGTCTAGATATTACACTTTGGGGCAATTGTGATTAGGATGTTTGCAGCCCACAGGGTGTGATGCAAGAAGTGGCCACACCCTTGATACAATGAGAATGACTTTGCTGCCGCTGACTTTGCACTTCCAATTTCAGAGAGGGGCTGGACCGCCAAGGATGTGCTGCCTAACTGCTATGAGGAAACTGTAGAGACCACGGTGAACGGCTTTGCCAAATCAAAACTATATTGCCAACAGACCACCGGCTTTTAAAGGACAACTGGTGCAAATCACCTGAATGGGCTCCAGAACCTTAATACGATTACCATTGGTCACAGACAACCATACTTCTTCTTCCCTTGCATGCCTTGTCTTTCTAGCTTGCAAGCCTGACTGCAGAACCTGTCTCTCTCTGTCAACTGATGGGAGCCAACTCAAGGGACAATAACTCAGAAGAGTGGCATAAAAACTCAGCAAATGAATTTTAACATTTATAAGCGCATAAACACACACAAGGACGGGACACGGGTGGCGCTGTGGTCTAAACCACAGAGCCTAGGGCTTGCCGATCTGAAGATTGGCAGTTCAAATCCCCGCGGCAGGGTGAGCTCCCGTTGTTCGGTCCCAGCTCCTGCCCACCTAGCAGTTCAAAAGCACGTCAAAGTGCAAGTAGATAAATAGGTACCGCTCCAGTGGGAAAGTAAAGGGCATTTCCGTGCACTGCTCTGGTTCGTCAGAAGCAGCTTAGTCATGCTGGCCATGTGACCTGGAAGCTGACTGTGGACAAACGCTGGCTCCCTTGGCCTATAGAGCGAGATGAGTGCCACAACCCCAGAGTCGTCCACGACTGGACCTAATGGTCAGGGGTACCTTTACCTTTTACACACACACACAAAGTAGAACATCCACCCTCAGAAGACCCTGCCAGAACAGCCAATTATTCGGAACAAAAAAGTATTTACCTACTGACAAAATGTATAGCAGAGAGCAGGCCAGCCTAGCCTCCCACTGGAATGAGTTCCACAATCTGGCAACAGCCACCAAGAATGCCCTATATTGCATCCTTACCAAATGTGCTTGTGAGGTGGTAGGTCCAAGAGAAAGATCTCCCCAGAAGATCTCAAAGCCCAGGCAGGCTCACAGATAAAGAGATACATTCCTTCAGGTAGCCTGGACCCAAGCCATACAATAAAATAAATGCTTCTGTGTTTATACCAAGTAGATGGTGTTCATGGTTTCTAGTCTCGCTGTTATCTCCTCTAGTTAATTGAAAAGCAGTGCAAGAAAGCAAAGTCTCACGTCAGTCAAAGAAAAAGTGGTGCGTACATATATCCCTTTGTGACAACCTAAGTACTTTTGGCAAAAGCTAGAAATGAGGCATTAAGGACAGCAAAACGCAGATTATTCACCCGCTGATGTAAAGAACTAGAATTAGCAGCAGGAGAACACCACATAAGCTTTCCACTAAAACCTTATAATGCATAGCAAGCGTCATTTCAGCAAGCGTCATTACAGCAAACCTAAGAAGCATCTAAGTACTTTAATTATAAGGCTGACATGAGTAGTCATTTGTATCCATTCAAAGAAACGAGTTTTTAGGAAAATTATAAGTCTCGGAATAAGTCTCAGAAAGTCAGAGCCAAATTAGAAGTTTTGTATGACACGGGGGGGGGGGGGGCTCACCTCCTCTTTTTAAATAATTAGTTTTGTTCTAGGATTTGAGGCTCAGTTGTTTCAACACTAAAGTGGACGGAGGAGTTGTTGCAGCTGGCTATGCTTACTTCTATGGGTACAGTGCAGGGATATGGAATCTGGAAAAAGCCACTGAAATAGCAAATGGAACGTTTGGCTGCAGGTGGGGGCAATGAACAACAACTGTTCTAGCCAACTTTGTATAGTGAGATCTGTGGAAAGGGAAGAGTTATGGGGAGCAATTCAGGATAGCCTCTAAGGATGGTTTGCATGCAGCATGTTAAGGACTAAACCAGGACATCTCTAATTAAAGGATCTCAGGTATCAGAGATGAAACAGATGAACCGTATGAAAAAGATCTCAACTTAAGACCTGGGAGAGTTGCTGCCAAATCAGAGCAGACATTACTGGGCTGGATGTCTGACAGTAGACATGATAGCTACAGCATTTGGGAATTGTGTCCCTACAAATTCAAATCCAGAGCAGGCAAAATCCAGAGCAGTTCTTCACACAGTGCATCGTTAAATAGTGGCACTTGCTATCACAAGATGTAGTAATGGCCACCAACTTCCTCAGTCCTTTCCTATCAGTAAACAGTGCAATTACAGCAAGTAGCTCCAATTTACTTGAAGAGAAGAGTTTGGATTTGATATCCCGCTTTTCACTACCCGAAGGAGTCTCAAAGCGGCTAACATTCTCCTTTCCCTTCCTCCCCCACAACAAACACTCTGTGAGGTGAGTGGGGCTGAGAGACTTCAGAGAAGTGTGACTAGCCCAAGGTCACCCAGCAGCTGCATGTGGGGGAGTGGAGACGCGAACCCGGTTCCCCAGATTACGAGTCTACCACTCTTAACCACTACACCACACTGGCTCTCAGTGTCGTGTAGTGGTTAAGAAGAACCAGCACAGGGACATAGACAGCCTTGCCTCTTCCTTGCAGGTGGCAGTAAGAAACACATGCACCTGGATTCCTCCTGTCTCAAAGAGCAAATGACAGCTTGGGATTTATTTTTTACTTTTTGCAAGCAACGGGGCACTGTCCACTACACACACAAGCTGGCTCCTCTTGTGTGGGTGTTTCTGTCTACCATTACCACTTGCCAATTAGTCACTACCATACCTGGGGAAATAAGTGTTTGAAGGCACCCTCATATAGCCAACCAGAGGCCAGATCAGAGGGCAAGGAGGGACTTTAGTGTGTCATGCTGCACCTGCTGACATCAACAGCTTCACAGGTGCTGTATTTAGATTCCTTTGAATCTAAATATAGATCTCCTTGGTCTCCTGCGAGAGCACTGAGAATTCTGCTGCTCCCATTTCCCCACAACTAAGAAGGTGGAAGGGTGGGAGGGGGAGAATCCTCTAGTTTTTTAAAGGAACAATACACCAGCTCCATCTACAGCTTCTCTCTGACTTACTAGAACTAGTGTCAGAGTTCAGCAGAGTCTGCACTTTTCCCCACCCCCTCAACTTGCAGAAATCCAATTTCACAGACAGTACAGAAGTCCTTAATTTCCATCAGTACATAACCTCTGCCAGAGTAAATGCAGACTGCACTGCATAACAGACAGGTGCCTACACAATTCAACATGAATCTGCCAGTTCCACAGAAAAAAGGCTCACAGGGACACACTAGAGACTTTTGAAATCGATTAGATTCCCACCTCTTTTCCTATGGGGGGAAAATGCTATTTTTTAATAAACAAGACACAAACACATTCACTCTGCAACATATTACCTTGACAGTTTTATCCATAGATGCAGAGAGCAACATATGGCTCCACTTCTGCACAGGGCACCACTGGACCACATTAACTGGACCGCTGTGATCAGACATCTGAAATACCAGGTTCCTAGGAATTTCAGTTATCCCATACTTAGAACCTATGTATGGCATAATATATTGGGAAGTATTAAAGGACATCTGTTCTCCTGCTGTATCAAGTTTGGCTGCACAACTTGTGCTCTGGCCACTGTCTTCAGCTTCACAAAGAAGTGGATTTTTTTCCTGCCGCAGTCTTTTAGAAATATATGGTCTCAGCCCTTGTATAGTAACTTCGCTGTAATCACAGGGCCTCTTCTGGGAGCAAGTCTCATTTGCAGAAAATAGTCTAGGTGTATCAGGCTGTAATTTCTTAGGAAGTGTGGTTGCCATATACTTTTTATTAGGTTTCAGGTGCTGGAGAAGAGTATCTTCATGAAACATTTTACTCCTGGAACTGCCCATGTATTCCACAGGTTGGAATGTGCTATCAAAATTTTTGACTATCCCATCACAAGGCTGAGCAGCAGTCATAGCAGAATTTGTAACATTTATTCCACCGGCAGTGGCATCTTCAGATTTCCCATCCTCTGTCTCAGAGTCTGAATCTTCGTAAGCAACAAGTGAGGGATTCATCAAGTCAACTGCAACGGAATTCTCTAAATTTTCCCTTTAGATCTTCATAAACAGTGAAAAGCTTCTGCGATGAAAAGCTACAATTTTAAGGAAATTCACTTTAAAGAACTCATTTTTCAGTCAAAGAAGCATAGCATACTTTCATACTTACAAACATTGCACCAGGGTGGTTTGTGACCCTCCACAAGAGTAACCTTTACTCTGTTCATAATTAAATATTTAATTAAGTTAACACATTCCAGTTTACATTAACAGCCTGAAAATAACCTGGTATACCATGGCCATCCCAAGACAATTCCAGTAATTTGAATATTTTTACTCAAAAGAAAACTGCAAACATTTACTGAATCAGAGAGCCAGCTAGCTTTAGTGTTCTCAGCAGCAAACCTGTATCATAATGAGCAAAGGAATGTATGTGTGCTCCCTGCTACATTAGGTTTTCTGAAAAAGCAAGTGCAGGGACCAACCGTCACTGGAAAACAATGAAACAGACGGATAAATAAATAAATAAATAAAACAGATGCATTTTATTGACTCTATGCTTAATGAATTTGCAGTGGGCTCAGCACTATGTGTGACCATTTGTTTTTTTTTTTAACATATCATTAATAATGTATCAATTATGAACAGATAAGTGAATGGAGAATGCGCTGCTGCTAAAATTAGTGTAGCACCCTTCTGCAGCAAGCACATTATTACTATTTTTTAAAGCTGAACCTTTCAATGGCAGCTCTTAACAATTCCATACATAACGAAACTGAAAATGACAAGAAATATGTGTCTGTTGGAAGCCAGGGGCGCTTTAAAAGAAAAACAAAAAACAAAAAACAGCAGCTTCCAAGGGTCAAACCACTTCTGTGTTGTGTTGTGGAAAGCTTAGCTTTCAAAGTGCACGTTTTCCTGCTAACTAGTGACTGTAGATAATTGTGATATCAATATGCCACCACCATGAAGGAGGACAACTTGAGTGTGGCATCCAAATATCTTTCCCTCTCCCCCCCCCCCGTATAAAAGTAGCAGAATTGTTAGAACCGTATCAAAAACCTGTGTTTCCCAGTAGACCCCAAAAACACAAACAAACATACGTGCACTTGGAGGGAGGGGATTGTGCAAGGGACAAGGGAGTCACATAGCAAGGCTTTCTACAACTATATTAAGCTCAGCTACAGTAACAAGAGTTGTGAAACAGGGGCGCTTTGAGAACGTACTTTGCCAAAACCTCCTTTCCCCCGCTTCAAAGCGGCCCGGGTGCCATATGCGAAGCAGTTCCGCCTGTACTGTCTGCAAGCAACGTCTGCCAAGAAGGGACCAGGACCGGTTTCCTTGCACGGGGAGGGGGGACCCCTTTCACGGCAACACCGCCCTCACGCAGCCTCCCTCCGCGCTGCTTTCCGCTCGGCTTCGCAGCGTGGGCAGGTGTCCTCCCGCTCAGACGGTTCCCCCAGGAAACTCGACCCGGCGTCGAAGGGTTCCCCCCCTATGCCCGACCCCCTCACCGGCGTGCTCCGTTTTGTGTTTTTCTTTGTTTTTTCGCCCCCTTCGTCTTACGGCGCGGCTTTCACCGAAGACCGGCTCGCCTCCTCCCTTCTGAGCATGGGCCTAGCTGCCTTCTCTCGCTCCTCTTCACCGGTGGTTCCGGGTTCAGGCGCGTGTTTCCCACCCGGACGGCGATGAGCGACGCACTCGGCTGATGCAAAGGGGAATCGCGGCTTCTTGCGGAGGCGCTGAGAGAAGCGGCTGTCTCCGTAGGCAGGTGAGGAGCTGGGGGGTGGGCAAGGCCGGATTTAGGTTCGATGAGGCCCTAAGCTACTGAAGGTAATGGGGCCCTTCATATGTCCAGCTGTCCTTTGTCAACACCAAATTGTTGCTGTTGAAAATATGCTATATATATAGTAATTTATGGACCTAATAGGTATCTAAAGCCATTTGCACATAACAAAATATGTGATATTTTAGGGAGCAGGCTAGCAGGCGGAGCCCATTACTTACATCATAGGAGCCTAAACAACACAAAACACTGTTTCTGTATGTAGGTTTTGTTTTATTTGTTTTTTATCTTCTATTTTGGAAATGTACATCCAGGGTTTTTTTTCCTTAATTTTTTTTTTGGGGGGGGGCCCAAGAGAGTGGGGCCCTAAGCTATAACTTGTTTAGGTAAAGGTAAAGGGACCACTGGCCATAGGTCCAGTCGTGTCCGACACTGGGGTTTCGGCGCTCATCTCACGTTACTGGCCGAGGGAGCCGGTGTACAGCTTCTACTGGGTCATGTGGCCAGCATCACTAAGCTGCTTCTGGTGAACCAGAGCAGCGCATGGAAACACCATTTACCTTCCCGCCAGAGTGGTACCTATTTATCTACTTGCACTTTGACGTGCTTTCAAACCGCTAGGTGGGCAGGAGCTGGGACCGAGCAACAACTACATCGGGGGGGGGGGGAGAGAGAGATCTACTTGTCCTGTAGATCCTGCGGCAGTTGCCTCACCTTATCTGGGAACTGAGACAGAGATAAGAGTGGCTTGCCTAAGGTCACCTGGTGAGTTCTTGCCAGAGGCAAAATTCATACCAGAGGCTTCCCAATTCCCAGCTCCTAACCATTATTCCACGTTTGGATTTGGTCTCCCCTTACATCTTTTAAGAAAGGCTTTTTTAAAAAAGAAAACTGTTCACCCAGCAGAGGGGGCAGGAGGAGTTGCAGGTGGATTTGGAGAACATAGTTCCAGTTACAGGTAGGTAGCCGTGTTAGTCTGCCATAGTCGAAACAAAATAAAAAATAAAAAAATTCCTTTCAGTAGCACCTTAGAGACCAACTAAGTTTGTTCTTGGTATGAGCTTTCATGTGCATGCACACGAAAGCTCATACCAAGAACAAACTTAGTTGGTCTCTAAGGTGCTACCGAAAGGAATTTTTTATTTTGTTTTGGAGAATATAGGAAGCTTCCTTACACAAGGTCAGAATTTTGTTCATCTAGTTCAGCAGTTTCCCAGGGTCTTGGCAAAGATCTTTCCTGTCAGCTGCTATTTGATCCCTCTTTTGAAGGTAATGTGGAGTATTGAAACTGGGACTTTCTGCCTACATAGCATGCCCTGGATTAATGAGCTACAGTCTCTCTCCATGCTCCCTAGTGGTCACATCTCCTGTAGCCAGGCTAGCAAAGAGACTTCTTTCTGAAATCCTGGAAAGCTGCTGCAGTTCAGAGGAAACAATAGTGGACTATTTGAATCACTGGTCTGTCATGGCATCTCATGGCAGTTGTCTCTCCTGGCCCTATTCCAAAAAGTGGGGTAATCCGATTGAGAAATAGCTTTGCTTACAAGGCTGACTCTCAACTTGTGAGTTGAGCAGGCTGAGAGTCATCTGCATTGTCCCAATTAGGGTTCGCAGCATTCCATGCACACAGGTCTTTTTAAGGCATGTATATGTCATGCAGACTTTCCATGATTATTGAAGGAAATGACAACATGCAACTAGCAATTATGTCTGTCAGAAAGAGTGTTGAACTGCCTTTGCAGACTAAGCTGTCAACCCCAAAATCTTGGGTTCAAAATTTGCCTCTTCCACAGAAAGATGGAGATGTTAATATTGATCTACCAAGATAATGTAAGATACGTGCTTTGAACACTTAAAGTACCGAGTGCTAATAGTACTTAAATACTAAGTATTATTATAACTTCTATTCCCTACTTCCAAGCCTTTCTTACTATTCACCAGACAGTGCTACAAGCTACTTTTAAAAAAAAGTTATTACTATTTATTGCTATATTTATATAGCTACCCATCAGGACATGTTCCCTGTACCATTTACAGGGCACAGAGTAAACTGCAATATTAAAACACAAGATAATAATTTAAATCATTAATAAAATGTAACATAAAACGTTCAATTTTTTGGCAGAGACCTCCCACCAAAATACAATCAGTTAGCAGACCAATAAGATAAAACACAGAGTGTACAATAAGAGCCCAGATTGAGAGCTGTGTATACTTAAACACTTGGAAGAAGGCTGAACTGCTTGCTACCATACTTTCTGACAGAACATTGTTAGTGATTGAAGTTGCCTCCCAGTCACCTCTCACCTTCTCCCTGCCCTCCAAACAAACATTTGAAGGGGCACTGTGACTGACCATCCGTATTGAGTGTGTTACTGCTCTGGTTTTCACATTTTCTACCTTCTGGGAGGCCTTTCAACAACTATTTCCCTGATAAGGAATATTGTACATAACTTGCATATTTGCCATGGAACCTCTGTGTATTGCAGAGGGTTTGGGGAGTTATCTTGGGGTTCACATATAACAGCTGGGCTTATGGACTCGCACAAACAGAGAATATGCCCTAGAATGCTCCCAATATGCACTTTATTGCACATTGCAGGTGGTGGAAACGGGGAGGGAAGCTGTCCTGCAGAAAAGCTTGACAACCATTATTGATTTTCAGATTGAGGAGGCTCTGGTAAGCTTCCAAAGAATTCCAGGGGCTCCTTGGTATATTGCCTAAAAATCTGTACTCTTTTGCTTCATTCTGAAAGATTGGGGCATTTTTTCTTATGCTAGTGATTTAACAATACACTGTTAATCGTACACTTTGACACTTTATTGATTTTATAATGGAGTAAGCAAAGAACATTAATGTAAGTCTTCTTATATATTATAACCTTAAAGGTAAAGGGACCCCTGACCATTAGGTCCAGTCGCGGATGACTCTGGGGTTGCGGTGCTCGTCTCACTTTACTGGCCGAGGAAGCTGGCGTACAGCTTCCAGGTCATGTTGCCAGCATGACTAAGCCGCTTCTGGCGAACCAGAGCAGCACATGGAAACGCTGTTTACCTTCCCGCCAGAGTGGTACCTATTTATCTGCTTGCACATTGACGTGCTTTCAAACTGCTAGGTTGGCAGGAGCAGGGACCGAGCAACAGGAGGTCAGCCCGTCGCAGGGATTCAAACCTCCGACCTTCTGATTGGCAAGCCCTAGGCTCTGTGGTTTAACCCACAGCACATTGTTCCCTTGTGCTATACAGAGAAGCCAGGGATCCTGTCCTGTTTAAGCAGGAGCCAGGGAAAGTGAGCACCTGTGGGGTTTTAATACTTCCTTAGCTGATAGGCTTTCTGCCTTCTGGGGTCTAAAGTTTGCATTTATGTGAACAGTTCAGGAATGGAACAAGCTGCCTGGAGAGAGTAAAGAACCACCATTCTTGTACGCTTCTTAAGGAATGGTTGACTAAGTATTGTCTAATGATGTTTCAAATTTAGTTATATGCTCTATCTTGCCATTTGGTGGGCTGTAGCTCTTGAAAATCGGTCTTCAGTTGGTCGGGGTTGTGATCCATAATTGAGGCACACTCAGCATCCATACCATTTTCTTCTGAGTTGGGCGGGGTGGGGGCGATAAATAAGCAAACATTTACCTGGTGTTATAGAACAGCATTTACAAAATAAATCCGGGTTTGGTTCTTTTTAGGACTGTGACCATTGTAATTTCCATAAGGCTATATTCAACATTGTATTAAGGTGAATGTTCTGATGGTTCTCCCAATCCTCTGGAGCATGGCATGACACAGGATGAGCATAGGGGAAGGAGAGAGGAGGAAGCTAACGGTAATCATCGCACTCTCAAAGTTATTTACCGTATTTTTCGCTCCATAAGACGCACTTTTCTCTCCTAAAAGTAAGGGGAAATGTCTGTGCGTCTTATGGAGCGAATGCATTGTCCCTGGAGCTGAATTGCCATGGGGCCAAAAGCAGATCGTGCCCTTTTTTTTTTTACAAAGAGAGAAGGGGGTGTTGAAAGGAAGCCGCTGAACAGCTGTTCAGCAAGTGATGGGAGAGAGATAAGGCTCTCTTTCCAGCCCCGCCCCCTTGCCCAGGCCTCCATTGTTGAATGCAGAGGGAGGCTGTTTGTTTCCCCAGTGACATGTGACTGGCTGATTAGATTATCTGTCTGGAAACTGTAGAAATGGCTGTAGGACTAGAAGCTGCAGAACTGTGAGTTGAACCCCATAAAAACGGGGCTTTTCCTCTTTGCAAAAGAAGCTGCACCACTTTGAGCTGATCCTCAAAAAAGCAGGGCTTTTCCCTTTGCAAAAAAAAGCTACACCAGTTTCAGCTGATCCTCAAAAAAGCAGGACTTTCCCCCCTTTCCTCCTCTAAAAACTAGGTGCGTCTTATGGAGCGAAAATATGGTAGTTGAATACTGCCTCTAGCCATTGGAACGATTGAAGTATGGGGCACGGAAATGAAAGTGTCCAGAAGCTGGTGGCATTTTGTCTGTGTTTTTTGGGGAAATGATAGTGATAGAGCTTACCAGCGTTTGCATCGGTTTTTGGGAGCTCATCTGAAAAACAAACTGAAGGTTGAAAATTGTAAATATACCCTGTCTTTTCCTCATTTCAAAAGGAGACATTGTATAAGTAAGTTTGCAATTTCACTTATTTGTTGAATAAGTAAAGCACATTAAAAATGATTGACAGAAAATTTCTAAGAAAGATTGAGTCTGAAATTAGATCCCAAGGGAATAGATTTTTTGAGTGGAGAAATGGAGATGGAAGAGTTATTACATGTAATTTTTTGCTTAAGCTTAATTGACTAAGGCAAAGCATTTGGCATCGTAATAATGGCATGTAGATGAGTGGAATAGAATTCTCAAAGCATACTGTGGAACCCTGATTTTTTAAGTGTGGAGGAAAAAGTCGCAATGATACACCTAGCCACAGAGCTAGGCAGAAGTCTAATTAATATATCTAAAGCAGATATTCATTTCCCAAGTTGGGTTCCAGGAATAACAGTTTACTCAGCAACTTAAAACAGTGATTGGCTTTAGTTAGATGCATTGTATGGTGTGTTTGTTCCAGAAGTGATATTTGAGATGCAATCAAGCAAATGGAGGAGTATTGCAGTGAAAAGGGTTATTGCTGTATTGGGATTAAAGGAAATTGGAGAATTGTGGAGAAATTGCTGAAAATTCAAGGCTGTGAAAGGATATGCTTACACACTGGGATTTGTGGCTTCCTTTTGAAGGCTACAACAGCACTTTGGAAGTAAGCCCCATGAATACTGTGGGACTTAACTTCCAAGTCTCTTCCATTCTGACTTCATGTCTGACCATGGCACTGAAACCACCTTGGTTGACGACATTTGTCTGGAGAGAGTCATTCTCCTTGATCTCCTGCAGCTTTTAATATTGTTGATCATGGTGTCCTTCTGGAGCATCTCTAGGATATGGAGATTGGGGGCACTGTAGTTCAACGGTTCCTCTTCTGTCTCCAGACCTGTTTCCAGAAAGTTGAGAAGCTACTGTTCAGCACCATGAGAGTTGTTCTGTGGGGTCCTGCAGGGTTCCATCTTGTTCCCCATGCTATTTAACATCTATAGGAAGCCTTTGGGAGCTGCCGTTGGAATGAAGTGCCATCAATATTTGGATGACACACAACTATATCTCTGTTCCATCTGAATCTGGAGAGGCAGATGCAGTGTTAGAGTGGTGTTTGCAAGCAGTGATGTGCTGGATAGGGGCCAAGAAATTGAAGTTGAATCCTGAAAAGACAGAGATGATATGTGTCCCCAGTTTTCATGTACAGTGGTACCCTGGGTTACGTCCTTAATTCGTTCCGGGTTGCACTACGTAACCCAAAAAGGACGTAACCCAAATAATTCGTTCTGCGCATGCGCAGACAAAAAAAAGGAAAAATTCACTTCTGCGCATGCGTGAATCTCGCACGCTTCAGGTTGCGCTTCCAGGTTAGCGGAGTTCGTAACCTGAAAAGTACGCAACCCGAAGCGTACGTAACCCAAGGTAAGACTATACAGGAGGTGGTGAGACAACCTTCCTGAATGACACAGCACTCCCCTGGAAGGAGCAGGTCCACACCTTGGAGGTGTTGTCACTGGAGGCTCAGGTGGCCTCGGTGGCTAGGCATACCTTTTCCCAGCTACAGCACCTGTTGGACACAAATAATGCTGACACTGTATTCTGTGCTCATGTGTGAAATAGTGCAATGCCCTCTACGTGGGGCTGCTCTTGAAGCTGACTTGGAAACCTCAACTGGTCCAAAACACAGTGGCCAGATTACTGACCATGCTGATCACATTAAGCGCTGTTTTAAAACAGCTGCATTTGTTGCGAGTTCGTTTTATGAGCCCAATTCAAGATGGGCAGAGTAGTGTTTAAAGCCCCTAACAACTTAGGCTTGAAATATTTGAAAGACCATCTCCTTCCCTACAGAACCGATCTGGTGCTAAGAATGACAGAGGAGTCTCTCTTGGTGGTTCTGTTGCCCTCAGAACCATAGCTGTCAACCTTTCCCTTTTTTGCGGGAAATCCCCTTATTATAGCAGTGGGGAACAGCAGGGAGGGTTGACAGCTATGCTCAGAACCTCAAAGGGGTGGCCAAGGAGAGGGCATTCATTCTCTATGGCAGGCATAGGCAGCCTTCAGCCCTCCAGATGTTTTGGCCTACAACTCCCATGATCCCTGTCTAGCAGGACCAGTGGTCAGGGATGATAGGAATTGTAGTCCAAAACATCTGGAGGGCCGAAGGTTGCCTATGCCTGCTCTATGGCAGCCCCTAAATTGCAAAACTTCCTCCCCACAGAGGAGGGTCTGGCATCTTTATTAAACAGCTTTGAGTGAATGCTGAAAGCACAGCTCTTTACCATGGCCTTTGACACCTGAGATGTATATTTTCAAAACCCACCCTTTTTGTGAGTACATATATTAATTTTAAGTTTTAAAACTGTTTTTAATGTACTTTAAATTGTTGTGGTCCACTCTGGGACCTTAGGGTGAAGAGCAGCAGAATGATAATGCACATGTAGGAGTGAGCTGTTTAAGTGCTAAATGATGCCCAGAGTAGCATCAGATCAAAACGATGGGGGGAAGGCTAAGGAACATTTACCCTTGATGACAAACACGTCTGTAAACTGACTTGGCTTGAGCAAGCTTCTCTGTAAATGCCATGCCTAATTGCTTCAGGAGAGCCTCTGACTTTGATTTCGGAATAAGGTTTGTTTTCCAGTAGTAAAGCTCTGTTGGGCCTACCAGGTGGATGCTAAATATTAAATTGATGTATTCATGTACAGTATTCTTAGATTTAAAAATACATGTGTTTGAAAAACTTGAATCCTATTTTGTGTGTTTGTACATAAAAATAATGCTTGACCTATGCAGTATTTATAAAACTAGCTACCAAAGAGTAAAGCATGCATTGTCTTTTATCTTCTAGACTCCTCCAGGCCGTTTTGAAGTTTCTGGATAAAAAGAAGCTGCAAGTTGCACTTTAAACTATAAACAGAAAAGATCCTTCACACTCCTGAAAATGGCAGACCTTCAGAATTGTGACTTTTGCTCTCTTAATCCACTTGAACTGTTTGAACAAGTGACTGCACAAGGAGAAAAAGTCAGATCGCTAAAAGCTGAGAAAGCACCAAAGGTAAAATTGTATTTCATTAACTGAACTTTTAGCAATATTAGTTTTCCAGTTAGAATTTTATTTTAGTAAAATCTAGTTATGCAACTCTCTCTCTCTCCGTATATAGCCTTGTAATAAAACTGAATTTCTACATCTACAAGCTCCTTTAAAGGGGGTGGGGGTGGTGTTTTGTTTTTTTAAGGTAGCTATCTCACAAAAACAGTAATTTCTAAGTTCCTTGGTTGGGAATTTTAATATATAAGGGATTGATCTAGAGTGTCCCTTCCAGAAGCAGAAGAGCTCCTTCTGGTTGGTGAAAGGATTGAGATCCAGTGGGCATGCCTACTGGAGGAAAACAGGGAGAGGCTTTTTGCCTCAGTTTCCCCCTCCTGCCTCCTGCATTACCCCCATACTGTTCCAGGGGTCCTTCAACCCTCTGGAACACTTTTCAGACTGCAAGGGGAAGGTGGATTTGGCAAAAATATATTCTCTTCCCACCCACTCTTTTCGCCAGCAGGAGTGTCTTGTGTCTAAGTCCAAAATCATTTAAAATTGCCTTCTGAATCCGACGAAGGGTCTCTCTAGTCCAGGATCTTATTTTCTACGGTGCTTATCCAGATTGGGATACAGTGGGATACCCCAGCCGTACATGTCCAGCAGTAAGAGCTCTGAATCAGGATATTTCATTTGGCTTCTCATGGCTAATGTCCATTAATAAGCCCACCTTCTACAAACATGCCTGGTGTTTTTTTATATAAAACTTATTGTTTATGGTAATGTATTTGATAGGTTAATTAGTTACCTGGTTGTATTTTCAGGGCATTTTAGATTATTGATAGGTTAGAGGCATGGGTAAGAATGCAGTTGAGTGTTGAACAAAGGGCTAAGCCAACGGGAAACAGTAGAAAAGTTGAGTTTTCAGGTGGGATTTGATAGCAGCAAATAGGGGTGGTTAGGATAAGTCTGTAAAGGAAATATTAGCTTCTCTGCACATTTAAGAACTCTTTCTTTTAAGTCCTACAGAGCCCCTACAAGGTAAGTAAATATTTGTATTAGTTTTGCAAGTGGAAAAGTGAAATGGAGACCTTGAGTGACGTGCTCAAGGTTACACAAGCAGGTCATTTGGTTTGTTTACGTGGAGTTTGGAGAGCCAGCTGCTTCATCTCTCTGCCCCATCCACTTTCGTCTTCAACCTGTAATTAATTCTCTCATTCATTCATGTATGTATGTATGTATGTATGTACACACACACAAACACACACAAACACACATATGACTTCATGCATATTGAATATTTCCTATTCTGTATAATGTAGCTGCAAGGCCCCAGCTTTCTGCATTTTATTAACCTGAACACTGCCTTGTGTGTGTTTTCTTCTTTCACCCCAGGATGAAATTGATACAGCGGTTAAGTTGTTACTGTCATTAAAACTGAGCTATAAAACAGCGACAGGTGAGGAATATAAAGCAGGTTCTCCTCCAACAGATTTCACTCCAGTCAGTAATGGTCCAGGAGACACAGGAGATAATGATTTTGTAGACCCTTGGACAGTACAGACATCCAATGCAAAAGGAGTGGATTATGATAAACTTATAGGTACGTGGTGTTCTATCCATTTTTAAAAGATTTTTTAAATCTATAATATAACATGCTCTTGTCTGCTGCATTTTTGTCATGAAGTTCTCAGATTAACAAAGTTTTTCATTGTGCTCAAGCGGCCCTTTCCATTTACAGTTTTCAAGAGGCAGTATTGCTGCCTAACACCATTTGTCTTCAAACCCTGCTTGTGGGTTTCCTGGAGGTTTCTCACAAGCCACGGTCAGAAGCAGAAGGCTGAACTAGATACTCCCCAGACTTGATCTATCTCGTCTTACGTTCCTCATTGCCATAAAAGTCTGTCTTAAGGAAGGAATGACATAATGAGAAATTTCAGAGGGTGATTTGTGCTTCTAGGGCAGCAGCCAAAAGCACACTAACTAGGGAATATGAACCATTGAATCTGGTGGGACTTACCAGTATCTCTTAAACTTTCCAAAGGTTGCACTATACCTGTAACTCTGAAGGCTTTTACTGAGAATGAAGTAGCTCAGTTTGAAAAAGGGATCAGGGGATCTGATTAAAGAAGAGTGTAGATGTAGTTTTGTACATTTTTGTAGATATTTAAGGGTAATGGTAAGCCAAAATATTTAACAATTCCCGTGTTTTTATTTGGAGTGGTGGGATCATGTTGCTATGCTGTATTGCTAATTCAATGGTGATTTAGATAGCAGTGTATCAACTGAATGTGTCTATAATATTATATTGTATTTTTTACCTATACTGTACTATGTGAATATGCTCTTAAGTCACTTGAAGACCTTTTTGTGTAACAAGCAACTAAATAATAATAATAATATCTATTGGCCATTTTGGTTGTCTTCAGTTCGATTTGGCAGCAGCAAAATTGATAAAGACCTCATCAACCGGATAGAAAGAGTTACTGGGCATAAACCACACCACTTCCTACGCAGAGGAATCTTCTTTTCTCATAGGTAAGTAGGTTTAATTGCTGGTTTGTCAGCCTCTTTCACACTTGTACAGTTGTACCATGTATTATTTCACATACATCTCTGCCAGAGAAAGCAAAAGATAACAACTTTCTTGTGGGGTGAATGGTAAAGGAGCCTTGCATAATTCTTTAGATTGCATAGCTGGTGGTGTCAGGTTTTGCTACTGCATGCAAGCTCCAGTTGCACTATTTAAATTATAATATTTTCCTTAAAACACAAATTGCAGTCACAAAAATGACATGCTTTCTCATGCTTTTTTTCATTTTGTCAAGCTCTTCTTTAAAAAAGTCAAACTCTGTATCTTTACTTTTCTTCAGAGATATGAACCAAATTCTTGATGCCTATGAAAACAAGAAGCCATTCTACCTATACACAGGCAGAGGTCCCTCAGCGGAGGCAATGCATGTTGGTCACCTTATCCCATTTACTTTCACAAAGTAAGTAACTCTGGAAGTATGTAACATTCCATATTATATATTTGCTACTCGTTTAAGACAACGTAGACAGTCAGAACCTGTGATTCAGAGAATTGGGGCTCAGATCCTCAGATCCATGAATGGAAGGGAAATTTATGGATGAGTTCTTCTTACCCCTTTTAGCTCTTTAAACGAACCTGGTGATTGAGGGGGATCCTCTTGAAGACCGTGGAATGAGGCACAGAGGGGCATTCAGGGGGAGTTTGCAAAAAACAACAACCTGGCAAAGGCACTTTTGGTAAGCGGAAATAGGGCTGCAATCGCTACTGTAACTCATGAATGGGCTGGCATTGAAACAGCTGCCAAATGTGAATCCCTTCCTTTCTCTGTGATTCTCAACTTTGACACCTCCGTTTTCTTTGCTCGAGCCCCCACTTGCCCTATGCAGCATGGCTAATGGCCAGGGATTATGTGAGATGCAGTGCAACAATGTTGGTGGACCACACCTGTGCTCTACTCTATGCCTTCCCCCAAACAGCACACCCCTATAGGACACTGGGCGACTGTGGGCAGATTTCATTATCCTATTATTTGAGTTAATAACTATGGCTGTGGCATCTGTGTACATGGGAAACAAGTTACCTCTGCTCAGCTAGGAGAGACCATTCTCTACGATAGCACTGGATAACGTCTGCACCGTGGTCCCTGAGGCTGTTTTGGCCAAGCCACACCCAGCTGCCCTACAACCGATGTCATGTATGATGTCAGGTGTGGAGCTGGAAAAGATGTGGTTGAGCAAAAGGGTATTGACAAGCACCACTGATTCGTGGCACCTGCAAAGCCCTTTGCACGGTACTTTGCAAGCACTGACAACCAGTTGATCATCAAGGCACACAAACCACATGGGAAAACATTCGATACCATTGTTTTGTCAGGTAATTGACAGGTGGGCGCACCCACCCGTCAGGCTTGCCCTTCCAGGGGTAGGGATGTTAAAAATCTGACCTCCTGGCCAGATCCATCTCCCCACCCCTGCCTGTAACATTGTTCTCTGTCTTATCTGCCACAAAGATAAGCAGCTTGAACTAGGTGACAGACGTCACCGTAATAAATGTACAAATGTGGATGAGCAGAAGAACCAAGGTAACAACACAGAGAAATGTAAATGTTTCTGCAGTTCCACTCTGCAGCAGGCGAAAGAACAAAGGGCTGCCCAGGGAATTCTGCTTCTGCTGCTTGATTGTAAGTTGAGAGGAAAAGAGGGAGTTTGAAGTCTTTTTAAATATACACAAAACAGAAATTGGATTCTCCTGCTGCACAAAAAAACGACAGAAAACACATAATGGGACAAGTAACATAATCACATTAATCTTTGATACGATTCAATGACCAGCAAATCTTTACACAGATAAAAAAAATTGACTATCATCAAAGATGGGCTCATGCAAGGGGCTTGCAGTAGCTCAATGGATTTTTTATTTTATTTTGTGCAGGACTCAGTCATTACAGTGCCTTTTATGTGGGGCTACTGTTGGGCCTGGTCTGGTGCAAAATGCTGTGGCTGGACTATTGATGGAGGGTCAGATTATGGCCAGCACGTAACTGGGTGCTCAAATGCTTGCACTGGCTGCCAGGTTCAAGGTTATTTTTATTCATTTACAACACCCTTAAAAACTTGGATCTAGGATACCTCAGGGACTGCCTGATCCCTTATTTCACCACTCGATCAATAAGGTTGTTGGGGGAGTCTCTGTTAGTGGTCCCCCATGACTCAGATACGTACCTTGTACCACAAGGAGCTCAGTATTGTGGTCCCAGTTTTGTGAAACTCATCCTGTTGAACTTTCAGCACTTACTAAAGACATTTTTAATTCTAGGACACTTTTTAATTTTACAGCATCAACACATTGTTAGTCTTATTGTATTGGGTCTCCCATACACCACCGTGATTAAGCAGTGTACAAATGGTTGAAGTAAAATGAACAAATGTACCTGTCATATCATGATCTGCTTTTGAAATCTCTTGTTTCCCAAGCAAGCAGTTTGCTAGAAGCACCACTCTGAAGTCCCCTTCTGCTTGTGGAACTAACTGAATGTTTCTTTGAATTCTTTCGATGTTTCCAAGTATGAATGCAGATTTAAAATATTTTTCTTGCTGTTTGCACAACCAAGATTTAGTCAAAGTAGCAGTGAAAGGAAATGTGCTTTACCCATTTCTATGATCACATGACACAATTGCAGCATTTAGTATCCAGATATTTTGGCAGGCTTGATCCAGTCTGGAGGAGCTACTATGCCTGCAAATTTCATCTACTTCTGTCAAATGGAGGGAAATTATAGCTGTTTTCTAACAGGGAATAAAAACAAAGCCTCTTTCCCCCAGCATGGATTTTATCTCTTCTGAAGCACTTCAGACTGGGGCAAGTTGTTTTCCAAAGTGCCAAATTGAGGTCCAAATCAAATATTGTGGGCAATGCATACCCATAGTGTGCATAACCACATCTTTAAAATAAATCGATTTAGAAGAGTCTTTGCAGCTGAGAAAACGATTCTGTAAAGTCTGTCAAAGGAATCTGTGAATAAATTGTAATTCCAACCCAGATTGCACTATTGTATAAAGATTACCATGTTGGCTAATGATTTAACTAGAACCCACCCTAAAGCTAAATATGTTTCATTTTTGTTTTTTAACCAGGTGGTTACAGGAAGTATTTAATGTTCCCCTAGTCATACAGATAACTGATGATGAGAAGTACCTGTGGAAGGATCTGACACTTGAGAAGGCTTATCAGTGTGCTATAGAAAACATCAAGGACATTATAGCCTGCGGATTTGACATAAATAAAACCTTCATCTTTTCTGATCTGGAATATTTGGGGTACATTTCTAAGTATTCTTTGAAACTTTGCATGATCAAAAGTCTGTTGTTTTCTGTGATCTCAAACTTTCTATCAAATTTAGCTGGGGTGGCAGGGGGAGATGAACCATTTTGCCCAAGTTAGTTAACAAGATGCAGTACATGGCAAGGCATGTAACATAATAATAATAATAATAATAATAATAATAATAATAATAATAATAATAATAATTGTACCCCACCCATCTGACTGGGTTGCCTCAGCCACTCTGGGCGGCTTCCAACATATATGAAAGCATAATAAAGCATTAAACATTTAAAAACTTCCCTATACAGGGCTGCCTTCAGATGTAAAATAAGCTTTGTTCAGTAAGAAGAAAGGGAATATTACTGAAAAGTAATGCTTCTACTAAAGAATGAAATAGCAATGCCTATTTGATCACTTCTATCTGCAGAACTTGCACTTTCAGAAATGCTACATAAGGTTCAATTTGCAAGGAGTCTGTCTCGATGTGGCAGCACCCGTGCTTGGGTACTCCCTGCATGTTGACATTGGTATATTCTCATACACACCTGCCGAAAACCTATTTCAGCGAGCCTTCCCAGAAACGTAATTAAATCGCCTACATTCATTTTAAGCATTTTACTGATTTTATCTGTGTTTTTACTAATTATTATTGTTTTATGTAAAAAATAGTAGTGGTAGTAGTAGTAGAGATTTGATTAAGCCCTTTTTAAATATCAATAAGTAAATGCATTTTTCTTTGGGTTCCATTAAACACCAGTTAACCCTGTGTGTCTTTATCACACCCTTGAGCCTTAAGGAAGAATCCAGAGTGTTGTAGCATGCATATGGTTATCATCTTAAGTGCCAGTAGGGGGCGCAGTGCTTCTGCAACCCCTCGAGGTCATTTCAGCTTCAGAGGAAATAGGAATTTATCAAAAGGAAACCAGATCTCGAACTGAGTTGCGCTTGATTGTTCAGCGGGCCAGCAAGGAAGCTGCCTGTAGTTTTCCATGGAGTTTTAATATTCCAGGGATTGCAGACCTAAGGACAGTAAAGTGTAAAAATCTTGAGTCAATCTGGCTCCACTCTTTTTTTTATTTTTTAAGTACACTAGTCTGGTTGGAGAGCAGAATCACCGCAGTTAATGCCTTTTCTTGGTTTCATCTTAATTATAGCCAAGGAGAGGGACTGAAAATGAAAAATTCTTTATTTAAAGAGGCCCACTGTAACACAGCACCTGAGATATAGGAAGGGCCATAGGTAAAGCAGTGTTAAATCCCCAGCTTCTTCGGGTACGGCAGGGGAAGGTGGCTGCTGTAATCCCGAAAAGCATGGGTCGGCAAACTAAGGCCCGCTGGCCGGATCAGGCCCAATTAGCTTCTGGATCCGGCCCGCGGACCTTCCGGGAATTGCCGCGTGGATCGCCAGCGCACACGTTCTTTCCCTCTTCCTCACATGGCGGCGGCACCTCTTCCCTCCCTCCTCCTGGCTTCTCCCTGCCCTGCCTAGAGGAAGAAGGAGGCTGGGCTTTGTTGGTGCCAGCAGCAGCAGCAGTGCTCGAGCAGCCGCAATTTTAAGCAACCCCTCTCCAGAGCCCTTTCGCGGGCTGCTCATCGTCCCCCCCATCACCGCCACCAGCCCCTGCCGCTCACAAGACACAGGTAAGCGGCCACCAGGGCTCGTGGTGCTCTTGCATCATTTTTTCCCCCTAAAGTAAGTCCAGCCACCCACAAGGTCCGAGGGACAGTGGACTGGCCCCCTGCTGAAAAAATTTGCTGACCCCTGCCGTAGAGCTACTACCAGAGACAAGGCTAAGCAAGACGGGCCAGTGATCCCCATCATCCTAAGGCAGCTCCCTGTGTTCCTATCAAGTGTTTTCTCTCTCTTGGCCGGCAGCACAAGGACTGCAAAAGTTGGTCCCTATCACTTACAAATATTCCTTTAGGCAGCAGTTCAAAGTGACCTAGAATATTTTCCCATACGCTTTTGATCAGAGAAACTTGGTAATGCTTTCTTACTTACAAACATCTTCACCTGGAGGAGTTACCCTATGGCCCTCCATAGGGTGACCATTGCTCTGTTTATAATTACCGGTAAATCTTTTAATTATGTTCAGTTCTTTACTTGGTTTACGGTGACAAGCCTACAAATAGCCTGGTCTGAAAGGGGCATCCCAAGACAATTACAGTAATTGTACATTGTTTTTACTCGAAAGAAAAACAAAAGACTTTTGCTGAGAAAGTACTGAATCAGTGCAAAGGTAACTGACTACAGTCATACCTTGGTTTTCGATCAGCTTAGTTCCTGAACGTTTTGGCTCCCTAATGCCGCAAACCCGGAAGTGACTGTTCCGGTTTGCGAACTATTTTTGGAAGCCAAGCGTCCAACAGGGCTTCTGCAACTTCCGCTTGGCTACAGGAGCTTCCTGCAGCCAATCAGAAGCCGTGCTTTGGTTTTCGAACAAATGGACTTCCGGAATGGATTCTGTTCGACTTCCTAGGTACAACTGTACTATCTTAGTGTCAAAGTGAACTCTTGTCAACACCTTTTGGGGGAAATGAAAAAAAAACCTTTGTAAATTTTCTTTAAGTATAAATAATTTGTATCTGTAGTTCTGCATAAAGTATGTAATAAAAAAAAGTAGAATAGATTGTGGTGTTGGCCTGTGCATATTCTCCAGAAGGCATTATTTTCCTTGTCTAAATTTTAAGTTTTCACTCCCCTTCTTTCTCAGGATGAGCCCAGGATTCTATAGGAACATTGTTAAAATCCAAAAGCATGTGACATTCAACCAAGTGAAAGGAATCTTCGGTTTTACAGACAGTGACTGCATAGGTGAGTTCCTGATAGGTTTCTAGCAATTCATGAATACAAGCAAAAATCCAGTGGGAGTTGTGCAGCAAAGTATATCAAAGAATCTCAGCCTAAACTGCCTCACAAGTTACAGGTAGGTTGCCGTGTTGGTCTGCTGTAGTCAAAACAAAATTTTAAAAAATCCTTCCAGTACAGGAGGGCACAAGGAGAAGGGGATGACAGAGGATGAGATGGTTGGACAGTGTTCTCGAAGCAACTAGCATGAGTTTGGCCAAACTGCGGGAGGCAGTGAAAGATAGGCGTGCCTAATGTGCTCTGGTCCATGGGGTCACGAAGAGTCGGGAACGACTGAACAACAGCAACAACTTTTCTAAAGCTAGCACTCCAGTCCTAGGTGCACTTTTGTCAGTTGCCTCAGAGAGACTCACAAAATGAAGTCTAAAGCCATTAAAAATTCAAAATAAATAAAACTAAATGAATGAAACAGTTGCACCTCACTTAAGATTGCAGGCTTGAAAATAACTTGACTACGCTAGAGCTATAAAAGCAAGAGGGGGCACCTTTGCTTGCTGCTGAAAGCAAACTCACAAATGTGTGTGATTTGTTCCCATCTAGGGAAAATCAGTTTTCCTGCTATTCAAGCAGCTCCATCCTTCAGCTCATCATTTCCACAGATCTTCAACAACAAGGACAACATTCCGTGTCTGATCCCATGCGCAATTGACCAGGTAGGAAGGTCTTCTTCTTAAAATCTTTTAAAACACTTCAATTAAATCTATTGCCCCTGGCCAAAAAGGTGTATAAATAACTGGAGCTCGGTGAGTTCTGCATGTCTCTTTATTGCCTCTTATATAGCTTTGGATCCTAAGATAACTTAAAGAAGTTCCATGGAATGAATGCTTCCCTTTCCGCTGCAAGGTTCAGTAATGCTTAGAAGAAAGCACTTCTTCACACAATTACCGTATTTTTCGCTGCATAAGACGCACTTTTTTCCTCCTAAAAAGTAAGGGGAAATATCTGTGCGTCTTATGGAGCGAATGGTGGTCCCTGGAGCTGAATTTCCCAGAGGCCAAAAGAGGATCATGCTTTTTATTTTACAAAGAGAAAAGGGGGTGTTGAAAGGACCCCGCTCAGCAGCTGATCAGCAAGAGATCGGGAGAGAGATAAGAGTCCCCGGCTCCCTTTCAGCCCCGCCCTCTTGCCCAGGCCTGCATTGTTGAATGTGCTGCAGAGGGAGGTTGTTTGTTTCCCCAGCAACATGTGACTGGCTGATTAGATTATCTGTCTGGAAATTGTAGAAAAGGCTCCCTTTCCTTTAGAAGCTGCAGAAATGTGAGTTGAACCCCATAAAAACGGGGCTTTTCCTCTTTGCTTTCCCCCCTTTGCAAAAGGAGCTTTGCTTTTCCCCCTTGCAAAAAAAACTGCAAAACTTTTAGCTGATCCTCAAAAAAACAGGGCTTTTCCCTTTGCAAAAAAAGCTGCAAAACTTTTAGCTGATCCTCAAAAAAACCAGGGCTTTTCCCTTTGCAAAAAACGCTGCAAAACTTTTAGCTGATCCTCAAAAAAAACAGGGCTTTTCCCTATGGTCCAGTGTGAAAATACGGTAATTAAACTTCACATAATTAAACTGTGGATGTTGCTCCCACAGGCGGTCATGAGGACCACCAATTGGGATGGCTTTAAAAGAGGATTAGACAAATTCATGGAGAACAGGGCTACTGATGGCTACTAGCCATGATGGCTGTGCTCTGCTGCCTCAGTTGGACACAGCAACGCTTCTGAACATCAGTTGGTGGAAACCACTGGAGGGGAGAATGTTCTTGTTCTCAAACCCTGCTTGCTGGTTTCCCACAGGCAAACTGTTCAGCCACTGTGAGAACAGGATGCTGGACTAGATGAGCCATTGGCCTTATCCAGGGGGTTCATCTTACGATCTTAACAAGCAACAAGACGGTTGTTCTCTGTTCCCAACAGCAAATCATCAATTCAGAGCTTCACCGGGTTCTGCTTATCTATTGTGCCTTAGGTCCTGAAAGAGGCTTTCTCTTTGTTATGTAGCATTTTGCATCACTTGAACTCACACAGCAAACAACTGTGAATCATCTGTTTTCCGCTTTGCACACAAGCCTGTTCCTGGTTGTTGTTTTCCAGGATCCCTACTTCAGAATGACGAGAGACGTGGCCCCTCGGATCGGCTTTTCCAAGCCAGCCTTGCTGCATTCTGTCTTCTTTCCAGCCTTGCAAGGTGCACAAACAAAAATGAGCTCTAGTGACCCCAACTCCTCTATTTTTCTCACCGACACACCCAAGCAAATAAAAACAAAGGTAAGAGAACAAAAGTCGGCAGTATATACAATTATTATTTTTTAATGTATTTTTATTAAAGATTTCTTGATTTACAAAAGTATGTGCAATGTCTCTCGTATTTTTTCCATGTATCATTTTTACAAATCAGTTTCATTTGTTGAGACATTAGGAAGAAAAGGGGGAAAGAGGTGCACGGAGGGGGAGATGGGTGGGGTGGGGTGACAATGTTTTCATTTTACATAATATATGTTGGGTTTGGTATCAGTGTTGCTTGTGCAGGTTCTCTGCTGTTCGCTTGTGTTACTTTGGTGGCGAGAGAGGTTGGGGTTGGCCTAAGGTGTGGTTGTTCATTTGTGGTTGGCTGTGGTGGTCTTTGTTTTCATGTGTGAGTGGGGTGGGTGGATGTTTTGGATCAGGTTAGCCATATTGATTTGTATGCTGTTGGTGGATTTTTGTCATTGTCTTGTTGGGCTGTGTGTGTGATGAAGGGGAGCCATACCGGGGTGAAGGCGTCTTCTTCTATTTGTCCCCGTGCCAATTTCAGCTTATTGGTTGATTTTTCTAGTAAGGCTGTTTCCCATACTACTTGTGTCTGGTTATGATGTTTCTGGCTGCTGAGAGTAGGTGGGTTATGAGTTCTTTGTGGTATAAGTGGGCATTATTGTCTTGGAAGATATTTAGTAGGGCCAATTCTGGGGTGATTTCTAATACTTGCTTGGTTATTTTACATATTTCTCATATGGATGTACAATTATTTTTAATCACACTCGGGTTCCAGTGCACCATCTCACTTTTACAAACCACTTGCTGAATTTCTCTGTTTCCTTGCACAGTTTGTACCAAAACAAATATTATAACAAATATCTGAAGCTAAGCAATATTCTGAAGCTGGCTGGATCACACACACAGAGTGAGCTCCTTGCACTCACAGCTAAACTAGATGTAATATTTAATGTACTAAACATCCTGTTTGCTCATCTGGCACAGGACTGGGGCTGACGTCAATGTTCACCTGGTGATGTAACTATTTTTTTTTTTAATGGTAGGTTTCCATGGTTTTTAAAGATAGACACCTTGTGATGTACAGTAAATCAAGCTACCAGAACTTGTTTTGTCCTAGGCACCAGAAAGGTGGCTGTGGCTAGGCAAACCAAGCCTAATGTGTCAATCTGTGTTGAAGCTGCTGTGGTTTGTGATCTCAGATCGCCTGGCTCTGAATGGACAAGTCAACTCTCCTCTTGAAACATGGTTCATTTAGTGTGTTCCAACATGAGGTCTGCAGACCCCTGAAGGGGATCCGGCATGACTCTTTGCCAGGGAAGTGCACTGGGTGTGTTGCAGTGTGGTACATGGATAAAGAATTAAGTGCAAAACAAAGGTTTAACAGGACAAAACATGATTTCTTGGCTTTTTTGAAATACCTTGAGGTTACTTCACATGCTGCTGCCCAAATGCCAGATATGTCCTCCCAGATAATTTAAGAGCAAGCTTGCCAGTCAGTTTCATGACAAATAGTTTTTATCATTCAACTGTTTGATAATAGATAGAGGTAGGAGTACTGCTTTGGGGTTAGGTGGGGCTTCCCTTATTTTGTGACATGAGAATCCAGTGCGTTGCATGAATCTCTTATGCAGAGTTCCAGTACTTATGAGGCTCTCTGTGTGTGTGCATACGCATACCCTGTGGCATAGTGCCATATGCTTATTCATTTTACTGTATTGTATTGATTTTCTTCCCCAGATTTCATTACACGCTACAAAAAGTTGATATTAAAGAAATTGAAAAAAGTAATCACAAAATAAAGGCCCCCTAAAAACCGTTCTATAAACCCATATATTTACACACATACACACACATTTTTAGTCATTCTGGCCTGCCACTTAACCATAAGTTGTCCCACAGATGATCAAAAAACCATGGCTTGTTTCTTGAATGTTTAGCTTTTTTTCCAGCCGCTCGTCCTTTGTGCCTTTGTAGTTTGGTGAGTATCTGGGGCAGGGTGGTCAAATAAACCATGGTTAAGAAAGGGTACAAACACAGCAAGGTTTGTAAAGCAAAAAAGACTTCACATCAAGATTTGTTGGAGCTAAGCAAGCCATGGTTAAGCTTCTGAGCAGGAGTAACACATAACAGCCATGGTATACTATGTCCTGGATTATTTGAGTGAGCTGAGGAATGATGTGTTGACAACCTCTACATGGACTTGATGACCTCTGGACTTTTCAAGCATTATGATTCTTGGAGTTGCTTCATGACAATCCCTTCTGACTGAATTTGCAGGATTTCTTTATACATATAGTTAAAAGTAGCTCAGATTATGGACCAAAGATAGCCTTGCTGAAATCCTTGAATCTCTGTTCCAGATCAATAAACATGCCTTCTCTGGTGGCAAAGACACTGTGGAAGAGCACCGGAAATATGGGGGTAACTGTGATGTGGATGTGTCTTACATGTACCTCACCTTCTTCCTCGAAGACGATGACAAATTAGAACAAATCAAGCAGGTAATTCTTATCTCTCCCTCCCCCCCACCCCCCAGTGAGATGCCTCACTACCCAGATAAAAGCACACAGGCAATCGTGATTTTGCAATAGCAGCTCAACAGATTTTATTCCCCCTTCCTGGCACTCTTTTATGTCTTTGTCTCCTGAGTCCAAATTGACTGGCAGGTTCTAGGTGCGGGCTTCGTTGTGTGTGTAGCTTCACTGAAAGAGTGGTAGCCACATAAGCGCTCTAAAAACGATGGTAGCAGAGGCAGTAGCTGTAAAATGTCTCAAAAATGTCTGTTGTTCCTGCACAGTGGGTGAGAGCCCGTGTCTGGGTAGACTTCACATCTTCACCCAGCTTTGATGGCAGACTGCACTCGCTGCAGTTGCCAGGCAAAGGCTGAGCATCAGGAAGACCCCATCATGTCCTGCTCTTACTTGATCCTGTTTGTGCGTGTAGTTGAAACATTTTTAGGGCCTCTGTTTAGCTGTGTTGGCAGCAAGTTGACGCTTCCTTCTATGCTCAGTAAATTTCCCATGGAAGAAGAATGCACAATCAGTATACAAACCACCCAGGAAAAAAAATTGCAGACTTTTCATCATGGCGGGTAGTTGAGGCATCAGAACCCGTCTTGCACTCCTGCATTAAAAGGGTGGGAAAGTCCACAAAAGGTATGCAATGTTTTCTACTAGTGCAAGAATTAGCACTAGTACAAATGGATACCCCTCCCTCCCTCCCTGCACACCATCACCAAATCTGCTCCAGAGGGTTGGGGGGGGGGAACCCAGAAGAGATTTGGGGCATGCATGGGGGGGGCAGAGAGGAGGAGAACTTTCCATCACGCAGGAAGAAATCCTCACACTGACACAGTATTCACCTTTGTGCTACATTGAATACAACCCCATCCTTCTTCCTCTATGCTCTGAACACAACGCAGTGGCTTAAAGTAAGAGGCAGCTAATCTCTGCAAAGTGTTCCTCAGTAAGTGCCCTTAGGAATAATAATAATCATAAAAGTCCTCACTGAGTCATCTGCTGAAACCTCTAGGCCTTTAACCAGGATCCTCTGTGCCTAAAAATTTCCCTTTCTATGGCAGCTCGAGAGATACGTCAGAGGGAATGATGTATCTAATTAAGACAGATTGCTTTGCTTGCCAGCAGCTGTTCTTTCCAGGAGACTTGCAGTAGGCTTCTTTCCCCCAGATGTTACCAGATATGACCCTGGCATTCTCTTGGCAGGCCTATACAAGTGGAGCACTGCTGACAGGAGAACTCAAGAAGACGTTGATTGAAACACTGCAGCCCTTGATCGCTGCTCACCAGCAAAGGCGAAAGCAGATCACCGACAAAATGGTGAAGGAATTTATGACTCCGCGGAAGCTGGCGTTTGATTACTAATTACAGAAGTGCATGTTGATTTATAGAGCCCACTTGATTGGTGTTGCCCTAGCCTCTCGTCTGCCACCTCTCCCTAACAACGTACCTCTCTGCTTTCAAAGTTGCCCTCCGTTGTCACCAGTGACTTTGGGAATATGTAGTTTGCGGTTGGAAAAACCAGACGTTGGCCTAGGACTTCATTTGACTAATTGCGGGTTAGCAAGATAACCCGATCACCTGGCAAAGAGATGCTTTGTCAACAAGAGGACCCTATTTCATGGAACGCAATATTAAGAAAAACGCTGATTAAAAAGGTAGTGCAATGCCAGATTCGGCTACCGTGGGAGCTGTTTTTGCATCTAGTAGCAGTGCCTGTTTCAAAGATAAACTAAACTCTTCCATCCAGAATATACATTTGTCTTTTTTCCCCCTCCTTTTTCAGGTGTTTAGTTACAGTCGACGTGATTGCAATTTGGCCTTCTCAAAAGCGCTGTCCATTTGTTACAAGCCTGTTGAGAGCGAGCTTGGGACCATCTCATCCAAGTTAAACTGCTCCTCCTGCTCTCACCGTTCTAACCAGCATGATGCCTGCAGCAGGGCACCTCTTTCCTGCGAGTGGAGGCTCCCGGTGCAACTTGGAACCTTGATCAGTCAGGGTTGCAAATTGCACAGGCAGCCTCACCCCTTCAGACATTCTACTGAACACAACCAGTGGTGATGGTGGAAGCAGGAGGACACGAACTTTTATTTCATAGCTAAAGGTGCAGCCCTGAGCCCCTTTTCAACATGCTTGCCCTCCACAAGCGAGTAGTGTGTGAACTAAAGACCCGCTGTGTTTCTAACAGCCTGGCGAGTTTCATTTGGGCAGACATAAGAAGCTTATATATCTGTGGTTCTAAGAACATATGATGGTTGGTTGATGAGTATTTCTGCAAATGATACCTGGCTAGTATCTATAAGTTGTCTATACTGGACTTTTGGGGGTTTTGTCAAGCCCAGCAAGCAAATTGTTGTTCTTTTTTGCCCTGCAAAGCAAAGGGAACTAATAATAATAGCTATTATTTCTCAGGGGCAGCATGGACTGCTAAGAGATTATCACAGTAGAGACAGTGTATACAAAGGGCAAAAAAACCCCAAACCTTTCTGATAACTGGGAAGTTAAAAATCACCAAGCGATACTGTGACATCAGCAATGTGGCTGCAAGACAAAGGACATCTTTGTTGCTGTGTTTATATTGTTGAGATTAAGAGCTGGTTATCTATCTCTTTCTGTCTCTCTCTCTGTTGTTCATATAATCTTTCAGCATGAATTAGTCCACAAACTATAGCCCTCATTGAGTATTTCCTACACAACAGGTTCTCAGGTTTGTGATGCAAGCAGAAACAAAGCTTCCTGTTTCCATTTTGTGTCCTCTTTTAAGTAGTGAGCATTAGATATGGCATGAATCCACAGTTCATTGAAACTCTGCGTCAGTAGAGACTTGCTGTGTGGGTTATATGCATTGGACCTGTATTCCGTTCACTGAAAGCACACTGTGCCAACCTAGTCTTCCTTTGCTAGTTACAATCAAACTAGTTGAAGGCTGAGGTGCCACAACAGGTGAGTGTGGATGGGAAACTGCAACTGGGGCATTGTGACCTGCCATACGTTCTTGTAGCAAATCATGTTGGTGCGTCTAGTTCCTGAGCTTTTCTCTTTTGTTTTTGTTAACAATGGTGCAGCTAATCAAAGAGAGTTTGTTTTTGAAAAGCGCTAAGAAGGGCAGTGGTCATGGGTACCTTTACCTTTAAGAAGGGCGACAGTGAATCCAGCCCTGCTCAGACATCTTCCACAGCAGCTTACGAACGCTGGTGTAAAGGGAATTGTTTATTAATCATGCATAGCAACTGTACAAACGGAAACCATACGCAATAAAAACCGGGAGATCTTGCAGAAGAAAGGCTGTTTTGCCATTCTTACCTAGTGTATAGGCTTGTGCATTTTTGTGTGTGAGCACCCATCAGAAGATGCAGGTATTATCAGATGTTGCACATAAATATAGGCTGGTGGAAATCACTTTAAATTTGCTTATGGGACACTTCTCAACTTGTAGTGAGCTGTTTGTGGAGCAGACGCTACTTGCAGCAATATTTACCAGCTCTTGCAATAGTCCCAGGCCACCACAAACTCATGCACTAGCTGGACTTGCATGTTCTTGTTGAGGACTAAAACTTTCTAATGGTATAGTACAGCAGTTCATTAAACAGCTGGAAACACTTTCCAATGAGCTGCATGTTCAAGGGTGCACCCTCAGTTCATACGGGGGCACAACTGGGCTACATCCTTGCCCATTGTGAGCTGAGACCATGACCTTGAACAGCCTTAGGTCCCTAGGTCATTGGCCAGGCTAGCTGGGGGTATCTGGAGTCCGAGCCTAGCAAGGTCTAGGGCCCCAAAGCTGGAGCAGTGCATTTCAGGGAAACTCGGTAGCGGTGACCCTGCTGTCTTTTTCAGGAAACCTATTTGCTGTTATTCATCAAAAAACTTTTCATGAGCTTCTGAGTAGCTCCAGGAACTACTCAGTGCACAGCCTGAAAGCCACTGCTGCACAGGAAAGGAATCTCAACAGGAAACGAGCAGTGAAACCAGATCACACGGCTGAATCAAAAAATGCAATTCTATCAACTGTGTACAGAAAGGTAATAATGGGTTTTTACCCTAAATGAAGAAGGTTGGCGGTTCGAATCCCCGCAACGGGGTGAGTTCCCATTGCTCGGTCCCTGCTCCTGCCAACCTAGCAGTTTGAAAGCACATCAAAGTGCAAGTAGATAAATAGGTACCACTCCGGCGGGAAAGTAAACGGCATTTCCGTGCACTGCTCTGGTTCGCCAGAAGCAGCATAGTCATGCTGGCCAGATGACCTGGAAGCTGTACGCCCCCTCGGCCAGTAAAGCGAGATGAACGCCGCAACCCCAGAGTCATCCGCGACTGGACCTAATGGTCAGGGGTCCCTTTACCTTTACCCTAAATGTATGTTAGTTTCCCGGTGTTGTTCTCAGCACCCCTTTAGGAATCGTCATTGTATGATTTTAATACATTTGAGCTTTAACAAAATAAAATTACACTCTAAACTCACTGTTTACAATATCTCTCTCTCTCTCTCTCTCTCACACACACACACACACACACACACCTGCCAACTTAAGATAACACTTCCTGTATCTGATGATACAGGACTCTAGTCCACGAAAGCTCATGCTTGCAGCAGACAAATACAGCCTCCCTAATGAAAATTGGGGAGAGCAGAGAATGACAATTTCACATAAATTAATGTGAACCACCTAGCACGTTTTTTTGCAAAGGTTTAGCCTAAGGGTAGTTCCAATTGCCTGAGCATGCCGTGATGCTCTAATCCAGCGTGCCAAATTCAGCCAGTTCCCCTTGCAGAGCTTGTAAAAAAGCACTTGTCTGGGAATGAATGAGATTGCAATGGCATAAATGGGAGAGCAGAATTAAAAGTGCCGACTCTTCCTTGTCAAGCAAAGCATGTTGTGAATGGAAGGTCGTTAATGGCCTTTTCTGCAACATGTGCCTTCCCACTGCAAGCTGCAGTTTTCCAGCAAAGCAATTCTTGGACATAGAATGTTACATGTGGTGTCTTGTTTCTGCCGGTGGCCTTGAGCTTTTCGTGCATCTCTGGTGAACAGCTCTATTGTTTGTTCAGCAACGAGTAATTTGGGGTCAATGAAATGTTTAGCACATCAAACTCTTCCATTGCCCATCACTGGCAGATCCAGATCTCTGTATGTGTTCATTTTTCCTTCTGTCTTTACACTTGCAAGTTTTCAGCTTTAAGCAACTTCAGGCAGCAATATTCATGTGCATCTGTTTCTAAAGTGAGGTGTCCATGTCTGGATATGGAATACAGATGAACCCAGAATTAAATCGGATGGAGAAGCTTTTTCCAGAGTGAGGACCACATTCCTTTCTAGGTAACCTTTTAAGGGCCAGCGGCCAGTGATGGGTGGGGTCAGAAGCAAAGGTGAGCAGAGCAGCGTATGTGTGCAATGAATTTTAAGTTATCACTTATTAAATTTATATATTGCCCTTCATCAAGGGAACACAGGGCGGCTTACCTGGGCCCTCAGGTCTTCATCTGGGGCCCTCAGAGTGCCCCTCCAAAGAACATTCAGCGAGTGACAACAAGGGCAGGGCCTTTTCAGTTGTGGCTTCCTATCTGTGGAATGCCTTCCCAAGCCTGGTGCCAGCATCCTTTCCACACCAGATGAAAGGTAAAATCTCTCTTCTCCCAGGCACTTGAAGGACTGTCATGTTGCTCAATTATACGTTTTTCTCCCGACTTCTTCTTTTTTACTACTGCTGTTTTGCTGGGTCTGTTCCATGGGTCTTTATATGGTTTTATTGCCGTGTGGTGTTCTTTTTTCAGGTGTCATGCTTTATGTAAGCTGCTTAGGGACTCTTATGTAGCAATCGCAGTGCAAACCGAATAAATAATAATTTCTCATTGCACAGACAGCTTTCTCGAAAGAAATTCAGTTGTGCATTCCGAAAGGAAAAAACCCGCTTCGGAGAGATGGTGTTGCAGTGAAGCAGCCTTCGCCAATCTAGTGTCCTCCAGATAAAGGGATGGGAGAGCCTCCGACACAGGGAGCAACTGTGGCCCTCCAGACCTGTGTTTGGCCCTTGGGATTCTTTCCAGGCCACACCCCTCACTGGTCCTGCTTCTCACCCTCCTTGAGTGTTTTTGCCTGGCTGGAATGTGTCCTTTTATTATAATAATGCCCCTTGAATGCCTGGATGGAAGATAGAGAGGGGTGCACAACTGTGTGTAGAAACTACCCTACTGTACAAAGAAGAATTTAGCATTCGTTGTCCCACCCATTTGTATGTGGCCCTCTGATGGCAAAGGTTCCCCCAGCCCTGCTCTAGAGGATGCCAGCTACCGAAGGCTGCGATGCGCCCTTTAATTCATCCAGCGTTCGCCAAGCCTAAGCACACCTTCGTAAGTAAAGAACACCATCATATTTGCAGGGAAAGCGCGGATGGAGTTTAGTCCGAGGCCTTTGAAGAGGACTCTCACCCCCTCTTCTCTTATGCTGTCCCTCATGCAGTGTACTAATCCGGAGTATCTGCGCAGGCCCTCGCCATCCACCTGCATACGGGATTTGATGACATCCATCGGGGTAGCCGCGCCCCAGGCCAGGACTCCAGCGCAGCCTCCGGAAAGAAGCACAGCCCATAAGTCTGCAAAACGTAATTATAAGCAGCGTTAAACTGACAGCGGGGATAGGCTTGCAGAGGAGAAATGCAGAGGCATTGCTCTTTCATTAGAATGCAGAATGTTGACACGCGTTTTGATTTGTTGATTTTGATTAATTTTGGGGGGACATTTGAAATAGTTGTTTTTATTTATTATGGTCGGTTATTAAATTCGTTAGCCGCTTTATCTTGCCCGTGGAAACCCAAAGTGACTTACAAACAAACAAACAAAAAAAACCACATACCTGTAGATACATTAAAACTAATTGTGGGTGGGGAGAACTCCCTGGCTTGCCCTTGGGACTGCAGCTGCTGACATAATAGACATGCTAATTTCCATGGGTCTACTCTTGAGTATATCTTAGCTAGCTACACCCTCTTAAGCAGAGGTATTAGTATTGTCTTCCAGATCAGCAGTGGGCAGACCTAAGTCTTGTGAGGTCTACTCTTTTCACCCTCCAGAATCTCAAGGTCTACCAGCTTGAACCAGATGCCACATAGTGGCTAATCCACTTTCTGCTGCCCCTGGCCAAGTTCCTTATCCTGACTCAAGTCCTACCTAAGGCTAATTCCCACAAGCAGCAGATAAAGATGATAAGACACTACTGTGGGGTAATAGGCAGAGAGGTTGATGACCATGAGAGGCCTAATTTATGCAGGGCGGTTGCTTCCAATGGATCCAATGAGCTGTGAACTATGGAAGGAAGACTGTAAGAAGATACTCTGTAAGTATCTCATATTGGGATTAGGCACACAGAGAAACCTGCTAATGAGCTTCTAGAGCAGATATCCCCTGTTTGAATTATATATCTCGCTGCCTTTTTGACTTGCACTCCATAGTCCATGCACAAAATTCCTGACATACCTTCTGTGAAATATCAGGCAGGCCTTTCTTAAGAGGCTCCGCTTTCTGAAGCTTCCCCTTTCTCTGGCATCCGGACAAGTGGATTCCCTTTCTCTCCAAATCCTAATTAAATTTGATTGAGCGGTCATCTAGCTGGCCGCTGAAAGGCTCCAAATACATTTACATCCCTTCCGGCTTTCCCACATCGAAGGCTGAATACACTAAATATATTTAAAGCACATAGAGCTTCCTGGGAACTATAGTTCACCCCTCACAGAGCTACCATTCCCATCACCCTTTACAAACTGCATTGCTTTAAATGTATGGTGTGTACACAGCCTTGGTCTCTACGGCTTGGTTTAAACAGGTTGCATGATTAAACCAGCCGGTTGTGCAATCCATACACAACATTTACGGGAATCTCCATGTGAGAGCCAGACTCGAAATCAAGTCCCATTGATTAAAGTTAGTCTAAGCAATCTATGGCCTTTTAAACTGGGGCGGGGGGTTATTCTTTTGTTTGTTATTACCAGTGCTTTTTTCTGGGGGTACTCAAGGGGTACACAGTACTACTGGCACCTTTTCTTTCTAGAAGAAAAGCACTGGTTTAAAGTGTGGCACTTACCATGAAGTTGCTACAGTGAGTACCAGAACCATTTTTCCTAGAAGCATCAGCTGCCACTACTTCCCAGTGAGGCAGGAAATTTGGGTGGGACACAATGAATCTGCAAGGACTTCCCCTTGCACAATGAGGCTTGCCACTCGTTCCTCACACCCTGCCTCCCCCACCAAAAAAAACCAACAACAACTTGTTCTAGCACACAGGGAGAGGAGAGGGAAGATTGTTCCACCAGGCAAGCAGAAACTGATCATTTGTAGCTGTGCAACCTTGAATTCCTCCCTATGTTTGTAGCTGTTCACTCTTCCTGTTCCATGTGTCAGCACAAATATTCTACCTTTATATTAAAAAAAAACAACCATATGCATGAAACAGAGCCAGTGTGGTGTAGTGGTTAAGAGCGGTAGACTTGTAATCTGGGGAACCGGGTTCGCATCTCCGCTCCTCCACATGCAGCTGCTGGGTGACCTTGGGCTAGTCACACTTCTTTGGAGTCTTCTCAGCCCCACTCACCTCACAGAGTGTTTGTTGTGGGGGAGGAAGGGAAAGGAGAATGTTAGCTGCTTTGAGACTCCTCTGGGTAGTGATAAAGCGGGGTATCAAATCCAAGCTCCTCTTCTTCTTCTATCCTGTTTCCTCAGGCTAACCTCCTAGATAGAGTAGACCATATAAATTGTGGGAGGAATACAGAGAGAATGGAACTCTCCCCTCCCCCCGCCCCACAGGGATTATTGGGGAGGGGAGGGACACCAGCTGCTATAGCTAATGCTGACTGATGTTCTGAACATGTTCTTTATTTTTGCTTTGAACAATTATTAATTCTTCAATTTCTTTTTCCGGTGTCAGGTGCACCTGTGATTGTGATACAACTCATTGCAGCAATATTGACTGAGATAGCTTCTAGCTCTATTATTTCCCCATTTAATAAGATGTAAAAATGTGTCTGAAATACTTGCAACATTTGTCATGCTCTGGCCCCCACCCCGGCCGAGGCACCTGTGAAAACGCTTCCAGGGTCGCTGGCCTCTCCTCTCCCTTCCTCCTTCCCTAGACGTTGCATGAGATGGGCTATCATGCCTCTTGGATTAGTGAAGAGCTAAAAATAAAATCCATTTCATCATTTAGAAGGCGCCCCTACACCCGAGCTGTATAGGCTTTAGCGATGCATTTAAAAGGTGCAGTTAGCCGGCGTGGCTGCAGTTAATAAGCAGTCGAGGGGGAAGTTGGAGAGGAAGAGTTCTTGGATGACATCAGAGGATGTGGCCTTTGAGGTAACCAGTTACGCAAGAGAAGCTCAAATAGAATTTCACAACAGGTGCTCTGAGCATATTACACAACTGGAGCAAATTGTGCCAATGATAATACTCTGTTCTAATCATTCCCATCTATTTCTGATGTTCCGGTTTGAGTGCCACTGCTTGCGTAGCCAAAACAGCAGCCGCAGCCGCAGCAGTACCTATGTGCAAGAGGGAGGTGTCAACCTGTGTGCAAGAGGGTAGGCATGCAAACCCCAAGGAGTTACAGAACAGTAGAGAGATAACTTGACCCTAGAACTTGGGGACATCCAAAGAAGCTGTAGGCTGGGAGGTTCAGGGCAGACAAAGCGCTTTCTCCCACAGCACAGAGTTAAACTATGGAACTTTCTCCCAGAATATCCACCGACCTGGATGGTTTTAAAAGAGCATCGGGCAAATTCACGGAGCAGGCAGCTATCAGTGGCTGCTAGCCATAATAACTCAGTGCCGGGAACAAACACTCTATACGAAAGTTGCAGAATTGTGGTGACTCAAATGCAGAAGCTATGAAGACAGGTTTTTCAAAACTCCTGAAATAAACCCTTCTCATTTAATGCACACACCTGCTCTGTCTTTGCCCGCTGGAGTAAGCCAGTCGCACAGGACATTGTAGGTGAGGAAATAGACGACAGATGAGCAGCAGTCTCTCCACATCAGAGCCAAAGACCCCTTGTATAGGCCCCTGAAACCTTCCTCCTTCACGATGGTCCGCAAGCAGTGCACAGCTCCTTGGTACTTAGGCTTTGACATCAGGAGGTGGGGTGGAATAGCCAAGGGATAAGGGTCTTTCTGGATCTGTAGTCTCACTTTGGCCAACTCTGCAGGCGATATTAGCACAACCTGGTGGGTGTAATTAGGAATTAGTGGTCTAGAAAGAGGACTTTTGAGATGTTTTCTGTAGAAGCTCATCGCCCACACATCCCCAGACCAGACCATGAAGATACAGAGCCTGGGGTCCAAACTCATGTATTCTGGGGTGCCCAAACTTTTTTCAAATAGGGCTAGATTTGATGAAGTGAACATGCATGAGGGCCAGCCAACCGAAGTTGTTGAGGTTTTTTTAAGGATTCAAGTTATTGAGCTTTTTTTTCCAATGCTGAGCTTTTCTTCTGGGGATTTTACCACAGGACATATACTGCTAGGGTTTAAATCAACCGGCGGGCCATATTAGCCCCCCAAAATGGACTTTGGGCATGCCTGCCTTAGTGTATATAGATCAGAGGTTTTGCTGCAAGAGCATAACATGCATAGTCTTCTGGAAACTAACTATCTTGTTGCCCTTGTTGTTATTATATATAAAATTTATATGCCACCCTTCATCCAAAGATCACAGGACAGTTTGCAACATTAAAAAACACATTGAAAACACAAAAGAACATAACAACAACTAAAAGATGATATAACACGGATATTTTCCACAGGGATCATTTTCGATAATCAAGAAACTTCACTGCTTTAAGTACTGTATAACATGTTACATGAAGACCATTATTGGTTTGTACCAGGAGAAGCCAATGCTGGTGCTCTTCAAATGTTGTTGGACTACAGTTCCCCTCAACTGTGAGCATTGGTCATACTGGTTGGTGCTCAATAACTAGAAGGCACCACTTTAGCTACTTCTACATTGCAGAATCTGCCCCGGCTGCAGCAAAACATGCCTCTCCCATATCTCTCTCTACAGCCACACCAATGGTTTGATTTCATCCCCAAAGGCGCACTCCTCCATTGTCTCCCAGGAAAGACAGGTGCCAACCCTATTCCGCTTTAACCTTTATGATTTTCCCCAAACAATCCTGGGGTCTATAGTTTGTTAAGGGTCTCCTAACAACTCCCAGCAGCCACAACAAGCAACAGTTCCCAGGATTCTTTGGAAGAAAGCATGACTGTTAAAGTGGAATAAGAGTGCTTTCCAGGACACCCCGAAGACCAAAAACGCCAAAATTAATTCAATGACTTGCCTTTTTTTAAATTGATTGTATTGCACATATACATAAATCAAAATGCACAAACTTAAACAAAAAAAAGGAAATACAAAAGCTCATGTAGAGAGAGCGAAAAGGAAAAGAATAAAAGCAGAAACTCCAGAAAGGAAGAAAGAAGTAAGAGATATAAATATATGCCTTTTGTAAGTACATTTAAATCTTAAAAAAGAAAAAAGCGAGCAAACAGTCATACCTCATGTTACGTACACTGCGGGATGAGTACGTTCAGGTTACGCACCGCGGTGACCCGGAAGTAACAGAACACGTTACTTCCAGGTTCGCACATGCACAGACGCATCAAATGACGTCATGCGCAGAAGCACCGGATCGCGTCGCGCACATGCACAGATGTGGCGCTTCATGATACGGACGTCACGGGTTACGAACGGGGCTCCATAACGGATCCCGTTCGTAACCAGAGGTACCACTGTACATAAAACAACATTAGTTCATTCTTCAATAAACTAAGACATTTCAAAAAAAGAAACACACTTATTGTGGACTTCCACCAACTTCACAACAGTTCATTATTTCTAATTAAAGTCTACCTGTCTGTATTTCAATAAATCCCCGAAGACCAAAAACGCCAAAATTAATTGATTGACTTGCCTAAGATCTAGGACAAAGCACTGCCTTTGACATTCCCGCCGGACGTCAATTCCGCCTTTGAAATCCCAATAATGTATGGCAGCCCTAGCTTTACGTGTGTAGTGTGGATTTTGCCTTTTCCCAACTGCATTGAATTTGTGCATAAACTTTCCTTCCTTGCAGCTGAAAACAAAACATTATTTTACTTGTAACCTACCCGGATTGCACCAGTAGCAGCTGCCGCGAAAGACACATCTGCCTTTGAGGGCTTTCTGTCTGCAGAGCCATATCGAAATCTGCAGATGTTATAAAGGATGTTTTTGTAGATGCCAAAGGAGAACGATGTAATAAACGATGCAGTTATGACAGTCATCGACACCCCTCGGTAGAAACCTGGCACCTGGTTTGCATAGAAAAGTGAGAAGAATGTGTTAGCCAAGCTAATCTTACCTAACCTTCCCAAGTCTCCATAATATGAAAGTCACAGCGGCTGTTTTTTATTCTTTGGCTTTCTGGTAATAAGGAAATTAATTATAATAGAATAATGGACACCTCACAGTTTGTCTTCAGGTCTGGTACTAATCGAGCAAAAGGAGAAGGTGATAGTTATGTCGGTAGAGAATGACTCGCTTAATCTCAGGGTTGTGGGTTCAAGCCCCACGTTGAGTGAAAGATTCCTGCATTGTAGGGGGTTGGACTAGATCAGGGTTTCCCAAACTTGGTTCTCCAGCTGTTTTTGGACTACAACTCCCATCATCCCTAGCTAGCAGGATAAGTGTAGTCCAAAAGCAGCTGGAGACCCAAGTTTGGGAAACGCTAGATCCTCATGGTCCCTTCCAAATCTACAATTCTATGATTCTATTAAACCTCTAGGTCAGGGATGTGTAACCTGTGGCCCTTCAGATATTGCTGGACTCCAAATCCCATCAATTCCAGCCATGATGGGAGTGGTAGTGTAGCAATATCTGGAGGATACCAGGATTCCCAGCCCTGTTTTAGGTGCTTACTAGGCCCAATGCACCCAGAATCAGGTTCTTGTTCACAGGTATTCTTAAACACAACCAACCTTAGCCTTGAGGCCAAACCCTAACTCTCGATGCAGTTAGCAACTGTACATAGGGGTTTTTAGAATTCAGAATTGGGGACCAAATCCAGATTGAAACATTGGTGTGGGAAACGGATTTTTAACCCCTTGACCTCCCCCCACGCTACATCCCTGAACTGGACTGAGAGTCTCTTATTTGCACTGGCAGCAGGTGGAAAGCTCTCCTTTGCTGAAATAGATGTGCGGGGAGCAATCTGCTTCAGGACTGCTGCAGAGGGCACATTTTCCACCCAACCCATGTCTGCAATTTACTGTTATTCAGCCATTCACACAACTGTGTGAAATATGCCGTGTCTAGTTGGACAGACTGTGGGTTTTTCCTCCTAGGAACTGTAGTTTGCCCCATCAACCTCAATTCCCAGCACCCTTAACAAACCACAGCTCCCAGGTTTCTTTGGAGCAAGACACTTGCTTTAAATGCGCATTAAATATGTTTTCAATGTATGGTGTGGATCCACACCAAGTCAAACAGACATGATGAAGCAAATCTACCTTTCATCAACAGGAATTTTACCATACGTACTTTTTCAGTTCTGTATGTGTCTCTGATACAATGCCATATTCCACGATAACTTGTCTGAGTCTGAATCCTCACCTGTTAAATGGGACAATCCATCATTCATTTCATCTTGGGGAAAAGAAACATTTCATTGGTAATTTTGCAAGTGGGTAGGGGCATCAAATCAGCATGAAAAGTGGATTTATTGCACAAGGGCGACAGAATGCTTTAATCCATTGTGCAAAGCTGAATTTACAGTATGTGCTTGACTCTTTCCCACAAAAGAGGGACAAGATTGGAAGCGCCTACAGATCTCACAATGTGATTTCTAGTTTGGTCCTGAGAGTATGGTGAAAGGATTGCGAGAAGCTGGGGAAGCAGAAAATGGAGGAGCCCTGGAATTCCTCCTGGCAAACCAAAGTTTATTAGCTTTTGGGTAGAGAAACCACTGCAGTGATGAGAACCTCCCCACACACTCATCCTAGCTGCTTTCAGCTCTGAAACGGGGTAGAGAAGAGTTCTCTCCATTTCACCTTGTGACTCAGGAGTTGGCTATGCAACTGTTTTGATTGTAGCTGAGAAAACTAAACCTTGAAATACCTTGACTGTGTCCAATGGATATCCAACTGCAGCACTAACACCACCTGAAACAGTTAAGTTGTAAGTTAAATTGTTTCAGAAGCGATACATTCATCTCACAGAGAACCAACTTCAGTAAGACTAGAAAACTTGAGCCACATTCGCTTTGCATTTAAGCCAGGTGTGCATATTTGAGACACTCGTTGCACATGCGCAAAATGAGCTTATATGCACAGATGGCACCGTCATGAACAGGAGTTCCGGCAGGGCTGAAGGAGGAGAACCAAAAAGTGCATTGGGTGAAGACATCTCCATTCCCTCTCACATGTGTACAACACCATACAGATGTGACTTAAAACACAATGGGGGAGGGGGAGATAACCGCATGGCATTTTAAGCTGCTAATGTGAACATACCCTTACTTGCAAGTAGCGCCTTGCAATGTATAGAATTGCACCATTAACGTTGTCAAACCATTCCGCACATGGTCCATCCTTGTAATTCTACCCCACCTCCAAAACAAAACAAAAAATATACTCTGAAATTGGGAGTTGTAGGTCAGCAGTAGTCAATGCGCTGCTCTCTATATGTGGTTGGAGTACAGCACGCATCATCCCTGATCACTGGCCATGCTGGCTGGGACTAATGGGAATTATCGTACAAAACATCTGAGGGCGCCAGGTTGGGGAAGGCTGCTGGATGAGGGCCTGGGCATTCAGATCTCTCCGCCACACCACAATATGCATGGTTCATGTTGTACAACAAACACTGCAAGTACAATAAAGGGTGTGTTGGTGTGTAGTCTTTAAACCCATAAACTGGTATAACCAGGTTTTGAGAATTATGTCTACTAAGCTCATAGCTTATAGCATTGAAATGGGTCAGGGAGGGGATAAGGTTGATTGACACATATAAAGAATGGTAACTGTACACATTCTTTGTACTTCCTTAGCAACAAATGCTATCGCTATATATATTTACAAGAATACAAAGATGTTTATGTGGTTGTTTGGTGGGAAATTGCCTTTCCACATGGCACATTCAAAGATTCAAATATATAACATTCTAAAGAGAACTATACATAAATAAAGGGAGGGGGATGTGAAATGTTATATATGTTTACTTGGAGGAGGAAGAAACCAAACCGACCATTGTACCAAAGATAAATATTATGGGTGGTATCCAGTGATGGTCTACCCAATTGTGCAATTGAAATCCATTCACTTGCACAATTCGACTTCCAGTCAGGGCTGGCCTAAGACATTTTTACCCCTGAGGCGAACCACAAAATGGCACCTGCCTCCCCACCAGGGAAGGAGTGAGTGAAGATCTACATCAGGGACCGGGGGGGTGGGGGTGGATAATGATCTACATTGGGATCTTCTGCCTCTATGGGTCCTGCCACCTAAGGTGGTTGCCTCACCTTGCCTCATGTGTGGGCCAGCCCTGTTTCTCATTTCTCTACACACACACACACACACACACACACACACAGCAAAATTTGTTCCAGGTGAGTCCCCCAACCTTCCAGAGCAGATTGAGGGAGCTTTAGGGAAAGAGTTGCAGGAAAGAGGAGATGAAAGAGAAGCCCAGTTTTGCAACTATGTTTGATGAGAAAGAAGAGCCTTCTGGATCAGGCAGGTCTAGTCCAGCACCCCATTATCACAGTGGCCAACCGTATGCCTATATGAAGCCTACAAGCAGGACCTGAACACAATACAGTGGTACCTCGGGTTACATACGCTTCAGGTTACATACTCCACTAACCCAGAAATAATGCTTCAGGTTAAGAACTTTGCTTCAGGATAAGAACAGAAATCGTGCTCTGGCGGCGCAGCGGCAGCGGGAGGCCCCATTAGCTAAAGTAGTGCTTCAGGTTAAGAACAGTTTCAGGTTAAGAACGGACCTCCGGAACGAATTAAGTACATAACCAGAGGTACCACTGTAACACTCTCTCTACTTGTGATTCCCAGCAATTCAGGAGCATACTTCCTGACAGTAAGAGCTGTTCGACAGTGGAATTTGCTGCCAAGGAGTGTGATGGAGTCTCCTTCTTTGGAGGTCTTTAAGCGGAGGCTTGACAGCCATCTGTCAGCAATACTTTGATGGTGTTTCCTGCTTGGCAGGGGGTTGGACTGGATGGCCCTTGTGGTCTCTTCCAATTCTATGATTCTATACTGTCTCTGACAGGTGAGGCAGAGCATAGCAATTGTGGCTGGTATTTATTGATTTCCCCCTGTACATTTTGCTGCATATTATGTATAGCCTTCTGATATAGTGAAGACTACAGCATTGACAAGGCAAAAAAATCAAGCTGGACAAAAATACGGCAGCTATCCTAATAGGCTTGTTTATGTGGAAAGCAGCTAAGTTAATATACTGACTACTGTTCTTACAGAGAAGGGAATATTGCTGTACCACAATCTGAGAAAATTGTGAAGGACCATAGAGGTAATTATAATGTAAATACAAACCTCAGATATGGTTATGCTTCTCATGTGGTTAGGTTTTTGCAAGCTGCTTTTCATCCAGACATCTGTACCCACATTTTACTCTACAACCGGTTTATTGTTATGAGTTTGTGGGTGCTGGCCTCCCCTAAATTCCTGGGTCGAGTAGGTGTTAGTATTTAATCAAGGCTTGGGGAGTTAACCTGGATCCCAGACTTCTAATCCCTGGACCCAGCTTCTCATGTTCAGGAGATCACCTGGGAGATGGGCCATTGAGAGAACAAAGGAAAGGTAATGGGCCATTAAGAAAGCGAAGGAGAGGGCAAATGGGTGGGGCCCCTACTTCAGCTCTGAGATAGAAGACAAAGACAAAGCTTGAGGCAGAGTTTAAGAGTAAAGACAGCAAGCTGAAGCACGATGGTTTATTTCTGTTTGAATCTAAAGCTGTAGCTATGGAAGAATCAAAACTCTCTTGGGGTGTTAATGCTGTGAACCCCTGCACTGCAGGCTCAGGTTGTATATATGTGCAAATCAACAAGATATCATAAACACACCACTGTGCCTCATTTCCAAAAAGAAAAACTAGGAACCCCTGGAATCTCGCACCACTCGGAGATTGGGGCGACATGCAACATAGTGCTTGCAATTCACATTAACCTGCACTTCCAAATGCACAGTCCGCACTCATGTGCTTTGTGGTACTTTGCATACATTATTGTGTCACCAAAGGTAGGTGCCTGAAGCCGTTCAGGGTTGTACCCAGTCCACGTGCCAGAACTATAAGGTATTAGGATCTTGCTAAAGTAATGCAATGCCTGCTTCCACCCTAGTTGTTCCTAGGTGACCACTGAACATGTTCAATCTTCACTGGGCTGTTTGTGGGGTGGAGTTGTCCCGTTGGCTGCTCCCCACCTATTTCTGCATATCTTGGGATTCATCCAAATGTGCTGATACTTGCCTCTCTCTTTCCTTAACAGTGGCCTTCTTTCGGGTCCAGCCCTGTCGACGCAGCAGCAGCGCCGAGTTTGCTCTTAGAGGGACAGAGAGAACACAGTCCCAGTGTGACACTGTTGATGCTGAGGCAAAGCGAAGGAATAATCTGCCAAGCCAGACCCATCAACAGAGCTCTTCTGGACACCAACTGACCTTTGCGAGTGCTCCAAGAGCAGCAGTAAAAACATGGATTTAGCATTCTCCAGGGATTTCCACACTCCAGATATAGCATCCCATAGACACGTCTAGGGCCTAAAATAGTCTTGGGGAGATGGAAGTTCAAAGCTGCTGCCACAGCTGGAGAAGCAAAACAAACAGGCACAATGGCAGGCTGGCAGGCCTTCCTCAACCCCAATGAATGAAACTTCTCCACTGCTCAGAAGGAATTCTATTTACAGCATGAACCCTAAGCATGTTTACTCTGAGGCAAGTCTTACATGGGGCCCCTCCAGACGTCCTGTTCATTGTGCATTCATGATTGTTTCACTAAGACAAAGCACTTGCAGGCTTTAGACTAGAACTAAGATCTTTATTGAGTTTTGTGTGGGCTCACATGCCGGTCTGCTCTGGGTAAGCCATATGGAGAGCACAGGCGTGGTCCTCTCCTTCATTTCCTGTCTCGGTCTCTCCACTTGACTCTATTACTCATGGTGCCATGATGATTTGAACTCAAGGTGATATTGGGGCAGAGGTCTCAAGCCTCAAGAAGCAGGGCAGTCACCAACGCTGTTTGCACCACCTGCAAAAGTTTCAGGGTGGACATACTGCTTTGTTCCCAATCAGTGCCAGCCCCGTAACTTCCTGCTAAAATCCTACAACTTGTTCCAGGGTATTTTATTTTATTGTCCCACGTCTGTTGTGCTACAGTGAAAGAATATCCCTCCTGATGGCAATAATGCAGCAACACTGGGGAAGCGCCAGACAACAGCTAATAAAGGGGAGTGATGCGTCTAAACCACTGAGCCTCTTAGGCTTACCGATCAAAAGGTCGGTGGCTCGAATCCCTGTGACGGGGTGAGCTCCCATTGCTCTGTCCCACCTTCTGCCAACCTAGCATTTCGAAAGCACACCAGTGCAAGTAGATAGATAGGTGCCGCTGCAGCGGGAAGAAAAAACGGCATTTCCGTGCGCTCTGATTTCTGTCCCGTTGCGCCAGAGACGGCTTAGTCCTGCTGGCCACATGACCTGGAAAGCTGTCTGTGGACAAACACCGGCTCCCTTGGCCTGAAAGCGAGATGAACACCACAAACCCACAGTCGCCTTTGACTGGACTTAACCATCCAGGGGTCCTTTACCTTACTGTTACCTTACCTAAATCCACCACTATTTCCCTATTATTGCATCTATGTCATATTACAGAACACACTGCATTCTTGGGAAAGGAGAATAAATAATGTCACTCTATTCTACTCAGGAGGGGGGAGCAACACAATTTTCAAAACTGCAACACACAACCAAGTGTGTGTCCCTGATCCTCTCCTTTGACATGAGTCGGATGCAGCTTGGCCAATGAGGGATGGAGGTGCAGTGCTAAGTTCTCAGCAGCAGTGTCGTTGCTGCTCACCAGGAGAGGCGAGGTAATGGGGAAGCCAGCACGGTGTGGCTGCAGTGGCAGGACTCCACCAGTGCACCTGCACTGCGCCAACCTCCCCCCTCCACTGTGCCCCTCTACTCCTCCCCTCCAAAGTGAGTCTCCGGATACCCACGCAGCCTGTGAGCAGAGCTGAGACAGCGATTGCTTGAGCCAGTCCCTTGTGCTGTTTGGACAGCCCAACCTACACAAGCAAAATACTGAATACACCACACAGGGAAGGCAGAATCTGCAGAAAGGTGTCATTCAGGCATGCAGCTCTTGGCTGCCATTGATAGAAGCTAATGGTTAGGTCAAATTAAGAGCTTGGGGTGGTTTTCCAAGGTTCCTTTGGTCTGTTCTCAGCTGTTCTTGGTGTTATGAGAATTTAAAGGTCTAAGATATAAAATAAATGTTCATAAATGTACCAGGCAAACACATACATAAATATATAAACCACATGTCTGAAACAGTACAGGAAAACAGTCCTAAAGCCATTTTTACTCTTTCAGTGACCTCAAATATTCCTCTGCAGTTTGGATGGAAATAGGAAAAGCCTCCCCATTGTCTCTGTGCTCACAAATCTTGCCTTAAGGGCACATTTGTGTATGAATAGGGTGAGCCCAGGGGTCAGCAAACTTTTTCAGCAGGGGGCCGGTCCACTGTCCCTCAGACCTTGTGTGGGGGCCGGACTATATTTTGAAAAAAAAATATGAACGAATTCCTATGCCCCACAAATAACCCAGAGATGCATTTTAAATAAAAGCACACATTCTACTCATGTGAAAACACCAGGCAGGCCCCATAAATAACCCAGAGACGCATTTTAAATAAAAGGACACATGTAAAAACACGCTGACTGTCCGCGGGCCGCATTTAGAAGGCGATTGGGCCATATCCGGCCCCCAGGCCTTAGTTTGGGGACCCCTGGGTGAGCCTGTGACCTGGACTCAGGAATTAAGTATTTATCATCACAAAAGAATGGCCAGGCTCTCCAGGTAAACCCATCAACAGGTTTCCTGCCAGACAGAATTCTGCTGTAGTCCACCCTTTCTGTGATGTTACAGGTAGGTAGCCGTGTTGGTCCGCCATAATCGAAACAAAATTTAAAAAAAAAAAATTGTGCACACGAAAGCTCATACCAATAACAAACTTAGATGGTCTCTAAGGTGCTACTGGAAGGAATTTTTTTTGTTCTTTCTGTGATGTATGTATGATGTATTGGGGGGTGGTCTTCAGCTACAGGGTGGCAATTTCAAAAGTCTATATAAGGGCTTGCACACCATTGTTCTGGGTTCCTCCTCCTGCGTTGGGGGGGGGGGGTGAGTACCCTGTTGCAACAATTTAATAAAGATCAGGCTTACTAGCTGCTTTGCTTCTCAATATTCTCTGGTTGGCCTCTATTATTTTCTCCTACCGATGGAGAAGCTACATAAGGACTCTATACGGGCTCTTGGGTAACCCATAAGGGAAAAGGAGCAGTTTTTTCTTATAACGTTGGCCAACAGCTTATCAGGCAACACCAGATTCTCACTAGTTTCTACTGCTCCCCAATGTACAAGAAACATTTTATCTATAATAAATCACATCATTAAGCAAAAAACGTGTCTGGTTTAGGGTGGATTAATGTAATCACCCCTACGCTGCCTGTGGTGCAGTCAAAATTATCTGCTATTTGAGTAATCTTATTTTGACTGTGTACACACTCCTATTTATTCTGTATCTAGTGCGTTGCCACATAATTGTAGACACAGTCGATGTCTGCTCTGCACTTTTTTTTTTAATGAAACACCACGTTTTGATGTGTTTTTCCCCAAACCAGCTTTCACCCAAGTCGCTGGTTTAAACCGCAGCTAGGTTGTTCTTTTTTCTCAATTTGGATGGAAGCTTGCAGGTGCATTAATCATTAGACAAAGTAAGTTACACAGGAGGTTCTCACACTCTTTGGGCCTCCTCCCTTTCTCTGAAAGTTCAGTGTCCCAACAGGAAGAGCATGTTCACGCATAGAGCTTCTCTAATTACTTAAGACTGGCTTTACACCTTCATCAAAAGCTCGGGATGTATTATAATTCATATCCTAATCTAATTATTATCACGACATCCCTGCGAGTTAGGCTGTGGAGGCATGTGTCTAAGTCATAGAATCTGGGAGCTTGGGGGTATCAGCTTGTATACCAGTTACAGGTAGGTAGCCGTGTTGGTCTGCCATAGTCAAAACAAAATAAAAAATAAAAAATAAAAAAAATTCCTTCCAGTAGCACCTTAGAGACCAACTAAGATGGAGGGCACAAGGAGAAGGGGACAACAGAGGATGAGATGGTTGGACAGTGTTCTCGAAGCTACTAACATGAGTTTGGCCAAACTGCGGGAGGCAGTGAAGGATAGGCGTGCCTGGCGTGCTCTGGTCCATGGGGTCACGAAGAGTCGGACACGACTGAACGACTGAACAACAACAACAAGTTTGTTCCTGGTATGAGCTTTCGTGTGCATGCACACTACTGGAAGGATTATTTTTTATTATTTCCTGAATACAAGAGGGCCAGATCACATAGAATCAAAGAATTGTAGATTTGTAGACTTGGAAGGGACCCCAAGGATCATCTAGTCGAACCCCCTGCAATGCAGAAACTCAGCTAAAGGATCCATGACAGGTAACTATCCAAAGGTTGTATAGTTGCTTATCTCCTTGGCTCGGGGGTTGCATGACTTACACATACCCTCCAACATTTCTCTGTTGAAAATAGGGATGACCTAAAGAAAAGTGGACTCCCTAGAAAAGACCCTGATGTTGGGAAAGATGGAGGGCACAAGGAGAAGGGGACGACAGAGGATGAGATGGTTGGACAGTGTTCTCGAAGCTACTAACATGAGTCTGGCCAAACTGCGAGAGGCAGTGAAGGATAGGCGTGCCTGGCGTGCTCTGGTCCATGGGGTCACAAAGAGTCGGACACGACTGAACGACTGAACAACAACAACAAAGAAAAGTGGGACCTTCAAAGGTCAAATCAGAAACCAGGACAGCTTGTGTAAATCCGGGACTGTCCCTGGAAAATAGGAATACTTTGAGGGTCTGAGATCTGTCGATTTTGGTTTCTTTCACTTTCTCACAGTCTCTTCCAATCTTAACTTCAGTTTGCCACATTCCTGCTTTAATTCCCCTTTAAAAAAAATTGCTTTCCTTGCTATCTAAATGCAGAACTGTTAGGCTGTTTTCAGACTTAGCATTAGGTTTGGGGGTTTTATTTTTTACTGCTGGGGGTTTTAAGGCAGCTCTGGATTCAACTGCATTGTAAAAGATACAGTATTCTGTACTAGCATAAACAGTACAAGAGAGTCCCAAAGGCAATTTAGGCTTACCCTACGGTATCCTTCTCAAACCTGTTGCATGCCAGAAGGTTTGGATTGCAACTCTCATCACCCTTGACTTTTGGTCAGGCTGGCTGGGGATGATGGGTGTTGTAGTCCAAAATGTTTGGAGGGCAGCGGGCCGGGAAAAGCCATGTCATGCAAATAGGTGCCCTTAATCCAGCTTCTGAATGGCACCATCCCAGGAGCACCGCCTTGTGTGATCCTTCAGGACATGGGTGTCAATCAACTCTGAATCCATAATCTCTCAATGGACAGAAATAACCACCTGGAGCAAATAGCTAAGGGGAGCTGCCAAAATTTAGATCTGGAACTGGCACAGGTAAATCAATAACGCACTCAGTCTGCAGCCATATGCCATGCTCATCTAACCCTCTCTAGTAAAGATGACGCGCGGACATTTCACTAGTTCTTCAGAATCACAGTCACCGAATACTTTTTTGGTCTTGTGCAATCTTACAAGTAACAAGATCAGGCCTTGGCCTCTTGCCAAACTGCTTATATCAGAGCCAGACTTCACCAGGACAAGCCAGAACAAATCTCAGCAATGTGCGTTTGTTGAATGCACATCTGTATGGCATTACTAAACACAGTAAAACCTGGCATGTAGCAAATATCCACAGGTTTCCTTCTTCGGAAAGGCATGCATCATTTCAGAGCACACACGCCAGACCTGACCAGTTCAGTATACAGTAAGCAGCACATGGACGGCGCACAGAAATCTACCAAACCATTCCACGTTCTAAATCTTATATTAGTAATCCAAGAATTGACAGAACAATGTGCAAAATCTGATACAGAAGCCACAAATAGGAAACTAATTCATATTTGTACAAAAGGGAAAAAAATTCTTCTTCAGAGTATTCTCCCTCAAGGTTTTGGTATATTTATATACATTCAACTTCATGTGCTAAGTTCTTTCTTGGCTTAAGCATTTGTACATTTAGCCTAATACTCTGAAGAAGAAAATTAAATGTTGTAGCTTAGCCAAGATGAGATGTAACAACATATGAATTTGAATGTATGTAAATACATCAATACCTTGAGAGAGAATTTACTGAAAAACGCCCGAACACTCTTCATGGGCGAAACAGGTGACAAACGCCGGCACCCTGTCTAACATTTGTGCTTAACATCTTCGACACTTCATCTGATTGGACTTACCTTCGTTGATATCCACAGGAGCCTGGCTAAAGGAACTTTAAAGACTGAAATTTTCCTTTTGTACAAATATGATTTAGTTTCCTGTTTCTGGCATCTGTATTAGATTTTGCACATTGTTGTCTCAGTTCTTGGATTACTAATATAAGATTTAGAACGTGGAATGGTTTGGTAGATTTCTGTGCGCAGTCTATGTGCTGCTTACTGTATACCAGTCTACAGGGGTGTAGCAAGCCTCTTCGCCACCCAGGGCGGCATGTGCGAAGGCACCCCCCTGGGGGCGGGGCGCCGTGACACATGTGCCGTGATGTCACGACGCACGCGTCACGGCGGGCTGGGCAGTTGCAGTGTGGAGGCGAGGGGCGGGCCAGAGAGGGAGGGAGGGGTGTCACCCTTCCTCGCTGGCCCGCCCCTCACCTCCCCGCCGAGCCAGCACTGAAAAAAAGCCCTTTTAAAAAAGGAGAACTTTCCTTCTCCTTTTTTTTAAAGGGCTTTTTTCAGCACTTGGCTGGGCAGAGCGAGGGGCGGGCCAGAGAGGGAGGAAGGGGTGTAACCCCTCCTCGCTGGCCCGCCCCTCACCTCCCCGCCGAGCCAGCGCTAAAAAAAGCCCCAAGTGTCACCCCCCCCCCCGGGGCGGTACCCGGGGCGGTCTGCCCCCCTGCCCCCCTCGCTCCGCCCCTGCCGGTCTACTACGAGTATTGGCAGCATAGGTTTATTTTTTCAGACCTGACCAGATGGCCTTTGACTTTTGCCAAGTGTGCACAGAAATTCTGGGGTGTCAGCTGTTGCCTGGGCCCTCCTTTGGAGCTGATGTTAAAGTTGGGGTGGGAGGAGATAAAACAAGAGACTAATGAGCAACATGCCTTAGGGAACCCTGGGATGTTCCCATTGCATGATGTTTTGGCACTGTGGATCCCTGCAACTTACATGCATGGGACATCTATTATGAGACGATCCATCTGTGAAGAGTTGTAGCTCACTGATTTAGCGTCAAACAGAAGGTCCCTGGTTCAATTCCCAGCATCTCCAGGCAGATATGGGAATAAATCCGGCCCAAAATCCTGGACAGTTACTGTTCGCCAGTATAGACTAATCTCATTCTTCGTCTTTGTCCCTCCATCACCAGCTCCCTTGCTTCCCTTCTCCTTTTCTCTCTGGAATTGCCTCTCCTTCATCCCCCTAGTCCACATTTGGAAACCTAAGAAACTGGCATGGGCACCACAAAATACCCATTGCACAGAAAAAATCTGGAGTTGCTGAGAAACCCCCCCCCCCAAAAAAAACCCCATCAAATTGCAAAATCCTTATAAACACCCAAAACAAATAAAACACAAAGCAGGCATTCCCCCACAACTAAACAACCCTCCCAAAAGACAAAAACCGGGGGGGGGGGGCAGGATATCTGGAGGGGCAGCAACCTTGGCTGGCACCAAGGAGACTATCAGAAGGTGCCATGGTGCCCATGGGCACCATGTTGGGGATCCCAACCCTACTCTATATCCCTCATCGTGCCCTAGTACGTGTATTTGAAATAGCCATGTCGTCTCCCCTGCCCTAGTTCCTTGCTTCCATTTCCCACCTCCTTTGTTGTTTCCTTGTGTATCTCATTTAGATTGTAAACCCCTAGGGGCAGGGACCTGTCATACAGGTTCTGCGCAAACGGCCTCATGCATAAGATGGCACTCTAGACATTAACACAGGAACACGTTTAAGTTCCTGCCCCTTTGAGATTCTGCTTCAATTCCCCCATCAGTCTCTTTCGATTCACACCTGCGGCTGCGGCTGACCCCTCCTTGTCTTCGCCTTTCTCTATGGGCTCAACTTCAGTACCACATACATGCAATTGTACGGAAAGAATATCCGATTTGCAGTGGTTCCTGGAATTAATGACCCCGCCAGCTTTGAGTTCCACTAAGTGCCCCTACGCACGCTGAACTCCCGTCCCCTAAAACCTCCGCCTTGGGGGCTCTGAAGGTCATTCGCCCTCTCTCTCCGGTGTGGGGGACCTGCCTGGAAGTTAACAGAGAAGAAACACAGCTGTCTCTCTTCATCAGCGGGCTGCTGGGTAGTTTATTTATTTATTACCTCCAATGGCTCCAGCGATGAAATCCATCTGCGCGGAGGGGAGCCAGCTGCCTTTGCTTGTCCCGATTAAAAATGCTTCAGCTTTTGGTGCAGGAGGGCAGACAGCAGGCTCCGTCTTTCCAGGAACGAGAGGCCCTTCTGGACGGATCTACGGTGGGGGTGAGCAATAGGCTGAAGTTAGGAGCACCGGCTTCCCAGGATACACTTCAAGGCATACGTAACCGAGAGCTGGCAGGAGGAGGCTGGGACTTTGAATCAGCCTCGGGAGTCCTGTCGGTGCTGCAGGACTCCACAAGGCATGGCTGAACCACTGCAGGGGACAGGGCCCTCCCTCATTCTGCCTTTTGCTCTCCAAATCACCAAGGGCGAAAGAGCGTTGCAGCTGAACTGGACTGGGGTCAATTTGCACTCGGGACATTGTGGTGTTAAAGTTCCTCTGCTGCACCAGATAAATCTCTTGGCTTGGCAAGGAGCAACGATGCCCACCAAGCCAGTTTGGTGTAGTGGTTAAGAGAGGTAGACTCGTAATCTGGGGAACCGGGTTCGCGTCTCCGCTCTTCCACATGCAGCTGCTGGGTGACCTTGGGCTAGTCACACTTCTTTGAAGTCTCTCAGCCCCACTCACCTCACAGAGTGTTTGTTGTGGGGGAGGAAGGGAAAGGAGATTGTTAGCCGCTTTGAGACTCCTTCGGTTAGTATCAAATCCAAACTCTTCTTCTTCTTCTTCTTCTTCTTCTTCTTCTTCTTCTCCTTCTCCTCCTTCTTCTTGCTTCTCAGGTCATGTGGTCATAGGCAATCAGACTTGAATCTCGCCAGGCCCTCCTCATCCAGGAACATATCATGAGAGCTGAGCGGTACAGCAAATGGTTTGAATGCATGAGATTCCAAGGTCAGTGCCCGAGACCTGTAGTTTGAAGGATTTAGCGATTCCTGGAAAGAACTCTGCCTAAGACACTGAAATGTGGCTGCCAGTCAGAGCAGAGAGTATTGGGCAAAATCAGCCCACGGTCTGACTCTATAGACAGATTGAAAAGGTGCCTTTACTTTTATATGTTCTAAACATGCACCCGAGGCCTCAAGCACAAGACCTTTTGACTGCTCCTTCCACCACTCAAAAAGGGGATTGTCACTGGAAATTAGAATATTTAGGACAAGGGTTCATAGACACACATTTCCATAAGCTTTGATATATGCTATATACACAGGATTTAAATGTCGTGGAATGCAAGCCAAGTGATTTTCCTATCCAAGCCACCACAGATAAACAGTTTAGGTTAGCTTATTTATTAAGAATATTTTATAATACTCAATCATCAATAATCCCAGATCAATAATAATAATAATAATTTATTATTTGTACCCTGCCCATCTGGCTGGGCTTCCCCAGCCACCCTGGGCAGCTTCCAACAAATGTTAAAACACATTAAAATGTCACAGATTATCCCAAATCCTCTTCCATTTACCACCCATTAATTTTCCCAACAGCTCGTTCTTCAAACCAATTAAATATCCCCATTTGTTACCTCCCATATAATCTATGGGTAATCTTAAATTAATTTCCCCCTCCACGAATGAATAGCTTGTCGTTGCTGTTTGGTGGCAGAGATGATTGCTGCTATAAGAAGGGCTTCTGGTATGCCTGCTTTATAAACATAGGAAGCCAACTTTCAATGATGTGGACCATCGGCCTTAAATGGCTCAGAACCGCAATACCTCAAGGACCGCCTCTTTCCATAGGAACCTACCTGGACCTTGAGATCATCTTCTGAGGCCCTTCTTTGTGTGCCTCCTCCGTGAGGGGTCTGGAGGGTGGCAACAGGTCTTTTCTGTAGTGGCTCCCCACTTGTGGAATGATCTCCCCAGGAAGCCTCACCTGGCACCTTTTGGCACCAGGCAAAAACGCTCCTCTTCAACCCGGCCTTTGGCTGACGGACACCCAATGCCCATTTAAATGTGGGTTTTTTTGGGGGGAGGGGTTTATTGATTTGTTGTTGTTCTTATTTTTACTGTGTATTTTGTGGTTTTTATATTGCCATTTTATGATGCGAACTGCCCTAAGACCTGGAAAAGAAGGGCTGCATACAAATTTAATAAATAACAATGAAAATAATTGGTCCAACTGGTTCAGTTAAACACCATTTAAAATAATCAACAGTAAAAGTTATTAAAGCATGTCAACATCCACAGCTTGGAAGCACATGGTCCCCCCCCCCGAGAATCCTGGGAACTATAGTTTAAGGGTCCTGGAAAGTGAAGCTCTATTGGGGGGGGGAATATGTTTCACAGGTGCCTTTGCACCTGGTTATTTATGTTTATTTATGTTTACTTTATTATATCCTTCCGCCTTGGAAGGAAAGGTAGAAAAGGATCCGACAGGCAGCTCACTGCATGGATCCTTCCGCGGGTAAAAAAACGCGCTCTAACTTTAAATAAGGTAACGGTCATTAGTCTTCTTCCCACCTAAACTTAGCACGGTAACAGGACTGTAATTGGTTGTTATGCTTGTTATGACGTTGGTTGACCCTTTAATAAATAGCGATCGCTCCCTGTTGTGTGGTGGAGAAAGCGCGAGGCAAGCCGAGTAAGAACATCGTTGCGTGGCAAGCACAGAGAGAAAGAGAAACTGAAACCAACCACGCAGGGTAGCAGTAGGCTTCTTCACCAGACTGCAGTCTCCGTTGTATTTATTTCATTTTCGTTTTGAAAAACCCTTTATTTGGCCGTTTAGTTTTTGGCCACCATTTAGTTTAGTTCTTCTTATTTTCCAGAACATTTTGGAACTCACAGACGCTCGCAGAGAACTTCCGAGGCGACAACAATCCGAACTCACAAGCTAAAACCTTCAGATCGTGGCCAGCGGACCCTTTTCACGGCGCAGTGGGAGCAGGACTCCAGCATTACCGGCCGTCCCATCCACAGGCTACCCCCACAGGGGGGTAAACTACGGTTCCCAGAAATTGTGCAGGGAAGTCTTGTGCTTTAAAGGTATGGTGTGGAAAAGAGATTATTCCGTAGTTTTCCCTAGTTAACACTTAACGATCGTGTGTGGCTTATTAACAAGAGCGCTTCTCCCTTTGTCCCTGTGATGCTGCAGAGGTTGCCAAGTCTGGCTGAAGGTGCCTCCTGACATGCATTCCTTTGAAAATTCTTCTGCCTGAAGATGACTGTCCTGACCAAAGAGCCATCTGGGAGTACATCTACTCAGTGTATCATAAAGGCACCTCTGGCCTAGTGTACCTTGCTTGTTCCTGTTCTCCACCTATGACCCACTGAATAGCCTTGATCACTTTGGCTCATAATTAAGAAAAGAATTGGCTGGATCCCTATATCCAAAACATGGGGCTAAACACACTCTCTTGCGTTGGAAATGTAAAGAGAAAGAAGGAACGTTTTATCAGATGTGGTGGACTTGTCCAAAGGTAAAAGACTTCTGGGAAAAGATATATAATGAGTTGAAAAAAAGTTTTTAAAAATACATTTATTAAAAAATACCAGAAGCCTTTTTACTTGGAATAATTGGTGAAGAATTGCCCAAAAAAGATAGAAGATTCTTTCTGTATGCTACGACAGCTGCGAGATTATTGCTTGCCAAAAACTAGAAAACACAGGACATTCCAACGATAGAAGAATTGCAAATGAAGATGTTGGACTATATGGAACTAGCCGAAATGACTGGATGGGTCTGAGAACAGAAGGAGGAGATGGTGGAGGAAAATTGGAGTAAATTTAAAGTATATTTTAAAAAATATCGTAATATTTGAAAATTGGAAACATTTTGGAAGTAAATCGAGGCTAAGGTTTAAAATGAAAATAGTAGAATTGGAATTTAGGGTAATAAAAATTAGATGATGTTAAAAAGAAGGTTAATTTTGAGGATTTTTAAAGCTTAATAATGAAGTTGGAAAACCGCTAAAGATGTAATATAATGAAACTCAAAAAAGAGGGATTTGAGGAAGCCATGTAAATATGTGAGGAAGGTTAGGAAAGTTAAACTTTTATTTGTGTTATAAATTGTGATGAGGTATATTAACTTTGTTAATGGAAGTATGTTGTAATCCTTTCTTTTTTGATTTGTTGAAATCGAATGAAAATATTTTAAACAAACAAACAAACAAACAAACACACTCTCTTGCAAGAGAGCCCCCAGCAGAGTTTAAAATCACAGAATCACCCAGCACAGTGAAGCGTGAGGATCATTGGCTGATAGACCTTTTAAATATCCCATTTAATCCGCTTACAACGCTTCACCTCTCTACCACTCTCACAATGAACAGACCACACCATTAGTAAGTTTAAATGCTTTACTTACAAACCCCAAAGGTCATATTCATGTGTTATTCCACGCAGCAGCAATAAGAACACAGGTAAAAATCTGGTGTTTACAAAATACAGAAAAATATTTCTGAGCACACGGTCTGGGCTTGAAGAAGTCGATCAGAAATCCTTGCACCGATGGAACGAGGGAGCTGGATACCACCCAGCAGTGCCACCTGGATGCTCAGCTACTTCTCATGTCTCGGACGCTCGCAGCAATGCCCGTGATCATCCTTCCCCCTGTAGCAAAACACTGTTGTGCGCAGTGGCTGTCTGCTCCATCCCATGCACCCGGGCTCTGATCCCTCAAAAAAAAAGTGCTCATGAGTGCTGGTCCAGCAGTGGTTGGGAGTACCTGGACTTTGCCTGTGTCCCAGACAATCAATACCCACAGCCCCTCATGCATTTGGAACTACAGTATGCTTCTAAGCCAAGGGGAGGTGGGTGCAGCTTTGCACATTCGACAGGAAGCATGCATGGCTCAGGCTTCCTTGGTTCTTACTTCTTTGCGGTAGCCAAAAGCATTAATAAGTAAAGTTGTTGAATGGGCTCTGAAGGATCTTGCCACAACGCAGCCAAAGATTAGGTTTCTTTTCTCTTCTTGAATGGAATGTGTGTGTCACCCTTCTGCAGAGGCCACGCGGATCTTCTCAGTATCAATGGCTAAATGAAACCTTCATGTATATAGTGTTACCAAAGCTGCTAAGCAGGCAAATATTAGGCGCTCTTCTGCATTTACCTATGTATTTCCACTGATACATGCAAGCTCTGTGCATTTGGAATTAGACATGTGCTTCTTCTATGTATTCCTCTCCAACAGCCAATTTGTCCTGTTCTGGGCATTAAGCTGTACTCTGTTTCAAGTGTCACGATCCTGAAGCGAAATATATCCTGACCAACCTATAGCCACTTGCAGAATCAGTTCTGAAAGGCTGCAGAATTCTGAAATGTTGCAGAATCAGTTCAGAAATGCTGCAGAATCCATTCTGAAAGCGTTGAATGAAAATTATTGCACCCTCAACTTCATTTGGGTTTCTAGCTGCATTAGGAAGAAGAAGAAGAAGAAGAGGAGGAGGAGGAGGAGGAGGAGGAGGAGTTCGGATTTGATATCCCGCTTTATCACTACCCGTAGGAGTCTCAAAGCGGCTAACAATCTCCTTTTCCCTTCCTCCCCCACAACAAACACTCTGTGAGGTGAGTGGGGCTGAGAGACTTCAAAGAAGTGTGACTAGCCCAAGGTCACCCAGCAGCTGCATGTGGGGGAGCAGAGACGCAAACCCGGTTCACCAGATTACAAGTCCACCGCTCTTAACCACTACACCACACTGGCTCTAGTTAGGGCCTGAGTAACAATTTATATAAGGACAGAGTGTGCTAAGTTTCCATACTTAACCGCCCAGACCCTATTAAAACACCTTACTCTTTTTGCATGGAACGTCTTCTTCTCATTCGCCCTTCGGCAGGTAATGCTTCATTGCATCCTTGTAAACACATTAAAGTACTCCTAGTTTTGCACCTGTTCGTTCCTGAACCAAGGCAAGTTCCCAAATGATTTGCCACTGCGTAGTGAATAAGAACCACCGATTCCCGTGCAGAAAATGCCACTGATACAGGGTAAAAGCGAGGGGCAAAGAACATTTTGTGTTCATAGGGAACTACCTTATACTGAATCAGACCGTTGGGGTCCATCTAGCTCCATGCTGTCTACACTGGCTGGCAGCAGCTCTCCAGGGTTTCAGAAAGGGAGTCTCTCTCAGCCCTACCTGCTTGGTTTCAGTGTTACTTTTTTTAGTGTGAGCTGGCTGACAGGGAATTTGTGCCTTTGGAAAAACCCTGCTCTGTCTGATTTCCCTCTCTCCTCCCATCCTCAGTCCCACCTGGTTGGTGCACGCAATGAGAGTTGAGAATGTGGCACTGACTCCACTGCTCTGTCACACCCAGCTGTGAACTCACCTGTCCATTGTCATCCTTTTAAGAACTTTGTTTTTGGTGAAAACATAAGGAAACAACCCAGATTTTTGCTCCTCCCACTATTTTCTCATCTGGTGATTTTGACTGCTAGACAGACACAAGTCACACAACCCCTTGGCGTTCTGTCCAAATCATTGCACTCAAGCTACCTTGACAGGGAGAGCCAGCTCAAACAAAATCTCCGATGCTGTGTCACGCTTTTGTTTGCCCATTGCGGCATTAAAATGTCTGTGTCGAACTGGCAGGGCTTGAACTTGGCACGCATCAAGGTGGGTGGTTAAGGGGGTGGAATCACCTGGCTAGGCATGCGAAGGACAGGGTATAGTCACCAGACAAGGGGCGACTGTAAGAAAAAAAATTCATAGCAGCGCACTGCTCTATGTGTCTACTCGGAAGTCAGTCCCATTGAGTTCCATGGGGTTCGCTCTCAGGTAAAAGATTATTGCCTCGGCCAAAGAGTTATCCTAATAGCATCAAGAGCTTTCCTGAATACCAAAAATAATTAGAGGATTATACTAAATTCTCTTGCGTAAATTTTTTTTGCAGCAGAAAACAAGTGGCACACTCCCACAGCACTGTGCTTCATCTTTCCGTAGATGGTAGCATTAAATATTGACCTAAGGTGCAATCCTATGCACAAACTGGTGTTAGGTTAAGCTGGTGTAAAGTTACACCACAGCCAAACCCACCAGGTAGCTTAGGAGGCTAGGACCGACGCTAAGGTCACCCAGTGAGCTTCATGACTGAGTGGGGATTTGAACCCTGGTCTCCCAGGTCCTAGTCTAACCACATTCTAACCACTACACCACACTGGCTTCCTAGAGTACTTCTGCTATGGGGCAGCTATATAACTTACATAGGTAAATAAATATGGGGAAAGCAGAATGTCCCTTAGAAAAGGATCTGAAATATTTTTCTTCAAGCTTGAATTTGTTTTGTTGTTGTTTCATTTGACGCTTTAACTTGTTGTAAACAGCCTTGACTCTTTTTTTCTTTAAAATATAAAGCGGTATAGAAACGAAATGAAAAGCTGGGAAAAGAGGAGACTGGGAAGAGTTTGATAGCCACCTTCAAAGGCTGTCACATGGAAGATGGAGCAAGCTTGTTTTCTCCTGGGGTAGGACTCGAACCAATGGCTTCAGGTTAGAGAAAAGGAGATTTTGACTAAATATTCGGGGAAAAACTTTCTGGCAGTAAGAGCAGTGGAATGGTCTCCCTCGGAAGGTAGTGGACTCTCCTTCCTTCGAGGTTTTTAAGCAGAGTTTGGATGGCCATCTGCCATGGATGCTTTAGCTGAGTTTCCTGCATTGCAGGGGGTTGGACTAGATGATCCTTGGGGTCCCTTCCAACTCTAATATTCTATTGTTCCATTCATAATAACAATAAATTTTATTGGGGGAAAGGTACCTAGACATTCTGTTGTGGCGACTCTAACCTAGTTTAAGGTGCCATTTGCCGATTTAGCTTATATATCTGAATTTCTAGCACTGAGTTACAAGCATTGTGAAAGATACATGTATCTGAACTTAGGAGACAGGGGCTGGATTCAACCAACCTGTCTGGCCAGGACAACAGGGCTCCCCCTATCCCAACCCACAAAATAAGGTAAAGGATCAATAAACGGGTCATTTAGAAGCAACCAGAGTGTAATTGATGCTTTTGAATTATGGTGCTGGAGGAGACTCTTGAGAGTCCCATGGAATGCAAAAAGATCAAACTTATCCATCCTTAAAGAAATCAGCCCTGAGTGCACACTGGAAGGGCAGATCCTGAAGTTGAGGCTCCAGTACTTTGTCCACCTCATGAGAAGAGAACACTCCCTGGAAAAGACCCTGATGTTGGGAAAGATGGAGGACACAAGGAGAAGGGGGCGACAGAGGATGAGATGGTTGGACAGTGTTCTCGAAGCGACTGGCATGAGTTTTGCCAAACTGCGGGAGGCAGTGAAGGATAGGGGTGCCTGGCGTGCTCTGGTCCATGGGGTCACGAAGAGTCGGACACGACTGAACGACTGAACAACAACAACAGAGTGTAATGAGGAAAATCCTTTAAAAAAAAAAACCCATACAGTAGTCTAATAATAAATGGTTGCCTCCAGGAAGAATATAAGCACTTAATGGTTGCAAAGTATACAGAAGTTGTAGATCAAAGGGAGAAAAAGCTTGTCATCAGTTTTTAGCACAGGTGGCAACTTATGACTGACATGTCATCATCTCTAACTTCAATAACTGGCATCACATATGTGGGAACTGTTTAGGGTCACAAAGTTAATGGATAATAAGGACCAATCCTTTGTCAACAAGCGAACACCCGCAGTAGGAAGTGAAGTCTTTAGCAATAAGAATCCCACTTTAAGGTTTGCCAGAGAAAGGAAAAAAGCCCAAAGTTCTGTGTGAAAGCACAGGAAATTACTGAAGTTTAGAAGTTACTGGAAGATTTGGGGAATGCTAAAAATGTTTGCAAGGGTGTGTGGTTTTTTTTTTAAGTGCGTGTTTTTCAACAGATACTAAAGATTAGATACTTTAACAATAATAATAATAAAAGATGAGGGCATGTGTGTTTTGTTCCCTGAGCCCAGAAGCTTAAAACATTCCAGTGGTTCAAAATATGGAAGCCAGAGAAAATGCATTTCAGATGTACAGGATTCCTTTGGGTTGTTGTTTTCTTCTAAGACGACGGAAGATGACGAATGGTTTTTGGAATGCTCAGACTTGGCTGAAGGAGCCGAGCCATAAAAAACTCAAGAGCAGTCATTGATTTGCCTTAAAGCAAGAAGGCCAGGATGCCAGTAGTCCAATCCAAGTAGGACACTGTAAAGTATGGATGGTTCAATAGAAGAAGATAGGCCAGATCAAGCCCCAGATGTCCTACCAAATTTTAAGGCGTGGCAAATCATTTGGTTGCATTTTAACCAAGGGATGGAAAGTCACTTGTAAGGAAAAGTGATGTGGGGGAAAAATAAATATGCCTCCTTATATAATCCTTATACAGTATATATAATTTCTTGGACAGTCAATTTTTAAAAGCTGTTTTTAATACTATCTTTTAATGTTATACATGATCACTGCAGATGGTGACAGCAGTCACGAAATTAGAAGACGCCTGCTTCTTGGGAGAAAAGCAATGACAAACCTAGACAGCATCTTAAAAAGCAGAGACATCACCTTGCCGACAAAGGTCCGTATAGTTAAAGCTATGGTTTTCCCAGTAGTAATGTACGGAAGTGAGAGTTGGACCATAAAGAAGGCTGATCGCCGAAGAATTGATGCTTTTGAATTATGGTCCTGGAGGAGACTCTTGAGAGTCCCATGGACTGCAAGAAGATCAAAACTATCCATTCTCAAAGAAATCAGCCCTGAGTGCTCACTAGAAGGACAGATCCTGAAGTTGAGGCTCCAGTACTTTGGCCACCTCATGAGAAGAGATGACTCCCTAGAAAAGACCCTGATGTTGGGAAAGATGGAGGGCACAAGGAGAAGGGGACGACAGAGGATGAGATGGTTGGACAGTGTTCTCGAAGCTACTAACATGAGTTTGGCCAAACTGCGAGAGGCAGTGAAGGATAGGCGTGCCTGGCGTGCTCTGGTCCATGGGGTCACGAAGAGTCGGAAACAACTGAACGACTGAACGACAACAACAATGTTGTAACCTGCACTGGGACCTTAGGATAAAAGGGTGGGTAAATAACAATAACAATAATAATAATGTCACATTTTGATTTCAGGTGTATGCATGCATCATTTGGGACCTGAGCCTCTGCTTCCTGAGGGCGAAGACTTCACTTTGAAATGGTGGCAATTTTCTTATGCCCCTGACCCAGCTTGTGCAGTAAATAAACTGACCCCTGGACCACTGTTTGGAGAACAGAATCGATGTAAGAATACAGAAATTGTCTGTGCCTGCCTATAGAACAGGGTTTCCCAAACTTGGGTCTCCAGCTGTTTTGGGACTACAATTCCCATCATCCCCGACCACTTGTCTTGCTAGCTAGGGATGATGGGAGTTGTAGTCCCCAAACAGCTGGAGACCCAAGTTTGGTAAACCCTGATATAGAGGAAGGAGCTGGTCAGGCTTATGAAAAGCGTTTTTGCTTTGCTGATGTCGCTTAGCTAGCTGCTAACTATACGGCTGTCCTCCATTTGTTACGCAAGGCATGACTAAGAGATACTCCTTGATGGTAGTGGTAAGGGCACACTTGGATATGTGTGTGTTAACTTGCCATTGCGAATCCAGGAGTTGCCCCTCTGTGGCCAAACCATAGTTTTTTGTGTTCTGTGCAGCACCTTAACATTCTGCTGAGGCTAAGTAAATGCCGAATGGGCGCAAAAAGTCTGGAAAGAATATCCCAAGTCAAAATTAATCATTACATTGCACATTCTGCACTGTGGAGTTCACTCAGAAGCACTCCAGTTAATATAGTACGGCTCCAGCTGTTGTGGTTTAACTATGAGTGCCCTACTGATGGGGGGGGTGCCTGCCTTTCTCCCACAAAACAGAAGAACAGTGCCCAAGTTCATGGAAGCAGATGCCGTAGCCCGATGGCACCTCACTCCAATAAGAATGCAAGATCAGCCCTGCTAGGCTAGCATCCTGTTCTCACAGTAGCCCAACAGATGCCTTTAGCAAGCAGGTGCTCAGTGCATCCATTAAGATATGGAGAACCTTTTCACACACTCTCAACAGTTCTCTTAAGCCACTCTCTTGGAAGAGTCTCTTAGCAGCAGCATCTAAGTCACAAGGATGGGGAACCTGGTGCCCTCCAGATGGTACTGAACTCCATCTCCCGTCATTCCCAGCCACAATTGGCCAATGGTCAGGGATGGTGGGTCTTGTAGTCCAACAAAATCCAGAAGGGCCACATAAATAATAATAATAATAATAATAATAATAATAATAATAATAATAATATAGGTATTCTATTAGATGTCTTTTAAAAATAAAATAGAAATTATATTCAAGGATCATGATTTTATTATTCTTACCATTTTCAAAATGTAGGTTATGTCAAAATGTAGGTTATGTAAATATGCAATTATATGTGCAGGGTGGGGGGGAACGCAGGAGAAAAAGCATGGCTGATGGGTCCATAATGAGGACCCCCCCATAAGAAAATTCACCTTAATCCCAGGGCCTTTGTGTTCTTGATGCAGCAGCATTTGCCAACCTGGTGCCATCCATAAGCTTCGGACTACAACCCCCACCACCCCCAGAAAGGCAGCTGGAGTCGCTGTTGGAGGGCACCAGGTTGCTACAGGCTGAGAAGCAGTATGCCTCTGGAGAGCAACACAGAGACGGATGTAGGACGGGGGATGAAGTCGCGACCCGCTTGCGCGCTTGCCCAGAAGCATCCCCATCGCCTCTGGCCGAGGCCGGAACGCTGGTTTGTCGCGCAGCCAGCAATCCTGGGCATCTGATCCTCGGAACCAAGGGAGATGCCAAGTGGGGCTTCCAGCTACCGAACAGGCAGCTTTTTCTTCCGTCCTCTTCAGTCTCAGGCCTCTGGCCAACTCTCCCCCCCCCCGCGCCCCCTCGACGGCAAGGCAAGCGCCTTCCTTGTTCCCACTTCTCCCCTGGGCGCGAGATCCACCCAGCCGCTGCTCCAGGGCCTGCGCAACCGTCTCCCGCTTTCCCTCCCCGCGCCGCCACATCGCCAAAGGCGCCGTCACCGCGCCAGCCTCGCGCGCAAAAACGCACCGACACAAAGCCACCGCTTGTGCTCTTCCTGCGTCTGGCGGGTGGAGCTCCAGCTGCCTTGGCCCCCGTCCTCCGGCCCGCCCTTGCCGCGCTGCTTTCCTAACCACTGGCTTCCCATCCCCGGCAGCCTCCCTCGCCGCGCAGCCAATGAGAGGCCCGGGCGGAGGGCCGACCTGAAAGGGTGTTGCCTGGCCAGGCGCGTCTCATTGGCTGCGCCCGCTTCCCCAAAAGGCTCCGTCTCCCCCTCCTCTCTCTGGCGTCAGAAATAGAAGCGACCAGATCGGATTTGGCAACGGGCGAGGGCGGATCGTGCCGGCTCGGAAGGCACACCGGGCGGGTTGCTGGCTTGCTGCGCGCACAAGCGAGGCGGCGACGAAGCGAAAACGAATTAAGCAACAACCGTTACCTGACATTAGATCTAAGATCGCCCCCCCCTACTCACTGGATCCGAGGGAGCTGATCCCGCCGCCCCCCCTCCTCGAGCTGCCCCAAAGGAATTCGTAATAATTACGCACGGAGCCGGGAGGTGCATTAGAAACCAGAGGAGCGGGACGAGGCGCACGAAAGGGGTTTGAAGGCGCGCTTTGGATACCGCGATCATGGCGCTGGATTTCCTCGCAGGCTGCGTAGGAGGTAAGCGCTGGCGGGCGATTCTGCGCTGCCAGGAGAAGCGGAGCTGCCCCATTGTTATCTATCTTTGCACGATCCAGTTATGTAAGGAAGCCGGACTGGGGGCGGGAGCGAGAGAGAGAGACACAGCAGTTGGGCTGCCCGTGTCTGCGCCTTTGGAGAGCCTCGTGTGTGCGCGCGTTGCTTGGCGCACTGCAGCGGGGATGTGCTGCCTACCCGTCCGCCTGCCTCAGAGAGAGGGTGGGGGCACACTGCGCGCTTGGAAGGGAAGAAAGAGGCACCGCGGGAAGCCTTGACGCGATGGGTGCCTCTGTACCTCTTCTTGCACCCCTGTCTCCTTCCTCAAATTCGTGACTTGCTTCGGTGCCTTGGCGCCAGCTCGCTCTCCGCTGCCCGCATTGTCCCTGAGGCCCGAAGGAGCCATTGTCCCTCTCGGCGCCGACACTGCACCGGTGTCCATAAAGGCAGAGCCGGTGAGTCAGCGCTCGGCAACCGGCTTCCCTTTCCTTCCTGCCAGAAACTCTCCGAAGGGGTCTGCCTGCCACCTCCTCGAACAGGGCTGAAACTGCGCGAAATCGAAGCGGGCCCTTGTTTCCTTGGGCTTCGCCTATCGAAACTTTCCCCTCCGAGCCAGGGATTGATTTGGGCCGGGTCTTGGATCTCTACTGTTGTCGAAGTGATCCTTGTTGAAGTAGTGGGTGCCTCTCTGAGTACGCGCAGAGTTCAATTCTCCCTTCCCACTGAGCGCACACGCCATCAAGCCCCTGTGAGATGTGAGCTTTGTGAGGCCGAACGAAGGAGTGGTCTCGCGCAAGGTCCTTTCCCTTAACTGGGCGAAGGCATTTCTGCGCGCCCCCGCGGCTCATAGCCGACCCCTCCCCCTAACCCTTATTATAGGGCTGTCTTTTGTAGGAAGGTGGGGCTGCGCACCAATTTCCTGAAGTGCCTGTGCTGGAAGGACAAGCAAGAACCTCCTTCCTCTTGGGTGGGGACAGACTAAAAAGGAAATGGATTTCTGCCAAGGGATGCCACTCACCTTCACACCTCCCTGCTAGCATATGGGGTGGGGTGGCATGGGCATAGCCAGGATTTATGTTGGGGAGGACAACAACGACAGGACACCCACCTGTTATCACCCTCTGTCTGGCAGACATGGAATGAAATGCCTCAACAACAGTTGTTTTAAATTTCTTTCTTTTGACCTCAAGTGCTCAGAAAAAATCTGTCAGGATCTTTGCTAGAACGCGCCACAACACCACCCAAGCGACCTCAAATATTCTGGTTATTTCTACTTTTAGTCAAGAATTTTATTTATTTACTCGGTTTAGGGGGAGCAGCTGCCCCGCTGGCAACACCCATGGAGGATGGCACTGTTTTTTGTGGTGTGGGGCTTCGAGTCTTATTATTTCTGCCCCTTTGAAATGCTTGAGGTGTCCTTACTTGTGTGCACCGCTGGAGTGGTGACAGCCACTTTACCCAATCTGCCCCCCCCCCCGAAAAATCATACAAGTTTGTATCCAATATAAACCCACTCAAGATAATGAATATGGCTACTCTGAGTATGACTTGCTTGGATATAGCCTACAATTTCAAAGTGTCTCCCCTAAATTAGCTTCCTCATAGTGCTGGATGGGTCTACTCCGTTTTGTTTTATTTTAGCTGCATTAGGATCTTGCAGCAAGAATAATAAAGATTGTGGCGCCTTAAAGACTAGCATATTTATTATGGCATAACCGCTTGTGGGCTAATACACAATTTGGCAGGTGCTCATGTCCCAAGATCGTATGTTTTGAGGGGCGAAAGAAAGAGAAAGAAGAAACAAAGCGTGTGTCTCCTTGCCTTGATTTTGATGAAGTCTGACTCTGGAGATGTCCTCTTCCTCCAGTAAAAGTTACAACAGCGAGTAGCTGGCTGGTTTCAGCCTATTGAGGCTTTCCTTCTCCCTTCTGTTGTTGACTTCCCTCTTCTCTCTCCCCCGCTCTGCAAGCACAGTTTGGGGTTATGTAGAACACTCTGTACTTAATATCTTCATCTGCTGCAGTTTTAAGTATGCCACTTTGCGTGTGATGTTTAAGTCCTTGCCAAATCGGTTTTAATAAGATTAACACAGTGGCACTCAATTGGATCCTTAAAGGAAGAACTTAACAGGAGCCTGTTGACATTTTAACCCTGCTTTATTTTTGAAGATGCTATGCAGAAAATATTTTAAAATTTAAAAATATGTAGGCTGAAAAACATCAATACCCCTAGCCATTCTTGTTCAAATACTTGCTTTAAAAATGGGGGGGGGGTTAAAGTTTTTTTTTAAGTACTTGCATCACTTCCTGCAGTAATTGCATGCTTACCACAATCTTACTAGAGGACTAGCGCTTGGTCTCAGATGCAGTGACTAACCTGTGTTTCCCTTCAGATATTGTGGGACTCTCATTTCCATTATCCTTGGTCATCTGCCATGCTGGCTGGGGCTGATGGGAGTTGGAGTCTAGGGATTGCATCCAGTGAAGTTATTCTGTTTTGTGGAAGGGCCTCTGCTTGTGCAATGTAACTTCCTCTTCTCAACCCATACCCTTTCCCCATAATTTCTACTGGGAGGTCAGAAGAGGTGCACAACCAGAGGTCCTTGGGTGAATAGGATGAGTTGGTTGGATACAATCTTAAGATGAGCTTGGAGTGTCCTTCCCCCTCCCCCCATGTGTTAAGATGCACCTTGAAGGCTCTGCTCATTTGACTGCCTACAACATCCGTCAGGTTGGCAGCCACGAAAGACGGAGCCTTCTCAGTGGTGTCCCCACCCTCAGTTAGAGAACTCCCTTCTAACAAGATTGTGGTTGTCACCCCTACAGAACAGACCTTCAAACTGGTCTTGAAAACTCATCTGTTCTGGGTATCCTTCTCCAGGGTTTTTGGTTTAGCAATCAGTCCTGCTTCCCAGGGAACTCTGGGATTGTAGCTCTGTTAGGGAGGAATAGGAGTCTCCAAACAACCTTTAGCACCCTTAATAAATTAAATTTTCCAGGATTCTTTGTGGTAGGCATGAGTCCTATAAAGGTAAAGGTAAGGGACCCCTGGACAGTATGGAATGCGGCACTCATCTCGCTTTCAGGCCAAGGGAGCAGGCGTTTGTTCACAGTCAGCTTTCCGGGTCATGTGGCCAGCATGACTAAATCGCTTCTGGTTCAACGGAACACTGTGATGGAAACCAGAGTGCACGGAAATGCCGTTTACCTTCCTGCAGGAGCTGGGACAGAGCAGCAGGAGCTCACCCCGTTGTGCAGATTCGAACCGCCAACCTTCTGATCAGCAAGACTAGGAGGCTCAGTGGTTTAGACCACAGCGCCACCTGCATCCTTCCTACCTGAGTCCTATAGACAGCAACCGTGTGACTTCTGTAGTCTTCTGTGCTTTGCAAATAGTTGCTTCTGTGGTGGGTTATAGTGGTGCAATGCCAGATTGTCTCATAATGCCTTCTTCTTCTTCATTTCAGGTGCTGCTGGCGTGTTGGTAGGACATCCATTCGATACTGTTAAGGTGGGTTGATTTTCCACAGGCTTACTTAATCATAAACATTTGGGCCAAAGATAGCACTTGCCCTTATGAGTAGACAGCGTTTTTTTGTGTTTTTTTTAGAATTTAGATGTTTTGGACCCATTAAATAAAAACCCTCATAGGCCAAATCCTGGTATAGAGATCTTGAATTAGATTTTCAGACATACTGAAGCATTGAAACATCCCACAGTGAAGCCAAATTAGCAACAGATTAAAAAGTTCCAAATTGATAGTCCCTCTTGACTTAAGCACTCTGATTATTGGGTCTTCAGACCCCCCCCCCCTTTTTTTTTTTTTACTCTGCAGTTCTGCAGCATCTAGTAAAAATGCTTATGGAAGATGCAGATTTTTAGGACTAATGCAAAAAGAGGGTGGGGAAGGTTGCACTGCACTTAAAGGTGCATTGTTGCTGTTTGCTACATTTTTTGTTTTCCTACTCGCTTTGGGGGAACATAAATTTGTTAATTATATTTCCCGGATGACAGTTTGCAGCATGATGAAACAGTCTTGCTAATTAACATGCTTCCTCCCACCCTTGGGGAAATATTGTGAGCTCACAAAGGAATACTTCTCTTCTTCTTTTTCTCTTCCCCCCCCCCCCCCGGTCCGGAAGCTGACATTTATTGGTTGAACTCAAAACAGAAGTAGCCGGTTGCGGGTGGGAAATGAGATCCAATTAGGCATATCACTTAAAATCTGTGCCTGTACAGCAGTCAAATAGCATCTCAAAACAGGACTGGACTGGCCCATGGATTGGAATGCATGAGTCTAAGCTGGGCTTTAGTCATTTGCACGCCTACTTGAGAGCAAGCCTCACTGAATGCTGTGGGGTTACTTCTGAGTACCCATGCACAGGATCAAGTAAATCCAATAATTTCAGCTTGAGTGTGGGTTGGAGCAAGGGGTTAAGGGTCTTCTGGCTGAGGAAATATGCCAATTAACATTCATAACTTTAAAACATCCCATACTTAATAGGTGCAACAATTATGGATGAAACGTGAAGTCTGTTGGTTTGTAGCTGTAAAATTCAGTCATTTCATGCAATGGTGTATCCTTTGCTTGAGAAACCATTTCCATTAGATTCCGTTGAATTTCCGTTGAATCCCATTTTGTCCCATGGGGGGATAATACTATGATCCTTCATATATTTTATGGACATGTTTGCAGAATGAGGACCAAAAAGTCTGACCGTCTGGTTTTCTTAATCTTCTTCACTTTTTTTTTTAACTTAATGGAATTGGTCTTAACTGAGAGGGTGAAGGTATAGTCTGGCACCCTGAACTGAAACCTTTTGTTTATTTTAGTATATTTCTATCCCACCTTTCTTCCATCATGGAATTCAAGGTGGTGTCCATGGGATTCCTAGGTGGTCTCCCATCCAGGCACTGACCAGACTCCTATCTGCTTAGCTTCAGAGTAGTGGCTGCATCATGTGCCCTCAGACCACACCTTGGGACCAGGAAATGCATTTACTTGGAAGCACATTCCATTGAGCATACTTGCAAAGCAAAATGTATTCAGGGATGGGGTATTAGTTAATTATGACGGCAATATACAAATCCCTCAGTTAACTTGCTACCATGTTGTTGAAGGTACAGTGACATTACTAACAATGCAGAGGGGGGAAATTCTGTTTTAAGGTTGCAATCCTGTACACACTTATCATGGGTGTAAGCCAACTTAACAGGACTTATTTCCAAGTGGACACTTAGAGACGACCGTGCTGTCAGTTACCAGTTGCATATGAGGGTCTTGCAGGACGATCCTGTCCATCGGGGACTTGTTCCCAAGAAAAGCCTGCACGGGATTGCAATATTAGACTAACTTACTTTAATCTGCTAGGTAATAATAACCTGGTCTTGTAAAAAGGCAGTTTATGCAGATCTAAATCTCGTGTCACTGCATTAAGCCCTTTAACCCTTTCCTGTGAATCCTGTAACTTACCTGGATGGGTAAACATTTCTAAGCTTTTATTTTATTTTTTAAATTTATCTTTTGAAGCAAATTTTCTAAAGGCCAACTTCATTTTGAAACTATAAATACATCTGGGGGTGGGGATCCAAGGCAAAGCTTAATTTCCTCTGTGAAGCCTTTTTTTTTTCTTTTTTCTTTTTTTTCCCTCCACTAGTTGCACAGATAAAGCAATGTCTGGGTTTTGTGGGAACTTGGTGGGGGAGATGCAAAAAACACCAGAGATGCTGAACTGAACCTGAACCAGGTCTTCTTCGAGTGGCAACTCCTTTCCTCCTCCTCCTCCTCCCCCCCAGTTTGTTGATGTAATGTGTACAATTGCTTTGTTGCTTAACTGCCTTTACTTTCTGAGCTAGGGGCTGTCTTCATTAACAGCAAAAGTGTTACTTTGTTGTAGATGACAGATAAGCCTCATCACGGGAGAGTTACCTAGTAAGTATAGACCAGGTGAACCTTCTGTTTCTCTCGGTCTTAATTTTTTCCAACATGTATGATTAGTTCAAGTTTTATAAAGACAAAAAAAATAAAATAAAAATACCAGGAAACCATATGTAGTTTATTCCCTCCCTCTTTCTTTTTTTTTCTCTTCCTTTTTAGTTTAAAAAATGTTTCTCGTGCTCTGAAGTGGAGGGGGTGGGGATTTGCAATATGCAAGGTTTGTTTTGAATACAAGCTTTAAAAGGAAAACCTGACTTTGTTTTGCATTCGTTTTCCTAGAGTGCACTAAAAAGATTTTGTATGCTTTTTTACATGCTTAAAAAAATATTTTATATATGTACTTTGTGGAACAAAACTTGTGAATTCTGTTTTCAGCCACTCCTTAAATTGAGGTTCCCATTTTTAATATATATTTATTTATCTTCCACACACACACACACACACACAAATGTTATAACCATGTCTGTATTAATGCATTTTTAGGTATTGGTACTTGGTTGGTTTGTGGGGTTCACTCTCAGTGTCTGTTTTCAATTCGAATTTTAAGTGGTTTTTAGATGCCAGGGTTCAGCTTCAACAGTATTGAAAGAAGGAAACTGGCATAATGTAATGGGAATTGGTATAGGAAATTGCATTGTGGCAAAAATGTAAGAACATTAGATCATCTGCGTGGTAACGTTTTACCAGGCCGCAAAGAGACTGCCCCACAATGCTTAAAAAAGCATTATTGGTTTTAAAAAAAACCTGTAGGTCCCTCAAAGCGGGGTTTTCTGACTCTATTGTCTAAAATACAGGCAGCTTCTTTAAGATTTAGGGTCCATAAAAGTGGATATATTTCACATATCTGTTAGTAACTTAGCTGCGGTCTAAAAGGAAAAACTATGAACTCCATTCCTGGTCACCTGGAGAATATTCTTTTTCATCATAGGCAACCAGACAAGTACCGGTAGCTGTTTATGGACCTTAACTAACATCCTTTAAACTTGGCCATTCATGACCAGTGAGTAGATCTTCGCTGGCCTTATTTCATAGCTGAGAATAATGACATGTGCTAATGAAACCGCAGATAGCTTGAAGTAAGGGGGACAAGCCCCAGCCCCTATTAATCATTCCCATCTCATGCAGACTTGAGCACTAAAGTGAGTGACTCCCAAAATACTGACCATTTTTTAAATTGCCTGCTATGGCACTGTGGTGTCAGGACTGGGTGCACATCGATGCACCTTATATGTGCCCAGTCAAAGGTGCTGTCGTACTTCTGCCTGCTGATTTTCATTTATTTTGTTTGCCATGCCAATGAATTCTCACTACGTTTTGTAGGTACGCCTTCAAGTTCAAAATGTGGAGAAGCCACTTTACCGGGGGACCTTGCACTGTTTTCAGTCCATCATAAAGCAAGAGACGGTGAGTAGCTTGTTCAGTGATTGTGCTCTTCGCTCGTGTTTTGCACTGTATTCAAGGGAGAAGGAGCCTTTCATGAATAAAGCCTAGGAGCTCCTTTTCACCATGGGTGTCACCTTTCATGTCACTTCAGAATTCACCAGGCTACTTGGGATTCCTAGACCAGAATACCAGTTTCTGGAAACCACAGGCGTGGGAGAGTGTCCTTGTGCTCAGGTCCTGCTTGAGGATTTCACACAGGCATCTGGTTGGACACTGTGAGAACAGGATGCTGGACTAGACGGGCCATTGGCCTGATCCAGCAGGCTCTTCTTATTGTTCCTATGGGAGGAGTTTCCACTGCAGCAATGCGACTGTGCAGAAGAGCTGCAACTGGATCCTCTCACACGATCTATGGTTCACATCTTGCATTAACTAGCCAGTCACAGCTCTCACACTACAAATTTAATTAGAGATGTGACCCTTGGGTTCCCCTTTCACTTGGACGCCTAGATGACAGCTGAAGGCCAAATAGACTCTTTTTCCTGGAGGAATCAGATCAGCCTGGGGTTTTTCCTGCTGTCTTCACCTCCAGGTTACATTATTGCAATGCACTGTCCTTGAAGACAATTCAGAAATTTCGGATAGTTGTCAGGGGTTATGACCCGAGTTGCTCCATCAGCTCTTGTTAGCTGATCTTCTTCTAGGGCGCTGGTCACTAGATGGCTTCCAGGCTCCATGCAAGGTGCTGTTCTTTGCTCTTTAAAATTCTAAGCTATCAAAGAATATCTCAAGAATCGCCTCCTACATATGACTTGGCTCAAGAACTCCATTCTAGATCCAAGCCACTCTTTCAGGTTCCCTCACCACCAAGAGTGCCCTTGTGGAGGTAGTGGAACAGCCTCCCACATCACTGATTGGACAATAGTGACTATTTTATTTCAGTGCGTCTTGTGAGAATTTTAACGTTCCGTTAGGATTTAATTGCCCCTGGTGCTGATGCCGTTTGTTTTAAAGTCTGCTGTTGTTGTTGTTTTTTTTAAAAAAACAACAACTATTTTTGTGGTATTTAACTAGTAGGTGTTTATTGCGGCATCTCTTTCAATCTTTTGTTTCTATACTGTGATTTTATTGTCTTTACGACTATATAAAAAGTGTCTTGTAGAAAGGCGGACAGTTGTTTGACTGCTGCTGTTAAAATGAAGTTTGCCTAAATGGATTCCAGTGGAAACTAATTAGCTGAATGTTTTGGCTTATAAAAGTAAAGTACAGCCACGTTAACTGGTTTTTAACCATCTCTCCACACACCATAACCGGCATATTTTCTGCTCTCACCGGAGCAAATTATTAGAGCTGTTGCCCCCGGGAATGAGTCTCTGCCGCTTTGGATTGGGGTACAGAGAAGACTTGCATATGCTTGAGCAGACCCTCATGAAACAGAACTGAAACCCCAAAAGTAACTCTAGGAAACAAAGGGACAAATTAGGAAAAAAAAGGATAAATGCAACACCAAACTAAAGAATTTAAACTACAAATAGCACCTGATTAGGGGCCCTAATCAACATTAGCACTACAAAGTAGAGGTGAGGATTGTGGGTAAAAAAATTTTTTTATCAGGACCACAATGTTATTTATAGGTGGGTGGTTTTCTTAAAAGCAGAGATCTTAGGCCCGGGTACCATATGTGACCCTCCAGACCTCTTTCTGTGGCCGTCAGCACTCTCCCCAGGCCACACCCCCTCACCATCCCTCCACCCGCTTTTGCCTCTGCCCACACACCCCACGATGGGCATGTGGCCCCAGAAGGTAGCCCAGCAGGGCTTTGTGGCCCTTAGGTTGAGAGATGCCCCTCTGCCCCTGTTTTGAATCAGGGGCAAGTTCCTGACAACACCCTTAACAGTTGCCTTGGAATTTGGCGCCCTGCAGATCAGAGAGAGGTTTAGCTTAGTCCTGTTCCTGGTGTGCCAGTTTTCTCTACGAAGGGGCTCGGGATGGGCGAAGGCATGACTTAATCTCGCTTCGCTCCTGCCCAGATTTAACTAGCAGCTGATAACGGAATGGGACGTGAAACCAAAGTTAAGTAACTTCCGTGTCGAAATAGCTCTACAGGTCAGTCAGGGAAGCTCCCCAATTGCCCACAATAAATACTCCTCGTGCCGCAATGCTGGACTTTTCTTCCAAATGCTCATGGAAGTGTGGTCGGAAGAGGGGGCTTCCCCGTCCCCAGCTAGCCATTAATCACGCGGCGGCTCCCTGGTTGCGCAAAGAGCCACGTGGGCAGCCATGTGACACTTCCTTAGTCATGGCTTGACATGGTCAGTTGCTGCTGTCTGCCTCCTCCACAGCTGTACACACACCAATGTATGTTTGTAAGTGCTCGGCCAGTTGCCACAGTTGTACGATTCTGTGCAGTTTTTGAGCACTTTATGATAGACGGAAGACAAATAGCCCAGGAAAATTCTTTCAGGTACTGTAGTTACCAGGTACTGATATGAAATGAAACTATTTCGGCCATTTCCGAAGGAGTCTTTAAGGAAAGTGAACCCAATTCAGTGGGGCAGAAGGAGCTTTCTAATGTTGTCAATGGGGTCTAAGCACAGTGCCCCATTTCAACATATTTGCCTCTGTGCCATACGAAATGGGTCCAGGAAGTTTGGTTTCCATAAAATAAAATAAAAACACCAAACTTTGCAGCTCCTTTTAAGATGTGAGCATCCTTATGATGTGGGGGTTTGTTTCAAGATAGCATTCAAGTGTGTTGTTCCTTTGAAGGCTGTGATTTCTCCTCGCATTAAGGGGAAAGATAACTAAAAGAGGCTGGGCACGGTCTTGGGGACATAGAACGCACCTTTATAACGAGTTAGACCATTGGTCCATCTAGTTTAGAATAGTCTACACCAATTGGCAGTTGCTCTCCAGGTTTTGGGAGAGTGGTCCCTTGCAGCTTTGCCAGAGGATGCCCAGGACTGAACCTGAGGCCTTCTGCATGCAAAGCAGATGTTCAAACACTGTGATAGTTACATCATGTTTTGGAGGGCCCCCAACTCAAGCTGGTTTGTGGTGGCTGAGGGCTGAAGACAGATGGGGATTCTTTGAAAAATTGCATCCTCTCTTTCATTAGCAGATGGCTTTGCTGGCTTCAAAGCTCTTCCATGAGCCCAATGGGACATTTTGACCCCCACCCTATGAGTTATTGTGGGTTCAGAGAAGTTTGTGTCAATTTTGCCAGTCTCCATCCGTTGCCCAGAAGGGTCTAAGTCTTTAAAGTTGGGATCATAGGATTGTTGAGTTGGAAGGGATCCTGAGGACCATCTAATCTGACCCCTTGCAATGCGGGAATATGCAGCTGTTCCATATGGGGATCGAACCTGCAACCTTGGCATTAACAGCACCATGCTCTAGCCGACTGAGCTACTGAAGAGCGTGCATGCCCTAAGGAAGTAAAGGAGGGCAATAATAAATGTCTATTTCCAACTCAACTTAAAGCTTTCTTCAAACAACATTGTCATGACACAGGGAGAAATAACTTGAGGGAAGGCGTGTAGCACAAAAGGACTGAGATTACTGAATTCTTACTGGTTAGCTGAGGCAGGGTCATAGCCCAGCGACAGAGTCTCTGCCCTGCATGCAGAAGTTCCCAGGTTCAGTCTCCAGGTAGGGCTGGGAAATAGTCCTGTCTGATACCTCTGCCATACAGTGTAGACGCGGGTGGCGCTGTGGTCAAACCACTGAGCCTTTTGGGCTTGCCGATCAGAAGGTCGGTGGTTCGAATCCCCGTGACAGGGTGAGCTCCCGTTGCTCTGTCCCAGCTCCTGCCAACCTAGCAGTTTGAAAGCATGCCAGTGCAAGTAGAGAAATAGGTAAACGGCGTTTCCGTGTGCTCTGGCTTCCGTCACAGTTTCCTGTTGCGCCAGAAGCAGTTTAGTCATGCTGGCCACATGACCTGGAAAGCTATCTGTAGACAAACGCCGGTTCCCTTGGCCTGAAAGCAAGATGAGCACCACAACCCCATAGTCGGCTTTGACTGAACTTAACCATCCAGGGGTCCTTTACCTTTACCTTTTTGCAACACTGAAGTAGATAGATGAATGGTCTCACATGGGATAAAACAACTTCCTATGAGTGGGATGATGCTAGCCCAGGGGTCTGCAACCTTTAAGACAAAAAGAGCCACTTGGACCCGTTTCTGAAGAAAAAAGAAAGAAACTGGGAGCCGCAAAACCACTGCAACATTTAAAACAAATATAACACTGCATTTTATTTTAAAAAAATCCGATTTAAATTTAAAAAATCTGATTTAAATAAAAAAAATCCATTTTTTTGATATATATTTTTTAATCATTCATTTTTATCCAACCTGGGGACCACTACCAGGTCACAGCCTGATCCAAGGTGGGTTGCAACAGCATACAAATATTTGATTTGTTGTTGTTTTTTTAAAAAAAATGAGTCCTCAACTGCACACTTGTGTTAAATGTTTGTACCATGTCTAATTGAAGACTGCTGGCTTTTACAATAATCTTAGTGTCTTTTACCCTTAATATTCCAGACCAGAGGCTATGCTCACCTCTTCCAACCTCCTCTCTTGCTAAATAAAGCACAGAATTGCATCAGAGAAGCCTGTGATGTTTGTGCTGACTTGCATACAGGTGGCTGTAGTAGTTCATAGTGTTCAAACCTTTTTAGGGGAGTTCCCTGCCCCCTTAATGACAATGGCGATAGATTTTGCACATGAACACAGATCCAAGTTAGGACTCCTCTCTTCCACGCCAACAAGTGCTTTGTCAAGGCTCCCCTAACACACACTCAGGACAGAGGAAAAACTGCAACCTTTTGGGGCGTCATTCTCCTACCCATGTCTCGGTGAGAACCAGCCCTTTATTCTGCCTCACGTAGTACATCCTCCCCCTTCAAGAAATCATTTCCTTTGGACTTTCGGCCCATCTCCACCCCTATTACTCCTTGCCCTTGCGAAGGAAGCATTTTCACAAGTTTTCTTTTTGGTGGGCTGTCCGTGCTTCCAAACACCTGGAAGTCACGACAGGGGCTTCTCCCCCCACCTAGTAAATTCTGCCTCTGCATAAGTTACTCAGGTTTGGTTTTCTTTACCAGCCCACCCAACCACCCACCCACCCCGGTCGAAGCAGAGCAATAAGTCATTTACCTCAGCAGGGGACAAGCTCAGCTCCAATAATGAAACCCTTCCAAGGAGTGGGGGGGGGGGTCCAAAACTTGTGACAAGCAGGTAGGTGGTTGGAGAGCAGCATCAGAGGGGGAGGGGGGAAGGAAGCGAGAGAAAGCTTTCCCAGTTTTTACGCAAGCCGGAGCCTGAAAGGTTGCCAGAGCGCGTGCGGCAAGGAGACTAAAGAAGTGCTATTGTGGGTCAAGTGACCTAGAACTGGGAGAAAAGAAAGCGCGGGAGAACAAGCCCCTCTTTCAGCCGCCGAGGAGGAATCCCCCGGATCTCCTCCAGCCACAGGCTGCCCAACCAAACCGGGGCAAAGCCAAGGCGCCGCTCTTTGCGCCGCGTGTTTGGAGAGGCCACTTTGGAGAGGCCCAGCCGGAGGGCGCGGCGCAGGCGGCCAACTTGCGCTCCTGCGCTCTGCCTGGCAGCCTAAGCAACACACCTGAGGAAGCAGAGGACTCCCCCTCCCCAGTCCCAATCCCTCACCCCAAGGGACTCGTTGGGGGGTTGCAAAGCCCCCCGCCCACGGCAGGCAGAGAGCTCGACGGTGGTTTCTGCCCAGCCAGCCCAGCTTTGCGCCCTGGAAGGCGGGGGCGACGTGACTAACCTTGCCTGGTGAGGTCCGGCGGCGGCTCCGCTCGACGCTGCTGCGGAAGAACGCACAACTGCCTTTTCCTCCATGCAGCCTTTTTAAGCAGCCACGTCCCTGCTGTGCGTGCTCGGGCTCCTAGGAGCCTCCAAGCCCCCTCGCGACACATGCACCCATTGGCTCCTGAGACGCGGGTCCCGGGCAAGGGCGAGTCCTGGCCTTGCTCCGGGGCGGAGAGAGACGCGCGCCCGCGAGAGCGCGGTCTGAGGCTGCGAGCGGAACCAGGAGTGAAGGAGGCAGCGGCAGGGAAACAGGCGCAGCTTCCCTCCTTTTTAAAAGGAGGGCTTCCCCCCTCGCCCTCGCCCACCACCCGCCGCCCCGGCCCAGCCCACAGCTGCCTACCTCGTCATCGCCTCGATGCAGCAGCCAGCAGCAGCTCCACACCAGCAGCAGCAGCCACACCTCTGTAGGGAAACTGCTGCTGTCTGCTGCTGCGCCTGCGCTGGCAGAAACGAGGCACGATGCATGAGCAGAGCAGCACAGCAGCAGCACCCTCAGCCTCCGAAGGGCGGGCCGCCGGCCAGCTGGAGGGCGGCCTCTGCCATTGGCCAGCTGGAGAAGTGGACAGGCGTATCCGCCCCGGAGCCCCGGAGCCGCGGCAAAGGTGTAAAAGAGCCGCATGCGGCTCCGGAGCCGCAGGTTGCAGACCCCCGTGCTAGCCTAACCTGTTTGCTTAACCGGAAGAGAAGGTTGCAGGAACTTTCAGGTGAAAACACTTTGAAGGCTGTGAAGATTTTTATACGTTAAATGGGATCACAGGCAGGATTAAATTTTGAGCAGTGAATGCAAAGTAAAATATAACAGTAATGGAAGTATTGTGGAATAAATTTGTATAATGCAACCCGGAAGGGTGGGAAGTCTACTTCGGAATTATGTATTAAATTTGATGTTGTTAAAAAGAACTGAGTAAAAATGACTTGGCTAATCAATAAATAACAAACAAACAAACAAACAAACAAACAATTTATTATTTACACCCTGCCCATCTGGCTGGGTTCCCCCAACCACCCTGGGCGACTCCCAACAGAATACCAACAACAACAATAAAGCGATAAAATATCAAACGTTAAAAACTTCCCTAAACAGAGCTGCCTTCAGATGTCTTCCAAAAGTCAGATAGTTTATTTCCTTGACATCTGATGGGAGGACATTCCACAGGGCCGGCGCCACTACTGAGAAGACCCTTTGCCTGGTTCCCTGTAACCTCACTTCTCGCAGGGAGGGAACTGCCAGAAGGCCCTCGGAGCTGGACCTCGGTATCTAGGCTGAACAATTGGGGGTGGAGACGCTCCTTCAGGTATACTGGGCTGAGGCCGTTTAGGGCTTTAAAGGTCAGCAGCAACACTTTGAATTGTGAAGATGTTTCTCCAAATGCCAATTTCCCCCCTTCTGTTTTTCTCTCCTAGACCCTTGGACTTTACAAAGGCATTGGGTCACCTATGATGGGACTTACCTTCATCAACGCCCTTGTGTTCGGCGTTCAAGGGAACACACTCCGTGCTCTCGGAAAGGACACTCCAATGAACCAGTTCCTTGCTGGTTCTGCGGCCGGCGCCATCCAGTGTGTCATCTGCTGCCCCATGGAGCTGGCTAAGACGCGGATGCAGCTGCAAGGGACGGGCGAATATAAGCTGAAGTCCAAGAACTACAAAAACTCCCTGGACTGCTTGGTCAAGATCTACCGGAAGGAAGGGCTGAAAGGCATCAACCGGGGAATGGTCTCCACGTTCATGAGGGAGACGCCAAGCTTTGGGTTCTACTTCCTGACATACGACTGCCTCACCAGGTACTTGGGATGCGAGGCAGAGGACAGTTACATCATCCCCAAACTGCTCTTGGCGGGAGGCATGTCTGGGATCGTCTCCTGGCTCTCGACGTACCCCGTAGACGTGATCAAGTCTCGCCTCCAAGCAGACGGAGTCGGCGGGATTGTGCGCTACCAGGGCATTCTGGACTGCGTCAGGAAAAGCTACCACGCCGAAGGCTTGAGGGTGTTCACAAGAGGCCTCACCTCCACGCTGCTTCGAGCTTTCCCCGTGAATGCTGCCACTTTTGCCACAGTCACCGTGTTCCTCATGTACATGAGGTCGGAAGAGAACCAGATCCGAGGCGATCTAAGTGGATGTGAGGCTGGCCCGGCGATCCAGCAGCCTTCAAGCTTTTAGATTCCCGAACGGAAGCAAGTGATCTTCTTTTTATTTTCTTTTTTCCTTTTTTTTAAAAAAAATATCTGGATGTAGAAACTGTAAATTTCTGTCTGTATAAAGCATCCTTTTATCGTTACTTAGGATTTCACCTCCTTTATGAAAGCAGCAGATCTGTTCTAGAAATCCATGTAATAAGAGGACTTGCTATATATATATATATATATATATATATATATATATATATATATATAAACATTGTCTTAAAAAAGAAGAAGAAAGAATAGACCTCATCCTACCTTCCAGCAGTTCATTATTTGGCACATGGCCTAGCTGCTGCATCAAACCTCATAAAAGACCCCCAGCCTATCCTATTCCCATTCAAGATATAAGCCCCTATGCATTCTCCATGCATAAATGGTGGGGAAGGGGCAGGGAGCAGTGGTGGGGTCCTGATCCTGTGCAGCACGTTATGCTTGCTCAGTTGAATGTTGGTGGGTTCCCTTTGCAGACAATGGCGCCATGCATGTTGGGACGGAAAGGCAAGAGGCGCGCATTCTAGCAGGTTGGGTTCTCCTTCCCGTACTTGTTTGTGCTTGAATAGAGATGTGGGCCTTATTCAGGCATTTGCCTGAAAGCGTGTGGGATAAAATGGGGGGGGGCAAGGGCAAGCACACAAAACTCCCACCCCTGAAAGTCTCAATGCACTGGCTCCATTTCTGACCTTCCCGTTTTGAGAAGGAAGATGTAGAGAGAAATTGCTAAGTGCATTAGGAAACTTCGTCAAGATCAGGACATGTTGCCATATTTCAAAAACTGAAAGTCCAGCTTTTTAATATTTAAGTTTTGCCCAAAGTTGTTGATGTTTTTGAGCTATTTTTAAGGAAAATCTGCAAAACCCCAACCCACACACACACACAAAACCTGACACTGCCAACATGGGTTGCCGTACGTCCAGATTTTCTTGGACATTTTAGCTGATTTCCACCCGGACACTGCTCCTGATTCCAGCTACGTCTGGGAAATTCCTGACCTATGGCAACCCTAATGTTCACTCAAGCGGTTTTAATCCCCTCCCCTCACAGCAGGAAAAGAGAGAGGACTCCAGATACGCTGGAACACCTGGCTTCAGGTGGCGCTAAAGCCATTGCCTAATCACCCCTTTGTTAGGCAGAATCCCACCAGCAATACTCAGTGACTGGGAACCGGGGAACCTGTGCCCCTACACCAGTGGTTTTTCAACCAGTGTGCCGTGGCACCCTGGGGTGCCTTGAATGAATGTCAGGGGTGCCGTGGGCGACACTGGCCTCTGATTCTCTTTCCTTCCATCCCTTCTCTGATGCCGTCTCACGTCTCTGCCACCCAAAGGTTCGTTGCAGCAGCCCTGGCTATAAGCTCCCCAAGCAAATGGTGCCTCTGGGGCAGGCCAAGGGGTGCTTCCCAGCCCCATGTGGGGCAGTGTGAGGAGGCACCTCTGTTTGGGCCAGTGGGGGGGGGGAAGCTCAGAGACTAGGGGTGGCAGCAGTGGCTGCCCAGAGGACTTCCAAGGAGAGGGGAAGAGGAGAGGAGGCTGAGGGAACACTCTGCAAGGGAGGGTGTTTGAAAAGGAGTGAGAGGCTGCTAGCTCTGCAGCCAAGGGGGTGACGTAACTGGGCTCCTGAGCCCCCACAGGGGTGCCCCTGGAAAGAATGTAGTTGGTCAAGGGAGCCGTGGACTCAAAAAGGTTGAAAACCTCTGGCCTACACTGTTTGAAGGCCTGCAGGTCCCTATCCCTGACTCTTCTTGCCATGAGAAATTCAGTAAATGGTACATGCCTGAGCATTTACTGTTCCTGCTATCGAGGCTGATGCATGAGTCATTGGAAATCCCACATACTGTGAACCTTTCAGTACAGCATATCAACATTTTGCTTTTTCTCTTGTTTGGTTGTGAAGTTTCTTAGCTGGGTTCCTGCTGGGTTCTCCCCCTCCCCCCCCCCCGTTTTGCTGTACTTTTGACAGGAAGCGTCTGACTCCTCTGTGAGTATGTGCACTTAGACAAGGAACGAAGGATGCCATTTGCCTTTTCCTAATGTACTGCAAGTTGCGCTAAAAAAATCATTCAGGAACGCAGGAAAGTCCTCCTATGCACCTCTGATAAAGCTTACCTACCTTGCCAGTTGCTGCATAATGCAAGGCATCCTTATCCAGAAACCTTAACAGTGCCGATTGTTGTGAGGAAAATGAGCTGCAGAGCTCAATGTTGTCATTCCTGACTAACTAAAATGAGAGGGAGCAAAGCAGGGCTTCATTAACCTCAGCCAGCATGAGCAAGGGCCATGGGACTTTTACACAAGCAACATCTATAAGGCTGCAGCTTCCCCATGCCAGGTGCATATTGACAATATAGCACCTTTGTAGCTCCTCATCTCTTATCTTGTCACAGTGCAGTTTGGAAGGCAAGCTTATCAAGAGAGCCTCTGGCAACTTTTCGGCCTATTCCGTAGGGCTACGCCCAACAACATTGTCCCATTTGCACCACAGCTTCTCCTTGGGCCACAGAACTTCTCCCCTCACAAGGTTCCCAAGTTTGTCCCGTGGAACGGTTGGGGAAGAGAAGTTCTGTCGTGCAGGAACAAAGAGGACATTTGTCATACGGTTCAACACTGGCATGTATGTTCTAGCTCTGTTGACCTCAGACATTCGTTAAAATCCATACGAGTTAGCTGGATGGTCAGTGAGAGTGAGATTTACTTTTCTTTAGAGACAAGAGGCTTAGGCTGCAGTCTTATCTCCTCTTAGCTGGCTATGAGTCTCATTGAACTCCAAGTACTTTTGAAGAGGTATGCATGGAGTCTACCAAGAGCTGTGAACCTGTCATTTTTCACCCTGCCAAGTGAAGGAGGAGAATTTTACCATACTTCCATGAGATATGAATGTAACAGGTCCTATTCCTCTGTTAGGGAAATAATGTTGCCATTTGTGGAGGTTGTTTTGGACAAGCTCTGCATAACCCATGGCATGTCCCCAAGCCTTCCTCCTGGTCCTCAAAGGTGTTCTTAATTCTGGTGTAGAAACATCCTACTGACAGAGGTAAAACTGAAATTAGCCCTTGACTAATTTTCACACATTTGAAGCTAGAAAAAGAAAGCTAGTAATAATCCCTTGGAATAATTACAGGTGACTTCCTCTTTCCAAGTTATGTTCTCTGAACCTTTTGTTATTATTATTAAGTTTATTTATTATTTTATTATTTTCAACAAAATAATAAATAAAAATGTGCACCCCGCCCCCAAGACCGTTCCATTGTAACTACCCAACATTTCAACACTTCTTGCAATGGTTTGATCCCTTTTGTGAACCTTACTTTCAACGCTTCCCATGTGAGCAGGACATGGTGCAAGGTAGCATGAAATTCCTAAGGTCAAAAGCAAGAGGAATTCAAAGCTCCGCAAGGCAAATAACTCCTAGATCTGACCCATTTAGAAAAACTAGTGGAGCAGGAGTTATATTCGCGTCACTATTTAGTACAGAGCAACACAGAGAACCTGTTGGTGAACACTTCTTAGTCAAGAGTCACTTGTGTCAACCATGGTTTGTTGAAAGGGGGTCTTCCTCAAAACCTTTCATATCCAAAGCACAATTGGGAAGCTGTAATATGTCGAGTCTGACGTTTGCTCCATCCAGCTCAGTACTGGCACCAGCTCTCCAGGGTCTCCTTCCCAGCCCTGCCTGGCCATGTTGGGAATTGACAAACCAGATGCTCTGCCACTCAGCCATGGCTCTTCCCCAACCATGGTTATCTTAACCCTGGGGTCTCCAGCTGCTCTTGGACTACAACTCCCATCCCTAGTTACAAGAACCAGTGGGAATTGTGGTCCAAAAACAACTGGACACCCAACTTTGAGAAACTCTTGTCTTAACCATGCCATGCAATGTGAGACCTATTCCTTTTCTTTTCGAGTCTTTCCTCCTTGATATGCTCGCTCTTCTCGTTGTTATTTTTCTGCTGCTCTTCTCTCAAGAACATGCAAGCCCAAAAGAAAATGGCGGTGTTGCTGCTGCTACTACTGTGAATGACTTTAGAGCAAGGCCTAATCCAGCTGAGGGTCTCGATGTATCTGCTGAAGACCAGTGCTCTATAAAGTGCTAAAAAGTTTAGATTTAGAGAAGGGAATTTTGGGCAGGAGGTGGTGGTGGGAGCCACCTTTAAGCAACACAACTGATAATAACCTCCCACAAGCTGATGGCCATGGGGGGGGGGTATTTTACCCTTTTTATTGGGGACAGAGGCGCAATAGGGCTGGCTGGTCTTGTAATGAAATACCTTGTAATGAAATACCTACCTAGATAACAGCATTTTAAAACCAATGTTACGCTGGAGAAACCTGTAAAACTGGTTCATAGCTTCTATACCTTGGAGGTATACTGAATGTTTTGCTGCCTGTTTGGCAAGGACACTCAAACTGAATGTGAAACCTATCGGAGCTGTTTATGCACAACAATTCAAAGCAATGACAACTATCTCTCTTTTTTTGTACAGTATTCTGTAACTGTTGTACATAAAGGCAGAATGAATAAATCTTTTTTTAAAAAAATAATAATACTGTAGTTTCATCAAAAGGTGCATCTGTATTTCACTCCCACGTGATAATGCAATTGTATGTTTTATGGGACAACCCCCAATGCAATGCAGGCAACAGATCTGTTGATGGTTCTTGCAGAGCTCCAAATTCTTGCAAGCCAGCCACAGGTTGCAAGACATTTCTCGCTGAGAAAATGTCTTCAGAACTTGTGCTAAGCAGATCAGAATTGGGAATTGGTTGAAACAGTAAATACTTGGAAGAAGCAATTGTAGTGCTTTTCTCATAGGGAAGTGCTGTTATTTTCAAAGGCAGAGGTTACCTGTTGGAAGCTGCTGTAGTTTTGTTCCCTTGGCTCATTTTTTTTTTTTTTTTTTTTGCAATTCCAGAAATGGAAGGAGAGTTGCATGTCCCTTTCATGCATCAAACTCTCCATCCATTCATGGAAGTTTACAATCCAAGTGAATGGAGCGATGATGAAATACTGTGTTGCAATAAGCAAAGTCCTTTGCAAACCCCACATCCGTTAACATCACATTCACAAAGTGTGCATTAGCATCATATTTTAAAACCAGTCGAGATCCATAGCCACAGAACTTACCATATATAAAACTCAAACTCGGATATCAAAATTAATCAAAAAGCATACTTGCAATTTTGCAATACTGCTGTTTCAGTAATGTAGAACTGATTTACAATGCTAGCCTTCAAGGATAATCTCCTGCGCACAATTTCAGTAACCATGCAAGGAATCATGGGGGATAAATGTGCTCTTATTCCCACACAAAAAGTGATCGTCTGATTCAGGGGGCATCCTGTGATCATGGAGGCTTCCTGTCTTTTGCATCCTCGATTTTCCAGGGTTCCAAAGGATATCTGTGGAGAGCCTTCTGTACTCGTCGGGGCTGCCTCCTTCAGAAGGTGGAAGGCATCCAGAATGGCAACTTTGGGATGGAGCCAGTACACTCATCCCAACCACCCTGCCCTCGATGCTGGAAGAGGGTTTGACCGTTCCACCTTACAAAGGGAATGGCAATTACGAGAGGGACCTGCCTCCAATGTCAAAGATGGCACCAACTGCGCAGCTTAGAATTGTCCTCAATGAATGGTGGTAATGGGGACCCAGCAACTGTGATTAGCAGATTCCATTCCTGTTCCTGCAGCAGGAGTGAAATGCCTACATGCTGCTACAATTCATCCAGCTCACTGACTAATGTAACGTTCAGTCCTATATACCAAAAGTGAGGTGCTAGTACAGGCATAGGCCAACTCGGCCGTCCAGCTGTTTTGGGACTACAACTCCCATCATCCCTGACCACAGGCTGTTAGCTAAGGATGGGAGTTGTAGTCCCAAAACAGCTGGAGGGCCGAGTTTCCGTGTGTGTGTGTGTGTGTATAGTGAGCAGAGAATAAGGTAACGTCCTGGGAAGGAAAGAGTGAAGCCGCTGAACTCCAAAGGGTGCCGGTACGTTTCAGCCTCAGGGTTATGCTACATCAAAGGTGGGGAACCTGACGTTCTCCAGATGTTGCAGGACTAAAACTACCACTCTCTCAGAATTTGCTATATTGGCTGGGGCTGATGGGAGCGGAGTCCAGCACAGGGAATCTATTGGTTCCCCACCACTGAAATACCTATTCAGGTTCAGCACACTCGTGGGTATTTTTTAAATGAGGATCGGAAGTTCGTCGGTTCAAATCCCTGCGATGGAGTGAGCTCTCATTGTTCGGTCCCAGCTCCTGTCCACCTAGCAGTTCAAAAGCATGTCAAAGTGCAAGTAGATAAATAGGTACTGCTCTGGCAGGAAGGTAAACAGAGTTTCCATGTGCTGCTCTGGTTTTGCCAGAAGTGGCGGTCATGCTGGTCACATGACCCGGAAAAACTGTCTGCGGACAAACGCTGGCTCCCTCAGCCAGTAAAGCGAGATGAGCGCCGCAACCCCAGAGTCTGCGACTGGACTTAACTGTCGGGGGTCCTTTACCTTTAATTTCTAAAGGTGAAGTTAAAAGCCTTAGAAGCGTCTCTCAAACTTGGTTCTTCAGTTGTCTTTCGACTACAACTCCCATCATCCCTAGCTAGGACAAGTGGTCAGGGATGATAGGAACTGTAGTCCAAAAACAACTGGAGATCCAAGTACTGTATGGGAAACACTGCCTTAGAAGTCTCAAGGACAAGAGCAGATTCTGAGGGCACACAGATGAGAGGAAGCAAAGTCCCACTTATGCAAGTGGACATTGCCCAAGGTGGAATTCAGAGGCTAAATTCTCTTTTAGGAATTAAATATACATGCAGGTTCCGCTATCAGTACGCTAGTTATCCAAAATCTGCTAGCTGAACACCAAGAATTATACCCAAACCTTGCTACACAGACAGCTGATTCAGATATCCAAACAACCAGTTTGCCCACTTCCTTACTTATTTCTGTTTTGCTGGTCAGCAGCAGCCTTTTCAGGGAGGGAGGGAGATTGTGAACATTTCTAATCTGTGACTTGTTCACAGGAAATAATGAAAATCATCAGCTCGTTATATGCAAATGCTCACCTAACAAATAATTTCCTGGGAACGCATTGTGTTCAGAAAGTGGGACCTGCATGTATTCTTCAGATGCATCCTGCAAGGGGCATGTGCCATGATGAAGTAGCATCCTTGCATCTCTCACACAGGGGTGGCTAAACCTCCAAACTCCCACCAGCTCCCCATCTGCATGGACAGCTATCAACATCTCCAGCTCTTAAGTTCTAGGAGAGATCTGCAACAAGAGCACTCTTCTTCAAGACTCTTCAAAAACACCAGCACACCAAGACGATGAAAAAGGAACACTAGCAAATACTTCCCTTGCCTTCATCTTCCTCTTGCTTCCCTTTAAAAAAAAAAACAAACTGAAATTTAATCAGCGTTAGCAAGTTTAGAAGCCGCTTTTCACACATAAGAGTAAGTTACCATGTACAGTTAGCTATGCAGTACAGAAAGTAGTAAATGAATTTGTCAGTTTACAAAGAACCTGATGTCATGCTAGGCACAAATATGGTTCTACGGAGGCACACACAGTTGCAAGTGCTACATAGCAAAGTGTAAAAGAAAAAAAGGATTTATTTATTTTTAGGTTGAGCCCATAAACACACACTTGCCTACCAATGCTGGCTTATGTTAGTGTAAGCAGAGTTAAGACAGATGATATCACTATATTGCAAGACAGGAACAAAACTAAGGCTTGCCTTGAGATGGCCCCAAAATGAATTTAATTGGTGGGCAAGTTTCTCCAGAAACAAAAGATCCCATTCCTTATCAAACTATTGCAGAAGTGATGCTTCAAGATGGGAAACCTTGTCTTGAGCAGGTACCTTAGTCCCCATTCCCCATATTAAGAACTTAAGCCCAAGAGACTTACATTTTGGAAACAATAAAGTTTACGCTATTCTTGTTGCGTCGCTGACACATGAAAATTGTATTCCCACTTTCCATCCAGTTCGAATATAAAATCAGACACTGAGGGCAAACTGGCAGCAATATACCCATTCTGTCCTGTTGCAAGGTAGATCTTCGTTAATAATTGCAGATTCATTGCAGCAATGACGTTTCTGTACAACCAGGGTTGTGTTTATTTAAAAGCATTTATAAACCGCTTAAGGTTTTAAAAATCTCTTAAGCGGTTATACAAGCTGCTACAATTCTGCAGAAGTGTAAAACAGAAGTTGCAGCACATGGTACAGGGTTCAGATTTCAGCTTGTCGAGAAACTCATTTCTTGCCCCCAGTTCCTAGCCCTTAAAAGTTTAAAATAGAGGAATTCAATGTAGAGCTAAGCAGATGGCTCAGTCTGCCCCCCTCCTGCACATACAAGGTCCTAAAGAGTCTCCCAACGCCCTCAGCCAACATGCAGCGGGGTGGGGAGGGACTCTGCTGTGCCAGGAGAAGTCCTTGTGCAGGATGAATCCCGTCCTATTCTTGTGAGCATGGGGAGTGCCCTCAGAAGCCTCAGGAGCTACTAAAATTTCCAGTGATCAGGGGTGGGGTTTGGGTGCCCTGCAGAGTTTCTTGCCATTGTCCCTTGATTAGGTTATGCAGAATTATTGTACAACAGTAACGCATTACAGTCAGACAAAATAGGTTGTATCATTTAAATTCACATCACTGATGCAGAAGCCACCCTTTTCTCGGCTCAGAATCCAAGTTAGCTTGTTGCTGTTTTGGTACTTGGGGCAGCTATTGGACACCAAGAAGGAAAAATGACAGCAACTATACAACACAGCTCTGTTCAACAAAACTATGCAACCTGCACTATACTGCTCTATAGATTATCAAGGGTAAGAACCACCTCCCACCTCGGCCAAGGACAGGTTACTTCAGAATTCTGGTGTTTCAATTCACATGCCCGGCTCACCCCACTAATGGGTGCAGCTATCATCACCTTACCTTATCAGACCAAGGCAGCAGAGGTCTATGGGTTGTCCTGCTCCACCACTTGCTGAATGTAAAAAACAAAAGCTAAACTTCACTGTCAAAGCTGCAGTGCCCAATGGGAGGCTCCATATGACCCAGAGAGATCAAAATCTCCACAACTGCTTAAAGTTATTCAGGTTGGGGGTTTAGTGCTATGATGAAGATACACCACTTGCATTAAAAATCTAATTGAATGCAGGGGAGGGGGGTAGTTAAGGTAACTTGAGTTTTATTTAGCATCCAATTTCTGGGATGTTAAAGAACTATAATTTGTCCTGGACAACAGAAGAAAAATAGGCTGTGCTTACAGATTGTTTTCTGCCATATTCTTTCTTCAGGACCACTGTTTTATTTTTTTGCCCACTCTATTACACGGGATGTACATATCAGGTGTTGTTAAAAGGTCAGTGCCTGTACAATACATTCTACAACTGAGCACCACTTTCCTTAACTGAACAGGCAAAGAGAAAGTACACGGAACATCAGCATCTGGCAGTATTTTTCCCAAAAAAAGTGACTAAAATGGGTTTAAGTTGATTAACACTATTAAATCACATCTAATATTTGTTACTACATGATTTCATTACAGCTATACGATACAATTATACAAAATGTGTTAACATCAAAGAATACAACCAAAAAAAAATTAAGATAGCAAACAAAACCTATATAACTTTTTTTTCTCTTTACAGGAAAATACTTTTGAAGTATGCATGTAACTGCCCATTCTTTTAAAGAAAATCTACTGTAAGCAAAGTTATCAACCTCCAGAAAAAAAATCACACATAGCATTACTAAGCATATCCCCAAAAAGTGTACAATATGCACACTTGGAAAATACAAAATTAAAAAATTGTAAGCAACAGGTGAGCTTCATATTTATAACAATGTGAAAAGTCCAATTTTAGCACTGTTGTAGAAAGAACTGTCTTTGATGCAAGTCCATGAACTGTCTTGCCTCCTCCAGGTGGGGCCACGCTTTACAAAAACACCGTACTCTCGAAACCCAAATTATAGAGCAAAATCGAGCATTGCAGCAATGCACCCTTACAGTTTATTTTGCCACTTTATCAAAAACAAGTCCTTTAGGCGTGTAGGGTTCTTTTTTTGTTTGTTTTTTAAATTCTTTCCTAGAAACAATATACAAAGGGGAGGCAAATTCATTTTCAACCATTCTCCAGTAAAGTAAGATGCTTTGAGTCCAAGAGTTTTCTTCTTGCAGAGTTTCACTGGTTGTTTTTGGCCTTAGCATGTGTTAAGATGTGAGATTTCAGGTTAGTTGACTGAGCGAACTTCTTATTACAGCCATCAAAAGGGCACACATAGGGCCTGTCTCCAGTATGAATTCGCACATGTGTGCGCAAATTGAAGTCCAGTGAAAAGCGTTTGCCACAACCTTCGAACGTGCACTGTTGAATGAAAACACAGGGCATTAGGAGCATGTCTCAGGAAAACTAATATTTTTGCCTCAAATACTGTGAACATGAAACTATTATTAGTTTGCTCATGGCATGCTGACACTTCCTCGTCACAATTTCTATACAGTCTCTCATAGTAGTCACAAGACAGCGGGCAATCATTTTAAAAATGCAATACAAACATACAATATTCAGAATGAAGCTGAAACTCAAACCCATGGACTTCCATACACAGGATCATATTTGTTGCTGGTTGACTGACTGAATACAAAGAGTGATCACTAACAGTTTCCCGTCACCCTGGAAAAAGGTAACGTGGGACGCCACAGAGTTATGTCCTGGGCCATTGTTGTTCCAACGTCTTTATAAATGACTTGGGTGAAGGAATTGAGGGGGTGCTCATCGAGGTTGGACTAGATGACCCTCAGGATCCGGTCCAACTCTACAATGCATACAATCATACAAGGTATGATTCTATACCTTGTGACATGAAATTACTAGCAGTAAGTTATATCTCAAGAAAAAGCTTCACATTTCTAAAGCAGTTGAGTAGTAGTCCAGGTAACATTACATAAGCCTATAAGCACCACCTTTACTCTTTAATCCACATTTCCCCAGGAAAATACATTATACATGTACACCAATTAACTACAACGTTACATTTGAAAAATCACTGCAAATAGCAGGCTTTCCAGCCAAGAACTTAGGAATCCCATGGACATGAAGAATTCACCCCTTCCTTCCTATAAACCAGGGGTCAGCAAACTTACCATGCCTCGGGCCGGTGTCTCCAGCACCGATTGTGCAGCGGGCCGGGGGAGCGCGTGCCCATATGTGTGCACACACGCTATTTCTGGCACACTTCCGAGTTGGAGGAGCACCAGAAATAGCTTGTGTGCATGTACACAGGCCTCCTCCGACCTGGAAGTGGGCAGCTGCACCGCGCTGCGCCGCTAAGAGCATGCGGTGGCAGTGGGGGTTGCTGGGGGCCAGATAAATGAGTCCCTTGGGCCGTATCTGATCCCTGGGCCATAGTCTGGAGACTTCTGCTATAAACGCTATGGTGCAATGCCTGTGTTGTCTGAACAGTTTAGCAGGCACAAACAAGCAAAGTACTTCTTTGAAGGATAAAGACAATGATCATTTTATCCACTGAAATCCAAGTTGCGCATTCACTATCTGTGACTTGTTTCTATGCACGGCTTCATTCACAGCCCTCTTGCGAGATTTTTGCCAACGAAAGGATGAAGAACATTTGATGAAGAGGCATGAATGGCTGGCTTCAACAACATGGCAAAAGTCAATTCTTGATTGCTTTATATAAATAACAGCTATGGCAAACTACTACTACTAAGAGGTAAAAGAACAGTTCTAAGAGTTCTAAGAGTGTCAGCTTTCACAATAGGAACAGGATTGTGAACAGAATTTCTCCACTGTCTAGATTTCTGTTTATTGCTCCTATTACAAACGTTTGCATACAAGCACATTCTAAAAACCTCAAGGAGAAAAAAACACACATACAATTTGTTTATGATGTTGTCCAGTTTGTACATCTTGAGCTGGCAAACTAGACAGTGTGACTTATCAGTGAAAGACATCCCACACCTATATAACCTCTGAGGCCTGGCCTGTAGTGGGAAAATGCAGCATGTCAGGAAAGGGAGAAACAGTTCTCAATATATTGCACTCCATCTACATCAACTGCTTGCAAGTGTTCCAGTAATTAAGTCTCTGACAATGAAGTGTGCAGCCAGCAAATGAAATGCTTGGGGGGTTGTTTTTGTGTGGTGTGTATGAATGTAATTACATTTTGCTAGGCATATTTTGCCTAGCAGCTATTAAGTCTGCTGCTTGTTATAAGACCTGATCTCAAACCTCCTGCTAACTATGGAAAGATGTCATCATGAATGGCCCAAGACAGGATAGGAAAAGATCTAGTGTGAAATGCCTGTTGGGCAGTTGCTTGAATTATCTATCCTCTGTCTACACATTTAGATTCTTTCCAGCCCTCTGACTGGTGTTACCTAATTTTATCTGAGAACAGGTACCTTCGGGTTTTTTGAGCCTCAGAATGAAATCTACATGTAGCATAAATGTCTAGCAAGAGTATTTGGAGGGGGGGGGGGAGTTACCTGAAAGGGCTTCTCTCCAGTATGAACTAGCTGGTGCCGCTTTAGTTTTGAGCTCTCCACAAAGGCCTTGCCGCATTCCGCACAGACGTGTACTCGAGGCCCGTGAGTGTGCAGATGCTTCCTCATGGCAGAGTTGTCCCTGAACATCTTTGTGCAGCCCTTCGAGAGAATACAAAGAAGGTCCATCAGTGGACTGTATTACAACTAGAATTTCCAGGTGCTCTACTAAAACACATTCAGCCTCTTCACATTTTTTGCCAAGTCATTTTCAGGTATTTTAATTTTTTTAATACATGAGCTGCTTTTCCTTTTTCCTAGTTACCATGGCCCTTCTACTTCCCATCAGCAGAAACAATACAACTTCAATACAATACAAAATGTATGCAACTTTCCTCATACTAATTTTTATAAGGAACAGAGAAGTGGTCTTTATAAGCATCAACTCTGAAGTTAAAAAAGCATTTTGTTGACTATCTGGCCATCAGCAGTCATAATATTTTACTCACTTTATGAGGACAGGCTATCGTTCTTGGAGCATCATCTTCTTTGATTTTTCTTGGCTTCATTCTTGCAAAGAAAAGTACAACAGCATTGATCAGTGAAAAGAAAATATATTCTTATTTGCTTTGTATTAACAAAGTAATCTTCTGGCATAAACCATCTGTATCATATTGCAACTGTGATGGCAAAGTCTCAAACTGATTGGCAGAGCTAGTGCAATGGCATGAAATATTCCACTGTCCAGGAAACTAAACAGTTTGTAGTTCAGCTTCTGTGAGGGAGGGGAAGCTGTTACTTTGGCTGGGAAAGAAAACCTCAAAGGAACAGGGTTAGGAAGTGAGAAGAGGTGCTGGGATTGGTCCTATCTCTGCACATTTAAGGATATGGAGCCCAGAGGGTGGAGGCAAGATGGACTTTGAAACAGGAATCTGGAAACTTGAGGAATATGGCAGACAAGCCAGATAATTTATTCCAGAATAACCTAACCAGAGAGAGAACTCTGAAGAAATTTCACAGCAATTATGATAGTCTCTATGGTGAGGAAGAAAAACCACGGAGTGATGGAAGCTGGTCAAGGGTGACTAAAGGAAATGCCTGTAAGATCAAGATCCTGAGGGGGTAACCTGCTCTCACTGTGGGATGAACTGGGAGCCTTTAAACTACACAATAAAGGGCATTCTCACACTCACAATTCCTATCTCAGTGACTGAACTCTTATGCCAGAAAGATCATTTCTCAGTATCTGATAATTATGAATGAGCATAATGGAATAATGTTTTTACTAGAAAAGCAATTCTCTTACCACTTACCTTGCAAATTCAGCCAGCTGTTTAGGGTCGGAAAGATCGATGCCAGGTATTCCTCCAGGTGGTAGCTTCTTTCCTGTCATGTATTCAGAGTAGTCTGGAGGGGAGTTCTCACCAATGATCTGCTCTTCCACCACAGTCTCATGGTCAATGTCTTTTTTGTCATCTGAAATGATTAGAGCAAACTGAATTTTGATTTAACATCCTCGAAGGACACCACCGTTGGCTAGGCTTGTACCTTAGTACAACCTCCCCCACCCTTAGTGCTAGCAAACATCCCTCAAGCTATTTTCATATGCAGCGTCAAAAAGATAATAAAATGCATTGGCAAATGGTTGTTTGCTTACGGAGCCCTCCATCCCAGTTCTAAACACTAACTTTACAGAACATGCAATTATTTCCTATTTCAAATGAATACAATGCTAAATTCAATGTATGATGAGTTGCAACTATAAATATATACACTGGCAACTCTGCCAATTTCAGCTTAATTTAGCAACAGCATGATCAATAAGGTGGCAATTAACTTCCATTTGCTTTTAATAATACAGTAATTCCCTCTTAAAGTAAAGAGGAATTCGGAATTTTTAATTCTAAAGAACTGAATTCTTCAACTGCCAATTCCTTGCTAGAAAAATAATCCCCAGCCCAACAAAGACATGGAACAGCAGGCAGGGCACATATGCTACCTGAACATTTTGGGTAATCAAAATCTGTTGCCATAGCTTGTTATAAGGTGTTCAACAGTTTCTGTATTTCATTATCAATTCATTTTCTTCCTTTTTTAAACTACCAAATGCACAGCGCAAACAAAGCAATCTTAAGGGCAAAGGGAGAAGGAGAGACTGTGGCGAAGGAAGCCCCTTTGTTCTACAGGCAGGATAGAAAGGGGCAAGTGATCCCCCATCCATTTTGCCTTTAATGGCTGCTTGTCCTTTTAAAACCCTTCCCACTGCTTCCAGTGAGAGGGTGTGATGGGGGACTCCTACAGATCCACAGTTGCCACCCCCCAACCCAGCATGCCCCCTTGTTGTCCTCTCTGCTGTCCAACTTCCTTGACAGCTCAATTTGCCAAAGAGCAGCTGAGAACCAACAAGCAGTTCCAAGCATCTCCAAGGATCCCAGAAGTGCTGTGCAGGTCTGGAAATGGATGAGAACTGAATGAGCCAGGAGGATTGATCATGGAGATTGCATGGCAGGTACAGTGCTTCCTGCAGCAGTGAACAAGGTCTTGTGATCCCTGCCTGCTATTGTGAGTCTTTGAAATAACATGGTCTGTCTAAACAAGTACATGTTTGTCCCTATTGCCTGCTCATGAATGCTGGGCAGATCATCTGTATCTCAAAACTAATTTGTGCTGTGGCTGCTGTAGACACCCACTTCTTCAGGGGAAGCATCATAATCTGGCAAAAAGCCTTCACATCTTGTCAATGTGTGCATCAGGCTTTCAGTCCTGATGTCTGTTGACATGGGCGAAGGCCTGCAAAGGTGTCTGGGGAGAAGGAAAGCCTGCTAGTTAAAGCTGCCCAGCAACGCCTCTTTCATCGCAGCAATCAAAGACCAGACAAGGGCCCTAGATAAGCACTGCAAACTTTTCAAATGGTGCAGTGGGTGGTAGATCCTATTCCACCTCTTGAACCTTCCCCTCAGTACAGGAGCTGCCATGCCATCTTCTATGAGCTACCTAATCCACTTCTGTAGCCCTAGGGCCTAGGTGGACGGATCCACTATCCAGAATCAGAGGGCAGGGTAGCCCAAAGATCCGCTGGCTTACACCCATTTTGCTCTGTCCTTCTTGTCTATGAGGGTTAGCACCGACCTAGCAGATCCACCCTGCCTGACAGGGTGGTCAGGCCATCTGGGTGCTCCCCTCCATCACTACCAGTAGCAATTGATCTCCTAGAGAAGCAATTCCTTCCTCTCCTAGGGCTCTCAAAAATTGTGCAGGGAATGGATATGGGGTTGAATGCTGCCTCCTTTAAACTTAGAACACATATTTAGCCAAAAGCCCACTTCATGACCCACCCTGGCTAGGTAGGGGGGGGGTGGCGATTGCAATGAAAAGACCCATGCATCAAGATGGGCAGGACCAGAAACTACATAGTAACTCTCTCCACTCAGAGGATATAGGATGCTAATTTCAATGACCTTGCAAGTGGGAGGGCAGATCTATGCAATAATACCTGCCTCCACTGAAGAATAAATTAGCTAGTTTAAACTCCCTGTAACAAAGAATAGTGAATAGCTCTACCCCTAACACTATCCAAAAATATTTGCATGTAAGAAATGAATAAGCCATATGCTAACTTGTCAAATGTCTGCTGCAAAGGGGGAAATTCATGAATTGATCCCATTATTTTAGTTTCCACATAAGCTAACAAGGAGATGTATCGAGAATAGCCCACCCTTGAAAATTCTTCCTAGTGAAACACCTATACAGTTATTTCATTCTTTGTGAATGCCACCACTGGCTCTAAATATAATTTTCAAGTAGTAGATCCTGAAGTTTAGGCTCCAGTACTTTGACCACCTCATGAGAAGAGAAGACTCCCTAGAAAAAACCCTGATGTTGGGAAAGATGGAGGGCACAAGGAGAAGGGGACAACAGAGGATGAGATGGTTGGACAGTGTTCTCGAAGCAACTAGCATGAGTTTGGCCAAACTGCGGGAGACAGTGGAGGATAGGGGTGCCTATCCTCCTGAATATTGTCCAAATCTCAAGAATTCCTATATAACATTTTTTTTTTACACTTCTGGCATTCAAATATGATCAATGCTCTAGAAAAGTGGGTTTGAGTTTATGAATACAGATGGTAAGTCTGGTTAAAGAATGAGGATTTAAGTAACATGACAGACGACTTGAAGGAGCCATGGGAGAAAGAAGCAAAGGTAAGCAGCAGCAAATAAGCTTGCATTACACAGTAAAGACAATGAAATGAGATTGGATATAATGCTGGTCTGCATGCATGTCAGTGCTTCTGAAGTTTCCCCATAAATCTTACTTGCTCATGTCCCCAATTATGTGCTAAGGATGAATCATTGCTGTTAACTGGGAAAATCATTTTGCATTCTGTAATTTTTAAAAAAGAAAAATATATATTAAGTTGTTTTTAAGTATCCTGAATTATTGGACTTGGATGAGTTGAATACTCTCTGGTAAAGAAACCCTCAATAATCCTCAATGGATCTGAGGGTGGATGATTATACCTTCAAAGATTGGAGATTAACGAGCTGTTGTTGCTTTGTTCTTAGGTTTCACAGTGTATGGTTCTGGGACCCTAACTTGAAAGATCATCTAACCTAGCAGAAGCAAGCTGTATGCACAGTTTGAGCAATAATACCGTATTTTTCACTCCATAAGACACACCTTTTTCCTCCTAAAAAGTAAGGGGAAATGTGTCTTATGGAGCGAATGTGTGGTCCCTGGAGCCGAATTGCCCAGGGGCCCAAAGCAGATCATGATTTATTTATTTTTTACAAAGAGAGAAGGGAAGAGAGATAAGGGTCACTGGCTCCCTTTCCGGCCCCGCCCCCTTGCCCAGGCCTCTATTGTTGAATGTTCTGCAGACCAAGGCTTTTTATTTCCCCAGCCACATGTGACTGGCTGATTAGATTATCTGTCTGGAAACTGTAGAAATGGCTCCCTTTCCTTTCCTAAAGAAGCTGCACAACTATGAGCTGATCCTCAAAAAAATGGGGCTTTCCCCCCTTTCCTCCTCTAAAGACTAGGTGCGTCTTATGGAGCGAAAAGTATGGTATTTGTATATTGTCATGCAGAACAGATTACTGGTACTAGCATCGGGAATGCAAGAATTTAAGAAGAACACTGTTGGATCAGACCAAACATCCATCCAGTCCAGCATTCTGTTCACATAGTGACCACTTCCAAATTTGGAAAACCAAATGAATTATACCTGTTCTCTGTTCTGGTGAACATCTGGTTCATTTATCTTCTGTACATAATGACACCCCAAACTGGCTTGAGCAACCAAAAAATAACAGAGCAGAAAAAATCCAGTAGCACTGATGTGGATGCAGTCAAGTTTCAGAAGAATAGTAAATGGCATCAGTGGACGATTTGGGGCTTAAACGTAACATGATAGGATGCCTGTGGTCACAGGTGATATGGCTGAAGACATCATATTATGCAGATACATGCTGAATTTCTAATAACTAGGATCTAAACTTACATTTCTACTTCTGGGCATTCTGACCTAGATCTTACTGCACTGAATTCTTATTAATGAGACACGCCTGTACTGCTGAAAACTATACAATGGGGTGGGGAGAGAAACTAGGCTAAAATGCTTCTCAATGATATCTGGATTTCTATGTGGAAGTAGTGCCTAGTTCAGAAGAGCATTGAAACATCTTAGCCCCACCTACAGTCTGGAGTGACATAGATGTACTAGGCTTCTGAAAAAAGGGATGGCACACAGACTAAGAGTGGGGGACCTGTGGCCTTCTAGAAGTTGTTGGACTCTAGCTCCCATCAGTTCCAGAGAACATGGCCAATGGTCAGGGATGATGGGAGATGGAGTCCAACAGAGCATAGGGGGCCACAACCTACCCACCCCTAGTTTAGAAGATGCTATCTGACAAGGATTAGTGCAATAGCCATGCAATAGTTTTCAGCTTACTAACTCTGAGAGGGATTTTTTAATGGTTTGAGAAATAGCTTTGTGCTATAATGAGACCCTGGAATGTAACTAATTACCCAGAATGACAACAGAAGTTTAGGACTTCCCTTAATTTGAAAGCTGCAAGTTATTAAATTGCTTAAGAAGCAACTCTACTCAACCCCAAACTTAAAAATTAAATTGAGAGCAAGTACATGGTATTTGGTGTAGTAACACATTTTTTTTTTAGTAATTCAGGGTATTATGCTAGTAACTATTAGGCTTTCCACATGCATGAAAAGGGGGGGAAGAGAACTCCTGAGAACTGTTCTTGACCTCCACTGTCACAAGTTCAGATAAGGCACAACATAAATGCAATTATGCAGCAAGTTGAACTGGTTACCAAGACTTGGTTTCCATACCATAAAACACAGGATATGTAAAAAGATGCATTCAAGATTTCAGAAGACGGCACCTGAGAAGTTTATGAAGTTTAACCAGTTCAACTATTTGAACATCTGAAAGGGAGTGGCATTTAATGTAACTGAACACATCCTCCTCAAATCCTACCCTATTCAATAACATTCAAATTCAGAACTGGCAGAATTGTTCCTACAACAATTATTTTTGCAGGAGGGCATTAAATACCACCTAAACTAGGCTATAGGAAGATTCTGGGTTGTTGTTCAGTCGTGTCCGACTCTTCGTGACCCCATGGACCAGAGCACGCCAGGCACGCCTATCCTTCACTGCCTCTCGCAGTTTGGCCAAACTCATGTTAGTAGCTTCGAGAACACTGTCCAACCATCTCATCTCATCCTCTGTCGTCCCCTTCTCCTTGTGCCCTCCATCTTTCCCAACATCAGGGTCTTTTCTAGGGAGGCTTCTCTTCTCATGAGGTGGCCAAAGTACTGGAGCCTCAACTTCAGGATCTGCCCTTCCAGTGAGCACTCAGGGCTGATTTCTTTAAGAATGGATAGGTTTGATCTTCTTGCAGTCCATGGGACTCTCAAGAGTCTCCTCCAGCACCATAATTCCCAAACCTGAGGGATGCATAGCACTCCTGTTCAGAACTTGGGAGAATCCAAAAGAGGAGCATAATAGCACAAAGACAATATAATACTAGGTAAAGAGGCGGCTGAGTAGACAGCATAAAAAAATGATGTCGAGACTTTTGTGTTTGATCATCATACTATAGTATTTCAGATACATCCCACTGTTAAGAGTGCAAGGCAGAATTCAATTATGCTACTTCTGTTAAGCACACCTTGAACTAGTGGTCTGCAAAGTGGCCCCTAAAAGGAGCAAGCACAACATTGTGATCAAACAGGGCAGGTACGCAATTAAATTATATAAGCAGGCTGATGGACTTCGAGAGCTATCAAGGCTTCAGAGCACCACAGGAAATAATGGGTGTATATACATATTACATTTCAGCAGAGAAGGCTATTGCATTATTTATACAAGGTCAAAACAAGCCTGGATTAATGCACTGATTTTGATTTAGAAACAGAGAGAATTGAGCCCATAACTAACAGAGTTCATTTAACCCACCAACATCAGTAGCTCCAGACACCTTACTAGATGCCTGAAAATCCACAGCTCAATGCAGGTAATTGATCTTAGACTTTTGGAAACCTCTGGCAATAGCTTCTGCATCGTAAAATATTTGGTAAAGCTGCTTAACACAAGCACAAAGCATATAGGGCTACAATCTGCACATACTAACTAGAAAGTAAGCTCCATTTATATCAGTAGTACTTGCTTCTAAGAAAGCATGGGTATGTCACTTCAGAAATTCTCCATTTAACATATTATGAAATCAGTGAATCACTTACAAAACTCAATTACTTGAAAATTTATCAGTGTGGTCAATAAAGTGATATGGCTATGAAAAAATCATTTTAGATTGTCACAGCATGCCACTTGCTCAGTTTCTCTGAAGTACCAGAGGACAAGATAACCAAGAGTAAGGGGGGCAGGTGGGGGGGGGGATTCACTGGAAACTTTAAACACACTGAATAAAATCTGTTCTGGGATAGTTTTTGGACAGCACACAGGATCAAGCTATGATGTTGCACTTAATCCAATGGGACTTAGTTCTAAATTACGGTAAGTGATTGTGCTTAGTAGTTTGGATTTACAGCAGGCATGTCCAAAGTCCATTTTGGGGGCCTAACCCGGCCCCTGTGGCAGTTTATTTCCTGGGGTAAAATCCTAAAAAAACCTCAACAACTTCAATCCTAAAAAAGCTCAACAAATTTGGTCGGCCCTTACAGCCCTTCACTTCATCAAATCTGGCCCTCTTTGAAAATAGTTTGGACACCACTGATTTACAGAAAGCACACCAAACACACCTGTCACTGGTCTCTAAGCAATGTAATGATATATTTACTCAATGAAAAAATATCACGTACAGTAATAGTACAGCACAAATGTTATGTAGACTGTATAGTCATAGATTTTGGATTGTGCTCCTGGCTGGCAGTGTTTATTTTATTAATGATTAAAACAATTACTCTGTCCTGGGGGTTATGTTGTGCTGCTATTATTAATATACAAAGTTGCCTTTTTAACACCAGGGCTTTCTAAAACTATGTATTACCAAAGCAGTAATAAGCTAGAAACTCAAGTTAATTCAGCAAATATTTATGTTTCTTTCACTTAACACACTGAAATGTGCATGAATTGTGTTCTAATCAGCCAAGCAGGCATATATTGTACAACACTAGGAGCAAAATTCATACGCATTTTTATGTTTCTGTAGGCGATACTTCAAGGGATCTACTTGAGTATGACCTGGGATAGCTCACTCAGTAGAGCATGAGACTCTTGGGTGACACATTCCTGCAATGCAGGGGGTTGGTCTAGATGACCCTCACAGTCCCTTCCAACTCTGCAATTCTATAGATTAGGACACTTAAAGGATTAATGGTAGTAGGTTCTCCATTCATTAACACTCTATTTAACTTGAAGAAACCATTTGAGAACTCTAAAACCCTTAAGTTGCTTACCCTTTACTATTAACCCATATATACAGGCAGGAACCACAAGCACTGTTTACTGCTGAGGTCAATTCCCTTGAAACAACATATCCTGGATCTGGAGGCAGGCAGTGTCAATTTCACACACCTGCTGTGTAATAAGAAGAGGTGGCAGCACCTCTTAAGTCAAAAGGCACTCTCTCAGCGTGTCTTCTGCCAGAGATCCAGCTTCCAGGGTCGGAGAAGATCCACCTCCTTCCTCCAGAGCTGATGTCAGTGATCGAGGCGCCTAATTTTAGGCCTCCCTCAGACCCCTCAAGTTATTAAAAACCCCACTAGGTGTCAGCTAACCAGACTTTTAAGCACACTCACGAGTATAGGAACCGTGAAAATAGGCTCAGTTTGGGAAACGTGTTTCATGTAAAGGGTCTCAGTTCTGGTGTTGAAAGGAGGCGGCAACCAGGGCGCTTACCCGACTTACTGACAGCAAAACTGAAAGCCGCGCTTCCTGAACAGACCTCAAGTTGTCGGAATTTATTCGGGGGGTTTTATGGGGAGGAGAGGGAGACATAGCCAAAATCCCAGGAGGAAGGAGACAAATGAGGAGGAACCAGTCAGGGAAGCGCTACGAAGTCGAGGTCGCTGGTTGGGGAAAGGAAACGGACATGAGGCGGGGCGCAAGAAGGGAAGGGAAGGAAACGGCTTATCTGTTTGCTTGTGGGGGAAGGAAAGAAGGTTGAAAAGACGGCGAAGGGAAAAGAACAGCGAGGAGGCTGAGGGGGAAAGGGAACGTTTAAAGGTCGCCCCGAGTCTGTCACGGGGTAGAGAAAGAAAGCAAGGAGGATACACGGCGAGGAGGCAACGGGGGGAAAGGGACGGAAACGAGGCAGTTCGAGGAGAGGGGGAGAGGCTGGCGGAGGGGAGGGAAAGGGCTGCCGAGCTCGGCCCGCGCCGCCGCGTGCCTGCCCCGCCTCCCTTCTCCTCCCTCCCTCCCCCTACTGCAGAAACTACGCCATTGCGGCCTAGTCCAGGAGTCACTAAGAGAACGAGAAGAGATGAATGGGGGGAGGGGAAGGAAGGAGAGCGCGCGCGCGGACAAGCAGGCAGGCAGGCAGGCAGGCGCGCCGCCTCCCCTCCCCTCCTCTCTCTCTCTTCCTCCCGGCCGCCATCTTGGCGTGGCCGCCATCTTTCTTTCCCTTTTCCCCCCCGCCGGAGGGAGCCGGGCAATCAGGCAGAGGCAAGCGCAGACCCCGCCATCTTTTCGGGGGAAGCCGCCATACTTGCCCTGGCGAGATGAACATGGCGGCGCCCATCACACACATCCAAACATGGCCTCCCTTCAAAACAAAACGGGGGGAAAGTGCCCGCCGGGCCCGGATAAGGGCTCCCCGGACCCTGGGGGCCTCCCCGCGCAACGTGCCGAGCCCCGCCCGGCCGCTCCACTTACCCGAGGCCCACATGGTGACCGAGAACTCCCCCTCCAGGGTCTTGATCTGCACCTGCTTCTGCTCCCATTTCCTGCCGCCGCCGCCGCCCCCTTCGGCCGCGCCGCCTCCACCGCCGCCTCCCCCCGCCAGGTAACTCTTCTTGCTGCTCTTCTTCCCGCTGCCGCCGCCGCCACCTTTCTTCACCCGGCCGCCGCCCGAAGAGGAGCCTCCCCCTCCCGAGCCGCCTTTGCTCCCCGCGGCCGCTACGGTGACCAGAGTCTGCTCGATGTACTCGTCCTCTCCGGCCGGTGCCGGCACAGGGATGAGGATCTGGTCCTCGAAGCCGTCGTCTGCCCGCAAGCCGTCCGAGTCGTCTCCGCCGACCACCTCCTCGCGCGTCTGCACCAGGATCACCTCCTGGTGGTGCGGGTGGTGGTGCAGGTGGAGCTGGCCGCCTCCGGCGCCCACGCCGCCTCCGCTGGGGTCGCCGTCGGTGACGAGCGGCTGCAGGGCGATCATGGGCGGGTGGTGGTGATGGTGGTGGTGGTGGTGCCGGCGGTGGGGCGGGTGGTGAGGGCCGCAGTCCTCGCAGCACTCGTCGTCGTCGTCGTCGTCCTCTTCCTCCTCGCCGCCCACCACGGTGGTCTCGATGGTCTCCACCGGGATGGTCTCCACCTCGATCTCGTGCAGCTCCACGATCTCGGCCGGCATCTCCGAGCCGTCCGTGGCGATGTACAAGGTGTCTCCCGAGGCCATGGCGGCGGGCGCAGCGGCGGCGGCCCCGAGCCTAGCGACGGGCCTCGGCTCCGCTCGTCCGCCCGACGCCGGCGGGGCTCAGGCTCCTCTCGCTTGCCTTCCTTCTCCCTCTCCTCCTCCTCCTCCGCGGCCGCCTCCTCCCCCTTCCACACAAACACCAGCTCCTCGCTGGGAGGGAGGGAGGAGGGTGGGAAGCAAGCAGGCAGCAGCCTCCGCCGCCGCCGCCAAATCCCGCCCGCGCCGCCTCGCGAGACTTCCGCCGCTGCGAGAGACAGGCGCCCCGAGCCTCCCTCGCCCGCCATCCAGGCCCGAGGGAGGCCGCGGCTGCCGACGGGACACGCCCCCCTTTCGCGGCCGGGGGGCCAATCGCCGGGCGAAGCTCGACCTCAGGGCTCCGCCCACGACGCAAACCACGCCTCACCCACCAACGGCCTCACCCACCGCTTCCCCCTTTCTCTGCGCTCAGCCTATCGCGAAGGAGCTCGGCCGCGGAGCCACGCCCACCCGCTCCTCCTCCACCACCATCTCCCTCTTGGGTTCCAGTCAGCTTGCCGTTGGCTTCTGACGAAGCTTCTCTCGGGTGGGTCGACCGTTGCTTTTTGCGGCCCCGCCCACTTCTCTGCAGAGAGCTGCTCGCGACGGTCATTGGCTGGTTCCGGTTTGCTGGGCAGGTTGGCGTGGCGGCGGCGGCGGCAGCAACTTCGGCGCCGCTCGTTTTTCTGAGGGGTCGGGGGGGGGGTCGGTTCCCTCAGAGAGTCCTTGGCGGGTGGGAACGTGTCGCCATCCCGGGGACAGTTTTGAAAAGAGGGACGGGAGGGTGGGGAGACTTAAACTGCCTCCTGCCCTCTCCATCGGGCTGGGGATTTTCCCCACCTTGGAGGAAAAGAGCAAAATGCCGCCTCGCCGTGGCTTCCCTTTCGCCGCTTCGCTTTGCTAATCCGAATCTCGTTTTCGCCGAATCCTGCCGCGCAGCCTCCCTTAAGGGCCGTCCAAAAAGGAACGGAAGATGCAGAGCTCTTCCTCACCAGGCAGGAGATGCGGAGGCTCCGTTGCTTCCCCAAACCGCCAGCAGCTGAAACGACACCGCACCTCTCTCCGGGAGACTCCAGATTTGGCTCGCCGCTATCGCTCCGTTTTGGGAAGCGAACTGGTTCCCGTTCTTGCAATTGGATGCTCGCCGCATCGCCTGAAGAGACGTCGCTGCCTTTATTTTCCCTTTGGCAACTGAGCTGCCGCTGCCCCACAGGCATTTCTGGAGAGGTGCCTCTTATCGAACATTTTACAGCTCAGGGCAACGTGCCTCGCGATCCTATGCAAACTGGGGACGCCCGTGAAGGACGAATGCATATGATATTCGGAGGCTGGTTTCGGTGATGCTTGTAAATCTGCTCCAGTAAATTGTGCTTAAGAGTGTAACCTCTTCTTCCTATTGCTTTTCTTTTCTGCGTCTTGGCTTTTTTGATTCAGCACCTGAGGAAATGGACTGCGTAGTTTTCATTGATTTGTAAACTGCTCTGGGAAGCTTTTCTGGTTGAAGGGTAAGGTGTAAATGCTTTGAATAAATAAACAAACTTTGCATTCAAGAATGGGTGCAGAAATGGTTGCTTTCCGTTCTCCACTTGTGTTTATTTGGATTACAATATTAATGGTTATGTTAGCTTGAATTCAATTAATGTGTGCTGTTGTGTAAAATGTAATAGTTTATAATTTAAGATCCTCCAGCTGTTGCTGGACTCTACTCCCATCACCCCTGATCTTGCTGGCTGGCTCTGATGGGAGTTGGAAGTCCTATATTTTGAGGTTTTATATTACTGCTTTAGAATATTTAACCATTTCCCCCCTATGAGATCCAGAGTAATGTTTCATAACATTTAAAACATTTCAGGGACACTACTTAGTGTACCTTGTAGAAATCTCAGTGAATGTGGGGGACTTTCTTTTAAAATACTTTATTTTCTTGTTTAAAATTGCACACATATAACTCATGGAACTTTTATGTGAAACAAGCATACTTTTCAAATGTGTCTTTCAATCTTCCTTCCGAATTATAAATGAACTATATCAGGGTGAGGATGATTTAAATTAGGAAAATATTTTTGTGGAGACTGAGTGTTGTGCATTCACATCAGTTAACTTAGATATGGAGAAGTGAGAATTGTCCTGCCATCACAGCTTACTTTTAGCTTGTGCTAGTTGAGAAATGAAGGTGAGCTTATACATGCAGGAGCGTGCCACGGTCAGACTGGCAACAAACTAAATGTACAGTTAATGATGGCTAATGGATTTCAATAAATAGCCATAGGGAGTGCCACTGATGCTAGGATAGTGTTCAGGGCAGGCTTAGAGTGGATAGCACTGAATGCAGAGTGACCAAATTGACTAAATGTCATTGGATTATTGGAGAAAATGTGCTATGCTTTAGTGATAGACAACATAAGTTAGTCTATCCTTGTCCAGATGGGGCACAGTTGGGACACCATCCAAAGCTGATGGAAGGCACTCTGCTGCACTGAGGCCATCTGAGTCTCAAGCAACAGCAAGGATCCAGAAGTACCCTGTAGCTGTGTACCCACTCCTTGACAAGGAGCAGGCAGCCTGCCATCCACCTGGACTAGGAAACTACCCACTAAAAGAGATGCAAAACATGAAGGCTGTAAAACATCACAGTAGGCAGAAGAAGAAGAGCTGGTGCTGAGACAATATAGTTCTTCTGCTGGGTAGGTGTATAAAGTATGAGGAAAGGTGATGTTGTGAAAGACAATAGGTAAAGGGACCCCTGACCGTTAGGTCCAGTCGCAGACGACTCTGGGGTTGCGGTGCTCACCTCGCTTTACTGGCCGAGGGAGCCGGCGTACAGCTTCTGGGTCATGTGGCCAGCATGACTAAGCCACTTCTGGCAAACCAGAGTAGCGCACGGAAACACTGTTTACCTTCCCACCAGAGGGGTACCTATTTATCTATTTGCACTTTGACGTGCTTTTGAACTGCTAGGTTGGCAGGAGCAGGGACCGAGCAATGGGAGCTCACCCCGAACTGCTGACCTTCTAATTGGCAAGCCCTAGGCTCTGTGGTTTAACCCACAGTGCCACCCGCATCCCTGTGAAAGACAATAGACATTGTTAATAAGGCACGACTTCCACTCTCAGCTTCCTTTGCCATTCTTTGTATTCTCCTGTAGCAATCCTTTGACTTCGTTAGGCGGGTTAAAGAAACAACCATTTGAAAATCACAGCAGATTTTGATCTCTCCAAAGCATTCATCGAAAGAAATATCAGTGCAAAGTGAAGGGCAGTATCAAGCTTTGGGGTGTCTCAGAGCAGAATCAGGATTCAGGGAATTCCTGGAGTCTGACAGGTGGTTTGTAAGAGCCCTCCTGGATCAGACCAAAGGCCCATTTCATTCAGCATCTTGTGCAATCTGACCAATCAACTGCCTATCAGAAACTCACAAGCAGGCTATGAAGGTGGTGGACTGTTTCATTGGAGGTGTTTAAACATGTTGGATGGCCATCAGTCAGAGATTCTTTGGCTGTGATTCCTGCTTGCAGGGGGTTGGACTTGATGACCCTTGGGGTCCTTTCCAGCTGTACATTTCAATGACTATATGAATGCAACAGCATTCTCCCCATTTGTGATTCCCAGCAACTGATACTCAGAAGAAACCCTGCAGAGTTACCATTATGGCCAATATCTACTGATAGACTTATCCCACAAAATATTAACCAGTATACTACGATATACGTTCTGATCATTCCTGTACTAAGATACATAGGTCCCAGGGTATTTAATGTTAACAACTTTGAATTGTCCCTGGAATTTGACAGCCACGTTGCCAGAGCACAGATGGAGTAAGTGATTGGACCAGGAGTCTGTGCCTAGAGAAGAAGGTTAGGAACTTATCCACACACGATCCTGAAACTGTGTTTGGGACAAGAACATTTCTCCTTCCTTCCAAACTAGGCTGCAAACTAGAAACATTGTTGGTAGAACCCCTTGAATAGATGGGGAACATCCTCCAGATACAACTATGCTGATAATAGCTATGTTTTTCAGTGTGTATTTTATTCTGCATGTAAGTTGCCTAGATACTATTTTTGTATTAAGTGACAAATAATAGCCATGGTATGGGGGTGTACTGGGTAGCAGAACTGAGTTGGAAAGGGGGAGAAGGTATGTCCCTGTTTCATCTCATTACCAGTGCACAGCATCCAGAATAACATTTCCTTACGCAGGTGGCGCTGTGGTCTAAACCACAGAGCCTAGGGCTTGCTGATCAGAAGGTCAGCAGTTTGAATCCTCGTGACGTGGTGCACTCCTGTTGCTCGGTCCCTGCTCCTGCCAACCTAGCAGATCAAAAGCACGTCAAAGTGCAAGTAGATAAATAGGTACTGCTCCGGCAGGAATGTAAACGGCATTTCCGTGTGCTGCTCTGGTTCACCAGAAGCGGCTTAGTCATGCTGGCCACATGACCTGGAAGTTGTACGCCGGCTCCCTCAGAGTCGTTTGCAACTGGACCTAATGGCAAGAGGTCTCTTTACTTACTGCACAGAATCTGTGGAATTATGTCGAAGGCATGTTGGCTGCATGGCAACTGCCTCTCTTAGATTTCTTTCTTTCATTTTTTAAAATGCTTTATTGAAATTAAAAAGAAATAACAAACAAAAGGGTTATCCAGAAGAAAGAAAATAAAATGGTAATATTTGTTATATCATATCACAATACATGCTTTTTGGGTTTCTAACGACTTCCCGCCACCCCATCATCCATCTACCACTTAGTCTCTCTAGCGCACTACTTATTTTTGTTTTCTTTTGTTAATTTTCATCAATATTCTCTTATAATTACCATATCCATCATACCACAGAAGTCATTCAAGGCCTGCCACTGATGTCATGTTATTACAGTAATCCTTAAGATATTTTTATACATGTCCCATTTCCTAATAAATGTTTGATCAGTATGACCTCTCAGTTTTTCTGTCATTTTTGCCAACTCGGCATATTCCAACAGTTTACTTTTCCACTCCAGCTTTGTTGGAATTTTCTCCCCTTTCCAATTCGTAGTGAATAATATTCTTGCAGGCTGCAGCTACCATGGCATACAAGAATATTTCTCTCGCATTTTGGGGTATGTCTGGGCTTAGTATCCCCAGGGGGAAAACTTCCAGGGTTTTTTTTTAATGAAGGATACCTTAATCATTCTTTTGAGCTCATTATAAATTACATCCCAAAATTCCTTTATTTTCTTACAGATCCACCACATTGAGCCTTCCGCTTCCCCACATCTCCAGCATTTACTTGAAATGTTCTAATACATTTTAGATAATTTTAGTGGTGTTAAGTACCGGTACCAACAGAATTGTATCTTCATAAAATTTTCTTTCAAGTTGTAGCATGCTGTAAACTTCATATTAACCTTCCATAGATTTTCCCAGGCATTCATTGGGATACTATAGCCAAAATCTTGAGCCCACTTGACCATTACAAATTTTACCTCCTTGACTGAGAAGTCAAGGAGGAGTCGGTACATTTTGGAAAGAGTTTTCACTTTATAGTTGATCAGTTCTTTTTCCAATCTGGAGTTTAAATACCTCGTGAAGTTGGTGATACTGTAACCAACCTGGCAGGTGTTCCCTAATTTCTTAGAAGTTTTTTAGTTTCAGCTGATTTCCTTCCTCTTTTAATAATACTTTGTATATTGGCCAATTCCCTTTCATATTTTTTTTTCTTCACTGCTAGTGCTGCTCTTAGATTTCAGGGAATAATAGATCCAAAAAGACTAAAGCCTTCCTTGGAATTGTATCCTGTACTTCTGACTGTGTGTATGCAAAAGCGTAGGAAATGTCTGTGTTGGATAGCCTGTCGTAAGCCATGGCTGCTGTAGTGGGCGCTCTTACCCATGTAATCTTGAAAATCATACATTTTATTTGAGAAGGTTGTTAATTCATAATCGGAGCTCAGAGTGTGCGATAGCTTTTGCGTACACACCTGCCAAGCGGTTCAGCAGATTGAAAATGAAATGGAATTAGGTTTCCTCCTACAGTTTCTGCTGAATTGCATTTATTTCAACAAGGTAGGCTTGCCATATTTCAAAAAGTGAAAATCCCGACACAAAAGTTGTTGAGCTTTTCCCAGACATTTCTGCGAATTCCACTGTTTGCGATGGCCAAATCCCGGCTATGTCCAGGAAATTCCAGACGTATGGCAACCCTACAATATAACCCACCATGGTTATCTTTTCAGAGCAGGGGCAGCCAATGGGAGGCCCTTCAGATACTACTGGACACCCCCCCCCCAATCCTGTGCCACTGAGGCTGTTGAGAGTTGGAGTCCAACAACTTAAAGAGGCCTGCAGGATCCCCACCCCCTTCCTTCTCTCAGAGTTATGACAGAGTAGCACCCACCTGGGTACCCTCTGGTCCAGGGGTCAGCAAACTTTTGCAGCAGGGGGCCGGTCCACTGTCCCTCAGACCTTGGGGGGGGGCGGACTATATTTTTTTGGGGGGGAATGAATTCCTATGCCCCACAACTAACCCAGAGGTGCATTTTACATAAAAGGACACATTCTACTCATGTAAAAACATGCTGATTCATGGGCCGGATTTAGAAGGTGATTGGGCTGGATCTGGCTCCCGGGCCTTAGTTTGCCTACCCATCAGAGCTGTCAACCTTCCTTTTTTTGCAATGGGAAACGGCGCTGGAATAAGGGAATTTCCTGCAAAAAAAGGGAAAGTTGACAGCTATGCTACCCATGCGTCTGGTCCCTTCTGCAAGGAAGTGGTGCTGGAGATCAATGTTTGGCTCCTGCTCCTGTGAATGAATGAACCAATCAGTTGCCTCAAGGTTCAGTTTCAACACACTTTATAACATCTGAATCAGGGGAAGAGAATCTTCTGAAGCCCAAGGGTGGGTGGGGCCTGAGGCCCATGTGAGTGAAGCAGTTGGTGCAAAGCTTCCCTTTGTACCGAAGGCCAGTTTCTACACACACCTCTCTCTATCTGCCATGTGGACAAGCAAGAGTCCAAGGAGACATTGCAGACAGGCAAGGACCCTCAAGGAGAGCATGGCTGGTGAGGGGCATGGATTGGGGAAAGGGGGTGTGGTCTGGGGATGGTTCTGGGGGCCAGATAGCAAGGGCTGGAGGCCACGGTTGGCTCCCAGTTCTGAGGGCCCCTAGCCTTGATCTGAATGAAATGTGAAGTGCTGTGTCGGCACAATGACAATGAAACAGCAGTATCATTACGGTTGAGGATGTTTAGCCTGGAAAAGAGGAGAGTCAGAGGAGATACGACAGCCATCTTCCAATATCTCAAAGGCTGTCCCATGGAGGATGGAGCAAACTTGTTTTCTGCTGCTGTAGAGGGTAGGACCCAAACTAATGTATTCAAGTTACATGAAAGGAGATTCCGTCTAAACATTAGGAAGAACTTTCTGACAGTAAGAGCTATTCAACAGTGGAACCTCGGGAAGTGGTGGACTCTCATTCCTTTGAGGTCTTTAAGCAGAGGTTGGCTGGCCATCTGTCATGGATGCTTTAGCTGAGATTCCAGCATTGCAGGGGGGGCTGGACTAGAAGACTCCTGGGGTCCCTTCCAACTATACAATTCTGTGATTCTTTGATCCACAGGAATCTGCCTTCCCTGTGGCAGCTGGGGCTCATAAGACATAGGACATGTTTGCGTATGGTAGGCAGAATACGAGCCAAGGGCAGGTGGAGTCAGCACAAATCGCAATACTAGCCCCATTTGTAGGAATGTTCAGGGATACAGGAGATGATGCATTGTTTAAGATATCCTATTCCAACTTGTGTTTACAAGTTCAATAATATCAGCAGAGTTTACATTCCCCTTTTAAACACACACAGCGGATGCTTGCTCAGGTTTGCTAATATAATATTAGCAATATATTATTATTTTAGCAATATAATAATACTGTCCTGGTATTTCCCCCTTAAAAGATAAGACACAACACAGTCTTCTATAAAAGTATAAAAAGTTTACTTACAGACATCCTGTCCACAATAGGAACCCAGAAGGCAGACTTTAGCTTAGAAAAAGTTACATGCACTTGGATACTATCCCGTAGGGGAGATAGTTCATTCTCTCTTGGCTGGAAGCCAAGAGAGCATCTTTGCTAAGAAGATGTTGCTTCCTTGAGAGCGAAGTCAAAAAGAGGAAGATGGCATCTGGCCCTTTTGCTTTTGTTACCTGAACACAGGTGAGGCCACACCCACCTCCAGTCACATGTAGAGGAAGTCCGTCCCAGCCCAGGTGTAGTGTCGGACCAAAATCCTTGGTTCGGGAGCAAGGATTTCTGGGAAAAACAGAATCATGGGTGTTGTGCTATGCATGGGAAACTGACCTAAAGGTGCCCTGCTTGGGAGTGTAAAAGGGTTGCCTTTAAAGAATTTTACAACCAGGAGATGGCTGGGGGTGTGAAGGTTCCAGCTACAAGAGACATCCTGGCTCCTGATAAGAACTAGGATGGGGCCAGCTGGTGTTTTATCAAGTGGATGAGAAATTAGGGAGGTAACGGCTCAGAGACTTGCAGCTGCCTCTCATCCTTGACAGGTGAGAATAATGACCCAGGAGTAGTGATTGGCTAACGGGATTAAGAACTGGGTCTTCTATAGGATAATGAATGGGGGAGCCCACGTGGGGAAATGTCTTATCAACCCTGGGCTTTGAAATGCAAGGGGCTGCTGAGGAGCTGGAGGGCTTTGGACATCTGACTCAGCCAGCCACGGCTTGGAGGAACATCTGAGGATGGGAGCCTAACGAGAACTTTGAAGGCGGCTTTTGTTTAGCCGGCCTGAGGACTTTGCCACCCCTTTTGAATGCAAATGCAGTTAAGTATCAGTCCTTGCCTTAGGGAGAGGGAATAAGAGAGAAAGTCTCTAGACTAGTCTAGCAAGTATGTTCTTATTTTCATGCATGTACCTGTGTTCTGGAGAATTATGCCTTTTGTGTTTTAGTAACTTTTGAATAAAACAGTTAAAAGAACTTTTGTTCTGGTTTTCTGTTCACCCCGGGGGTTTGCTTGGCTAATTCCAGGTCTACTGCTTGGTCATACTACTGTTAAGGGTTAATCATCTGTGGCTCTGTTTGAGCTGGGAAGGCTGTGTGCTGGAACACCGGGAAACGGCCCTCGCGTTTTGCCCGAGGCTCCAGCCAGATTTCCAAACTTCAGAGTGTGGTGGCAGCGAAAGAGACCTGTCTCTACTCTGCCGGAGGGTTGAGTAGAGGCAAAAGAGAGAGGTTTTGCGCTCCCTGGACGCCGGTAGCTGGAAAAGCTGGGAGGCAAGGGGGGGCGCAGATCCTACACCAGGAGAAACAGGAAGTTCCAACTGGATGGACCAGACATCCCCTTCTATGTCCACTCTAGGGATGTTGTACTTGACTGCTCTTGTGTTTCACATTCCACACCATTTACCTGAGAGTATGGCCCAGTGAACATAAGAACCCCCTGAAAACGTTTAGGAAAAGAGTGCTTTTATCTTCAACAACCTGTCACAATCCAACATGACTCAGAAGGCAAGTGTCTCACAACATTTTAGTCCTGGTTACAGGTAGGTAGCCGTGTGGGTCTGCTGTAGTCAAAACAAAATAAAAAATTAAAAAATTCCTTCCAGTAGCAGCTTAGAGACCAACTAAATTTGTTCTTGGTAAGAGTTTTCGTGTGCATGCACACTTCTTCAGATAATATTTCATTTTAGTCCTGATAATTTATGTTCCTTGAGTGATTCTTATACATGTAGAGAACTAACTTAAATCATGCGTACGTATGCATGCCAGAGGTTCTTTTATTTAGTGGCATTCCAAAATTTTAGAATTGTAAATATAAAATAAATATAATGAGTTAACATATAATAATTAAAATCTAAAATAATTTTGGGATAGTCTTTGTGCTTTTGGTAGTCCTTTAGCTGCTCATGTATTGGGAAAATGTGAACAGATTTGTCTACTAAAAACTTTAAACCTTATCTGCTGGCAGATTCCTGCAGGGACATTTTGTCATCTGTAACTGGCAAAAGGCATTGCGTAAACCTTTATTCTACCACATTGTATAACCAGGTCTCTATACTGCATTACTGGCTCTCCATATTCCTAATTAAACATAAAAAGTGATGCCAGACTCAGCTTACCTTATTCATTTTTTACTTGATGTAAGTTTATTTTCATTTGTGGCTTTCAAATCATGGAACAAGCCTAGCAAAATGACGCTTTGGCACTCCTTACAATGTTTTTAAAAAGGCCGTGGGTGGCACTGTGGGTTAAACCACAAAGCCTAGGGCTTGCCGATCAGAAGGTCAGCAGTTCGAATCCCCGCAAAGGGGTGAACTCCCATTGCTCAGTCCCTGCTCCTGCCAACCTAGCAGTTCAAAAGCACAAAGTGCAAGTAGATAAATAGGTACCGGTACCACTCCGGCGGGAAGGTAAATGGCATTTCCGTGCACTGCTCTGGTTCGCCAGAAGCAGCTTAGTCATGCTGGCCACATGACCCGGAAGCTGTACGCCGGCTCCCTCGGCCAATAAAGCGAGATGAGCGCCGCAACGAGTCGTCCGCAACTGGACCTAATGGTCAGGGGTCCCTTTACCTTTACAATGTTTTTATATATGCTGAAAGCCGCCCAGAGTGGCTGGTATAAATATTATTATTATTATTATTATTATTATTATTATTATTATTATTATTATTATTACTTCTGAGTAGAGATGGGCGAGACAACACAGCAGATCCACCAAACACTTCAAATAGAGGATTCCTTGCAAGATTCTCCCCCACCCCCACCTGTGTACCATCTGATCCTTTAACCAATGCACACCGGGGAGCTTCTCAAAAGGTCACGTAATTATTGCACATTCCCCAGATCCGGAGACAACCGAGATTCAAAAAGCAATGCTTAAAAGCAGGACAAATATACCGAAAATCAATCCATCAATCCTATCCATGCGCGCGCAGTGCGCAAATCCAATCAAGATTGCAATAAAGTTTGGACCTAGTTCAGGGAGGCGCACGCTACAGGAAACCTGCAGACCGCATACCAGCTCTCCTCGTGGCGCGCCTGATGCGCAGCGAGCGCGCTCCAGTCCGCGGCCGCTTCTATCCCGCATCACCACGAGGCGAACGAAGCAGGCGAGTTGGCGAAGGGGGCGGGGCCACCTCTTGGCCCCCGCCCCTCAGATGGACCGAGGAGATAAAAGCCCCCGCGCTTGGCGGTCGAGCAGGCAGGTGCGGCGGCAGGCGGCAGGCGGCAGCAGCGATGGGCAACAGGGTTACCCGCGAGGATTTCGAGTGGGTTTACACGGAACAGCCCCACACGCAGCGCAGGAAAGAGATCTTAGGTGAGCCATCCTCGGGATCCCCCTGGGAGGTCACTGCCCGCCTCATTTTCCTACCACCCTCTCCTTTCTTGCCCCATACCTCTTTCCTCCTAAAAACGGACGGAGTTAGTGGCTAATTCTCCGCTTTTCCTTTTAATCCCAGGCGTGGGTGGGTGGCAGGGGGGCAGCTGCCCCCTCCAAATAAAGTAGATAAATAAAAATATTTAACGAACTGACCAACCTCGTCTCAGATACTTCGGTTCTGTCCACCACCACCGCAACATAAATCCTGGCTACACCCATGTAGGTGGCTCGGAGGGCTGGCTGTGTGTGAAGATAATGAACTCTGCACATGCTTGCGGGTACTCTTTTCGTTGCTGTTGCTTTCCGAACAGTTCCAGGGTCCTGGCGCGGAAAAGGGCAAATCCTGGCTCCGACGACGCCTTAGGCAGCCAGCGTTTCCTGTCATATCCAGTTTGCATCGTCTTCTCCACTTCTCTTTCCCGCATTTCCTCATAGATCCAGCAAGACACGGCATGATGATCTCTCTGTGTGTGTGTGTGTGTGTCCCCTCTCTTCCTCCCCACCCCCCCCCCGCCACGCTTCTGCTTGCAAACTTTCCCCCTGGAAAGGGGCTGCTGTGTGACAAGCAGAAATCCCACGGGTGAAGCCTTTTCTCTTCATGCATCTGTACGCAAAGCGGGGGGGGGGGGGACTCACCTGGTCTGGATAATTATTGCTTGCCATGGGAAGCTATTGAAAGCAGGAAAGCTAAGAAAGAAAGAAAGAAAGAAAGATGCCAGGTTGGGGTGCGCCCTCTCACCCCCTATTTCCTCATAGTCTCCTCATCCAGTTTCCGACAGCCAGTGTTTCTTTTTGAAAACGTTGTTCCTGGAAAGCACAAAATGTTACCTCTGAAACCACTTCTCCAATTGGGTTACTGAGAGACAGTTCTGGTAACATTCAGAGACACTTTCCTCGTGGAATAAGGATGGAGGGATTTTATTTTTTGCTCTTGTTGTGCGCGCCCGCGTGTGTATCCCCTACCTTTCCTCCACCAGGGAGGTCAGAGTAGAATACTGTACACAGTTCAATTGGCTGATGAGTCAGATTATGATGGGAGGCAGTGGCTGCTGCAAAACTCCCCAGCTCTCTCCACAGACCTAATCTGATCACTGCACCTGACTTCTTTAGTCTTCAGGTCAGGTTTTGTGGCTATTCAAAGTCCTGCCCAGCCAGCGCCACACCCATAGCTAAATAGATGTAGCTTTTTTCCCCCTTATAGCCTGTGGGTGCAGTGAAAAATTGCCCAACCAACCCATGCCATACTTCTCTTTCTTCCTTTATCAACTACCATAACATGGCATGGGAAGTTGCAACACAGTACACTATGTAAAACACACTTCATTGTCCTTACCACTGCTCTCTGGTCAGGGCCATTTTGTTCTGCTGTGTCCTAACCCAAGGACCAGTTTTGCATTTTCAGCTTGTTCTTGCATGTTTACATTACAGAGATCTGTATCTAGGGGACAAGGATTTAGAAATGGGGTGACTTGGGTTCAAACCACCCCTCGGTGATTTAAAGATATCCTAATTCGCATTGCACTGCGATCTTTACCCATTGGACTCAGCGAGGCTTACATCTCAGTAGTCACGTACAGGATCAGGGGTGCCAACTTGAATAAAATATTGGGGGGGGGGGTGACCCAGGTCACTCCCGCCTTACATAAGCAAATACATGACTCAGCGCATTTTTTTTTGGGGGGTGAAGACCGCTCAGCCCCAGAAGCTGGCTCCTATGTAATGGACTGCGTCCCCGCTGGTGAAATTAAGTAATGAGCAATTATTATTGCTTATTATATTTATTGGTCGCTTTCCCCCAGGAAAGAAAACTCAAAGCAACACACAAAAACAAAAAAAATGAGGCACGAGTCCTTTAAGACTGCACCCATCGTTTGATTGCGTCAGGTGATCCTGCTCCATCTCTTGGGACCTGCGACAGAATGTTCCGAGTTCTAGCCTGCCAGCCATACTCACTTCCGAGATGCTCCATTCCATATCCATGTCCCACCTGCAGTCAGCATTCCAAGGTCACTGTCATAGATCCATCCTGTCTGTGAGGGCTTGGAGAGCTGCTGCCAGTCAGAGTAGACCGGCTGGGTTAATATCCTGACTCAACTGCTAGCACATATCTCTGAGCACAGGCAGTGCTGAAATTAGGAGCCTTAAGCGTGGTTTTCTCCCAGGTGGACTTCGCATCATGAACTCCCCTGCAATCAAATGTCACTTGGTAGTGGTCATTTGGAAGTGCTAAAAACTTCGTCAAGCTGGTTTGGGGGTCACCCCTGCTTATGGTGCAGGTCAGATAAATGCACCTCCCTCGTTCTCTTAGATTCAGGCAGATGGCTAGGGCAGCTGGAAAATGAAATGCACACTCCAAACAGCCTAAAGAATATTGGCTATTTTCAGTGGCCAGGGAAGACTGACTGACTATTGCCTGGCTGGGAAAATGGAAAACCAGGTGGGTGGAGGAATCAAATGGAGTATCTTGGAGTAGGGCATGGCTGGCTGGAAGGCTAAAGAGGACCACTCCACACTGCATATACACACATGCATGTATGTGCTCATGCACATATATACAGATATATTTTTGTGATTATTATAAAAAAATGTTTTTATTGAAAGATTTTCATGGATAACAAAGCTACATATAAAGTCTCTGTTTTTAGTTCACAGAGTCCTTCCTGTGAGACATAGGCATTATGAGATGTGGGGGGGGGGAGAAAAGCGGGGGTACACACAGATATTTTAGACATGCCAGACATTTCTGAAGAGCCGGTCTTTGAAAAAATATGTTTTCCGCGTCATTTACCAAAACAGAATCAGGCTCATGTTAATTTATCATTAATAGCCTATATCCTACACCTCTTTATGCCATTTTCCAATTTTATATTCTGATTGCCCTTTCCACTTCCTAGCTATCATAATTCATGCAGCTGTCAATAAAATATGTGAGCAAGTCCTTCATAGCTTGCGAACCTTCCACCCTGTTGTATATTGATAATAATGCTACCTCTGGACTTTTGGTCAGTTTTAACCCAGTGGTTTCTGTGCCATTGAAGTAAGATAGGGAATACACAAGAGAAATTATTTTTAGGAGATATGGAAGGTTTTTGTAGAATTTGTACTGTTACAACGGAAAGGGGTCAAACCTTCACAAGAGGTGTTGAAATTTTGGGAGGTTGGATAGTTACAATGGAATGGTCTCGGTGGTGGGGTGCACATTTTTATTCTTACATATTTATGATTATTACTTTGTCAAAATAAAAAAATAAAAATTAGGGTGGGGGGAAGGGAACCAGAATCAGGCTGATGCAAGCCCTTTGTAAATCAAGGCTTGGAAAACTTGGCATTTTATTTATTTATTTGAATTTATATAAGGTTTCATTGTAAACAACAACAACAAGCTCAAAGCTTCTTACAAAAGAATGATTTAAACCATTCAAAAGAATAATAATTAAAACCAACCACTATTCTCTTTAGGGACGTGGGTGGCGCTGTGGTCTAAACCACTGAGCCTAGGGCTTGCCGATCAGAAGGTCAGCGGTTTGAATCCCCGCGACGGGGTGAGCTCCTGTTGCTTGGTCCCTGCTCCTGCCCACCTAGCAGTTCAAAAGCACATCAAAGTGCAAGTAGATAAATAGGTACCGCTCTGGCGGGAAGGTAAACGGCGTTTCCGTGCGCTGCTCTGGTTCGCCATAAGCGGCTTAGTCATGCTGGCCACATGACCCGGAAGCTGTACGCCGGCTCCCTCAGCCAATAAAGCGAGATGAGCACCGCAACCCCAGAGTTGTCCGTGACTGGACCTAATGGTCAGGGGTCCCTTTACCTTTACCTTTACTCAAAACAAAACAAAAAATAAAAAAATTCTTTCCATTAGCACCTTAGAGACCTGTGCATGCACACTTCTTCAGATACACTGAAATAGAAGTCACCAAAACCTTTATATACTGTGAGAGAGTGGGGAGGGGTATTACTCAGAAGGGTGGTGGGAATGGGTGATTGGCTGATAGGTGTGGCAGACCAACACGGCTACCTACCTGTAACTTTAGCTTTACTATTCTCTTTAAGCAGGGATAGTAAACCTCCAGCCAAACTGAATGTTCAAATTTAGCCTGCCTGGCCACTTACCCCACCCCACCCCCAGCTGCCCCACCAGTGTAAGGAAAAGCAGATTTTCCACTTTAAAGCACCACAAATGGTTCTGTGCAAGCAAGCCCTGCTTGGGTGTAGTGCTGTAAAGCCCCATGGGTCTCCTGCTGTCATTGTGGGCCGAGCTCCTAAGGTTCCTCACCTGTTCTCTTAAGGGACTCCACTTGACTAAAGATTTCACTACCATTTGAATAGCGTGTGAAAAGATGCATTATCAGTGCTCAGAGGATGTGAGGCAACCAATTTCGTAAGGTTTAACAGCACGGCCTCTTGGATGCTGGTTGCTCAGTTTCAATGGGCGGATCAGTGGCCACAACCTGTGCTAACACTTCTATGCTTTTATAATCACAACAAGCCAAAAGGCAGGAAGGAAGAGAAAGAATCGGACATCTATTGCAGGCATTCTCCCCCTTTGCTTTTGTCCCAGGTTGCAGCCGACTACTTTTAAAGCTTGCGAGCCTCACCTGAGAAGTAATTGGCTCTTGTTAGCAAGCGAAGGTCAACTGTGTAAAGAGAGATAAGTAAATGCAAAATGCAGGGAATGCAATGAAATAATAATCATTTCTTCAAAAAATAAAATTAAAAAATGACGATCAAAAGGAATTTTCCCTATCGCCTTTTTCTCAAGAGGCATGTCTGTGATGCAACAAGCATATTGTTGCAATGGATTATCATCATCATCACCATATTTAATATTTTCATTAATTAGCCTATGTAGGCTTGTTAATTGTGCTACACAAGCACCTTGAGGCAACCTGTGAATAATATTAGTGAAACGGACAATACTTCTTCTTTTTTTTGCACTGTGTGCTGTTTAGACCCAGAATGGAGCCTTTGCAAATTATTCCTGACAACAGGAAAGGGTGGCAACTGATTTACGGACTCTTCCCGCTCTTTAAAAAAGGGGAAATGAGGTTGGGGAACGATGCACAAAGTCACGTTCAGTTCAGCAGTGCGTGCGTTCGCCATTCAAAATGGTGAACAAAAGTTCACATGGCGATGATGGAATCTGCTTTATAGTTCTCTTGCGATTTCAATTTCTCTCCCCCCCCCCAATGCAGGCTACTACAGTTCCCATCATCCCTGACCACTGCTCCTGCTAGCTAGGGATCATGGGAGTTGTAGGCCAAAAACATCTGGAGGGCCGAGGTTGAGGAAGCCTGTTAAAGCAGATAAAAACATGCTGGCTGTACAGAACCTTCATGGGACACAAGAACCTGCCTTATGACAAACCAGGCCATTATTTTATTTGCAGCAGTGTAGCTAGCCTGCAATTCAGGTTTCTGTTCAGTAACAGAGGTTGTGTTTTTTTTTTTTTTTTAAATGTTGGGACTGTACTCTGGGTGCCAATATACACTGTGGGGAAGTCTAGACCAGAGAAAAGAACACTAATAGTAACTTGCACACCCTCCAACATTTCTCCGATGAAAAATAGTGACGTCCCATTCCATAATGATTATTTTCCTATTTATACGCCACACATCTTACTGGGTTGTCCCAGCCACTCTGGGTGGCTTCCAACACATGTAAAAACATAATAAAACATTAAACATTAAAAAAAATTACTTTCACACAGCTCAGGGGTCAGATAACTCCATACCCTCCAACATTTCTCCAATGAAAACAGGGACATCCTAAGGAAAAGTGGGGCATTCCAGGATTAAATCAGAAACCGGGATGGCTTCTCTAAATCAGAGACGTCCCTGGAAAATAGGGGCATTTGGAGGGTCTGAACTTGATGGGGCAGCAGCTGAATTGAATGGTGTCGATTCAGTCCTGGCAGCCAAAGAGACAGGAAAAACAGCTAGAGGGAGGCTTATTGAAAAAATAGAAGGGCTACCTTGATGCTGAAAATGAAATGTGCAGAGAGCTCTTGGCTATGTGGGATTTTCTCCTCTACTGCTTCATTCTTGGATGCCACTAGAGGGAGTCCAGGCAACAACTTTTCTGATTCCCACCACTGCGCTACACACATTAGCCTCTAATAATTCTGACAGGATTCTTCTGTTAGCAGTCCCCCTTCCATGCAGGTAGCTAAAGAAGGAAGGGGAGCTGGAAAGGAGCTGCTGGATTCTCCCCACCCCATCCCATCTCATCAACATCTATTCACTTGTCTGTTTGAATGCTTAGCCACCATTCACCAGACGCTTCCAGGCTGTCATTGGGGAGAAAGGGGCCTGTTCTGAACCATACCAGGCAGGGCAGCCCCCACCATTTCCTCCCTATGGGTGGGAGGAGACCAGCAGCTCCTATTCACCGAGAGGATGCTGTCCTGGCAGAATGGAGGGTGGTGGGGTGTTTGCCGAGGAGACAATAAGTCCAGCCTCCAAGGAATGTGCCGCAGCCACAGCTGCCAATGTGGCGGTGGCAGCGGGCAATGTATTCCTTGGAGTAATAATAATAATAATAATAATAATAATAATAATAATACTTTATTATTTATACCCCGCCCATCTGGCCGGGTCTCCCCAGCCACTCTGGGCGGCCTCCAACAAATACCAAAATACAATACAAAGTCACAAATTAAAAACTTCCCTAAACAGGGCTGCCTTCAGGTATTTTCTAAATGTCAGGTAGTTGTTTATTCCCTTGACTTCTGACGGGAGGGCGTTCCACAGGGCGGGCGCCACTACCGAGAAGGCCCTCTGCCTGGTTCCCTGTAGTTTTGCTTCTCGCAGTGAGGGAACCGCCAGAAGGCCCTCGGCGCTGGATCTCAGTGTCCGGGCTGAATGATGGGGGTGGAGACGCTCCTTCAGGTATACAGGACCGAGGCCGTTTAGGGCTTTAAAGGTCAACACCAACACTTTGAATTGTGCTCGGAAACGTACTGGGAGCCAATGCAGATCTCTCAGGACCGGTGTTATGTGGTCCCGGCGGCCACTCCCAGTCACCAGTCTAGCTGCCGCATTCTGGATTAATTGCAGTTTCCGGGTCACCTTCAAAGGTAGCCCCACGTAGAGCACATTGCAGTAGTCCAAGCGGGAGATAACCAGAGCATGCACCACTCTGGGAAGACAGTCTGCGGGCAGGTAGGGTCTCAGCCTGCGTACCAGATGGAGCTGGTAGACAGCCGCCCTGGACACAGAATTAACCTGTGCTTCCATGGACAGCTGTGAGTCCAAAATGACTCCCAGGCTGCGCACCTGGTCCTTCAGGGGCACAGTTACCCCCATTCAGGACCAGGGAGTCCCCCACACCCGCCCGCCTCCTGTCCCCCCAAAACAGTACTTCTGTCTTGTCAGGATTCAACCTCAATCTGTTAGCCGCCATCCATCCAGAGGCCAGGATCTGCTGCATCTGTGGATTCTAGTGCCTGAGGCAGTCACCTCACCTTGTCTAATAGGTGGGCCAGACCTTCATGGAGGCCTGGCTTATGTCAGGTAGGTAGCCTGATGGATATTAGGGGTGGAGGGATCAATCTAGTTGGTTCCACAATTCCATGAATGGATGCCGGGCAGTTTTGGCTGCCATTTGTCCTAATGTTTCTTTTCCTCCTCAGCGAAGTACCCGGCCATCAAGTCTCTCATGGGGCCAGATCCCCACTTGAAATGGATAGTGACGGGGATGGTGTTCACCCAGCTTCTGGCCTGCTACCTTGTGAGGGACCTTTCCTGGAAGTGGATCTTCTTCTGGGCCTATGCTTTCGGGGGCTGCATCAACCACTCCTTGACCCTGGCCATCCACGACATCTCCCACAACGTGGCCTTTGGCAACAAGCAAATCAAGTGGAACCGGTGGTTTGCCGTCTTTGCCAACTTGCCCATTGGACTCCCCTACTCTGCCTCCTTCAAGAAGTACCACATAGACCACCACCGATACCTTGGCGGAGACTCGTTGGATGTGGACATCCCCACGGACTTTGAGGGCTGGTTCTTCTGCACTCCCTTTCGAAAGATGATCTGGCTTGTCTTCCAGCCCCTTTTCTATACCTTGAGACCGCTCTACGTCAACCCCAAAACAATCACCGAGATGGAAATACTTAATGCTTTGGCCCAGTTCTCTGTCGACTTGATCATCTACTACCTGTGGGGTTTGAAGCCTGTTGTTTATTTAATAGCAGGGGCGTTGCTTTGCATGGGCTTGCACCCTTTTTCGGGGCACTTCATAGCAGAACACTATATGTTCCTGAAAGGGTATGAAACATATTCCTACTACGGACCCCTCAACTGGATCACCTTTAACGTGGGCTATCATATGGAGCACCATGATTTCCCCAGCATTCCTGGATCTAAGCTTCCAATGGTAAGCCCTGGCGTTTTTGACCCTTGCAAACAGGTGTGGGGAACTCTTGGCTCTCTGGGTGTTGCTGAAATACAACACCCTTCGGCCCCAAGTAAGCATGGCCAATGGCTATATCCACAGCATTCCCTTCATCTACCAGGCTTGTAATTCTGTCAAAAAATGAGATCAGGTTAGTCTGATGTGACTTATTTTTCAGAAACCCATGCTGACTTTTAGTTATCACAGCGTTCCTTTCTAGGTGCTCACAGACCGTTTGCTTAATGATCTGCTCTAGAATCTTTCCTGGTATTGATGTCAGGCTGACTGGGCGGTAATTGTTTGGGTCTTCTCTTTTCCCCTTTTTGAAAATAGGGACAACATTTGCCCTCCTCCAGTCTGCTGGGACTTCGCCTGTTCTCCAGGAATTCTCAAAGATTACTGCCAGTGGTTCTGAAATCACCTCTGCCAGTTCTTTTAATACTCTTGGATGTAGTTCATCTGGCCCTGGAGACTTGAATACATCTTAATTAGCCAAGTATTCCTGTACTACCTCCTTACTTATTCTGGGCTGTGTTTCCCCTGCTGAATCATCTGCTCCATATTTTCTTTCTTGGAGAAGACTGAGGCAAAGAAGGCATTGAGGAGTTCTGCCCTTTCTCTGTCCCCTGTTCGCATTTCACCATCTTCACCTCTAAGTGACCCCACTGTTTCCTTGTTCTTCCTTTTGCTACGGACATACCCATAAAAGCCCTTTTTGTTGCTTTTAACCTCTCTAGCAAGCCTGAGTTCATTCTGTGCTTTAGCTTTTCTGACTTTGTCTCTACACGTGCTGGCTATTTGTTTGAATTCCTCTCTGGTGGTTTCCCCCTTTTTCCATTTTTTGTACATATCCCTTTTAAATCTTAACTCAATTAAAAGTTCTTTAGATAGCCACCCTGGCTTCTTTAGGCACCTTCCATGTTTCCGTCTCACTGGTATTGCCTGAAGTTGTGCTTTTAATATCTCCGTTTTAACAAGCTCCCAACCATCATGAACTCCCTTCCCTTTTAGTATTTCTGTCCATGGGATTTCACCCAGCATTTCCCTAAGTTTTCTGAAGTCGGCTTTCTTAAAGTCTAGAATTTGAGTCTTAGTATGCTTGGTTGCTCCTTTCCGCTGTATAATAAACTCCAGTAGAGCATGGTCACTCCCACCTAATGATCCTGCCACTTCTACCCCACTAACCAGGTCATCACTATTGGTTAGGACCAGATCTAAAATGGCTGATCCTCTTGTTGCTTCTCCCACTTTCTGGACAATTAAATTGTCTGCAAGGCCAGTGAGGAATCTGTTCGACCTTATGCTCTTGGCTGAGTTTGACATCCAACAAATATCAGGGTAGTTGAAATCCCCCATTACTACTATCTCACTTCCTTTTGAATGCTTGGCCATCAGTTCCAGGAAGGCATCATCTGTGTCCTCAGTTTGGCTTGGGGGTCTATAGTAAACTCCCACAGTGAGATCTCTGTTATTTTTCTCTCCATTAATTTTGACCCAGATACTCTCAACTTGGCTTTGGAGTTTCAAATCCTGGATCTCTTCACAGGTATACACATCCCTGACATATAACGCTACTCCTCCTCCTTTCCTGCTTGGTCTATTTCTCTGAAATAGATTGTATCCCTCTATTACTACATTCCAATCATGAGACTCATCCCACCAGGTTTCAGTGATGCCTATGTATAGAGCATCCTATACATGCAACAATTTCACAGGAACATGGAAAGTTGGTGTATACTGAGTCAGACCATTGGTCCAGCTAGCTCAGTGTTGCCTACTCTGACTGGCAGCAGCTCTCCAAGGTTTCAGACAGTGGTCAGCCCCAGCCCTACCTGAAGATGCCAGGGTTTGAACCTACCAGCTACAGCCCTTACCTAATTCATACTCAGGCTTCCTGCTACTTTTGAACCCACATGCAATTATGAAAGAAGGGAGCAGCCTGCTTAACCAGGGACATATCCCTCAGAGAGTTCTGAATAGCCGAAGGATGCAATTGGTTTTGTAACGCTGGCTGTTAACACATTCCCAAACTAGAAAGATGGTTTTATCACTAATGTCTGCTTTTGTGATTGGCACTGATCATCTTGTGTACAGTTGAGCTTTGCAGGGAAGTGTCATAGATGCTACAACTTGCATTTCACAGCCTTTTGATATCACTGTTTACAGCATTTTTCTCCGCACCTAGTTGTGTGTGTATAAATCCACTAGCACCTGACAGAGTGTGTTGCAGTCCTCAGAAGGCACAATACATCTCTAGTCATTTTGCTGTAACAGACTAAGGGTCAAGGTGGATGACAGGCCAAATGCATGCACATACTTCCTGTAGGTCTGTGTAGCAGTGTTCCATTTTGTTTCTGCGTCTGTTTAAATAGTTGTTGAGGAGGGGGAAAGGAAAAGGAAAAACAAACGCAGACCTTAGTGTGACCAATGCTTCCCCCATAAGCACAGCAAGGTGGTTTATTTTATTTTATTTAGGTAGCTGGCTTTTGTTAAAAAAGGGCTACAGATCCAATGTTAGTTCAACTCATTAAATAGACTTATGCAAATATGTGAGCATGACTGATTTTGATTCTTTAATTTGAGCATAACTTAGTTGGACACACACACACACACACCCAGTTCTGTGGCATGCAGGGCGTTTTGTGGCTTGCATTATGTTCCCTACACCCAGAAGCTAACAGCTGCAAGAAAAGCTGCTTTGGGAAAGGGGATTTTCAGTGGGACTGCGATACAGGAGGAAAGGTGTTGTTGTTGTTTTTAATTAACTCGTCTTCCCCATGTGCAATGGTCCCAGTTGACACCTACCCAATCCCTGATGTATGTTTAAAAAATCCAGGTACATAAACTGCAGTCGTGCGTTTGTTTGGTTCAGGAGCTTGCCACTTCCCTTTTCCTGTGCACATATTCCCAACAGAGCCCAGTCTTATCAGCTACTTTGTGGAATGTGGTACGATTGGCTCTCTCCCCCCCCCCCCAAGCAATACAATAGGGCTTGTCATACTTTCAGGCAGGTTATTGCCCTGGGGACAAATAAGTAACTTATTAAATGAGTGCCTTTCCCCAGTGACAAATCAACTGGCTTGTGCAATGACAGTCGCTGCTCACAAATGTAGATGGACAAGTCGAATTCTGCCAGTCCAGTGATTTATTTTAATTGCACAGTTCCAGAACAAGCTTTATAACCTGTTGGAAGCCAGTAGTAGCCTTATCACTGTTTCCTTGGCATGGTCTACTTCCTGCTTATTCCTGATGGGGCACTGAGATAGCTCCGTTGATAGAGCATGACACTCTTAATCTCAGGGTTGTGGTTTTGACCCCAATGTTGGGCAAAAGATTCCTGCTTTCTAGTCGACCCTCGTGGTCCCTTCCAGCTCTACAATTCTGTGATTTTAGGAAATGTAGTATTTGGGTGGCAAATGTATATTATTGACTGTTAAGGTGACAAAAGGAAAGGAAGCTGCTTCTTGTTGTTGTACATGGTTTTGCCTCTGTGACTCTCCATAGTTTTCAAATGTCTTACAAATGGAATTAAGAAGGGAAGGCGCTCTGTGGCAATCGTCTGATGGATGCAGAAAGCCAGCCCCAGAGCTCTCTCCTTTGAAGTTATCACCCGGTGTCAGGTGATGATCAGGTAGATTGGCCTTACCAGCTTTCATAGTTGGCCCACAGGGTGAGGGACTTGGTAGGAAGGAAGATCCAGCCTACTAGCCAATTTGAGTTCTCTACACCTTTCCTGCTATAAAGCACACCCCTCTCCCTGTTTCTGCGCGATTCGTTCCTCCTAATTTCACTCCTAACCAACCATCTGAAACCAGAACGGATCCTGAATCACACCGACACCTGTGTAGCAGTGCAGAATGGGGCATCTGTGGTAAGGTTACCAGATTTTTTTCAATGAATCCGGGGACACTTTTCAACTTCAGTGGATTTTGTATGGGGACTGATTTGTAAATCCGGGGACTGTCCCCGAGAAACAGGGACGTCTGGTAACCTTAATCTGTGGACCTCCCCTCGTCCTTGGCCATTGGTCACGCCGGCTGGGGCTGACAGGAGCTGGAGACTGCCATATGGTCCCCAAACTTCTAGGATTGCATCTAATTATGTGGAAGCTTATCCAGAAAGGATCTAGGAGTGTATGTGACCACCCACTGCGTCTTCTATTTGGAGGCATACTTCTTCTGCTAAGGGTTGTTCTAATCTGATGGCAGCAGCCATTGCTAGACTGACCCATGGACCTGCCTGCAATAGGGATCTTGCCTTATACTAAGTCATACCCCTGGTGCATCTTGCTCAGTGTTATCTACACTGACTGGCAGCAGCTATCCAGGTTTCCAGGCAGGGAACTTCCCCACCACCTACCTGGAGATGCCGGGGATCGAACCTGGGACTTTCTGATCTGCTGTCCCCACTTTCTGTCAGCTTGCTCACAGAATTAGCCATGGGGCCGTCGGGTATGAAGGCGTGCAACTGCTCCCAACTGCAGTTAGATATGGGGCAGCCTTTCTCAACTTGGCACCCACCAGAAGCCAAGTTACAGGGAACCAGGCAGAGGGCCTTCTCAGTAGTGGCACCCGCCCTTCGGAACACCCTCCCACCAGATGTCAAAGAGAAAAACAACTACCGGTACCAGACTTTTAGGAGACATCTGAAAGCATCCCTGTTTAGGGAAGCTTTTAATGTTTAATATTTTATTGTATTTTAACAGTCTGTTGGAAGCTGCTCAGAGTGGCTGGGGAAACTCAGCCAGATGGGCGGGGTATAAATAATAAATTATTATTATTATTATTTGTAGGATCTACGCCCCCCTTGCCTCCCAGCTTTTCCAGCTACCGGCGTCCAGGGAGCGCAAAACCTCCGCTCTTTTGCCTCTACTCAACCCTCCGGCCGAGTAGAGACAGGTCTTTCTCGCTGCCACCACCCTCTGAAGTTTGGAAATCTGGCTGGAGCCACGGGCAAAACGCGAGGGCCGTTTCCCCGGTGTTCCGGCACACAGCCTTCCCAGCTCAAACAGAGCCACAGATGATTAACCCTTAACAGTAGTATGACCAAGCAGTAGACCTGGAATTAGCCAAGCAAACCCCCGGGGTGAACAGAAAACCAGAACAAAAGTTCTTTTAACTATTTTATTCAAAAGTTACTAAAACACAAAAGGCATAATTCTCAAACATAAGGTACATGCGATAAAACAAAAACATACTTTCTAGCCTAGTCTAGAAACCTTTCTCTTATTCCCTCTCCCTAAGGCAGGGACTGATACTTAACTGCATTTGCATTCAAACGAGCTGGCAAAGTCCTCAGGCCGGCTAAACAAAAGCCGCCTTCAAAGTTCTCGTTAGGCTCCCATCCTCAGATGTTCTTCCAAGCCGTGGCTGGCTGAGTCAGATGTCCTTAGCCCTCCAGCTCCTCAGCAGCCCCTTGCATTTCAAAGCCCCAGGGTTGATAAGACATTTCCCCACGTGGGCTCCCCCATTCCTTATCCTATAGAAGACCCAGTTCTTAATCCCGTTAGCCAACCACTACTCCTGGGTCATTATTCTCACCTGTCAAGGATGAGAGGCAGCTGCAAGTCTCTGAGCCGTTACCTCCCTAATTTCTCATCCGCTTGATAAACACCAGCTGGCCCCATCCTAGTTCTTTTCAGGAGCCAGGATGTCTCCTGTAGCTGGAACCTTCACACCCCCAGCCATCTCCTGGTTGTAAAATTCTTTAAAGGCAACCCTTTTACACTCCCCAACAGGGCACCTTTAGGTCAGTTTCCCATGCATAGCACAACACCCATGATTCAACTCTACCCAGAAATCCTTGCTCTAGACCAAGGATTTTGGTCTTTCACTATATTATTATTATTATTATTATTATTATTATTATTATTATTATTATTTATTAGGCCTATAACTCCCATCCTCTCTGACCCACCTGCCATGGGCTCATGCACACTTCTGTTTGCCCTGCTCCTTTCTTTCAGGAAAACCCATGGCTTAGCACTGAATTGGAATGAACGGCAATCGGGCTTCCTGCAGATGATGTTTGCTCCATCGCTATGAAGCATGGGACAAGGGGCAGGGGGAAGTGTGTAAGACAATGCCCATGGCAGATGGGACTGATGGAAGTTGTAGTCTGGGGCAGGCAGTCCTAGGTCTGGATCGGCAAGAAAACACAGTACAAATCCAGCAAGCTGCATTATTCCCTACCTGGACAGTCACAGATTCCTGCAACCTTGGCTTACATTTTAACTTGGAAGCTGTCAAATGAAGGTCAAAAATCTGTGCTGGGAATGGGAAAGACAGGAGCAGTGGGGCTTTAAAAAAAAAAAAAGCATTTTATTTTTTCTTAGCACACCTTAAAATTGGTAGGGCTTCTGCCAGCGAACGGGCCTTCAAGCTGCCAGTTGGCTATTCCCAGTCTAGAAAGCAGAATTAATCGTCTAAATTATCTGACTGCCCCGGTTCTGTCAGATGAATGCTCAGGTTAGGTTGCAATGCTGCCATGGGGTGAGGGAGATTCTTGCTTTGCCACATTCAGAGCCCTGCTAGCTCCTCGAGGCCAAGGGATGGGGGATCCAACAGGACTTTTTCCTTCCCTCTTCCCCTCGACTGACTGCAATGGGATTTGAATTCCAAGGTGTATGAACCATGAAAAATCTCTTCACTCTCAAAAAGTAATCTGGTTCGCTTTCATTTGTTCATTGGATTTACTCTTGGCATAAATTCTATTAGCCTGCATTCAGACAACACTTTATTCCGTTTTCCAGACATTTTCTTACCCGGCAATTTTAGCGTTTTTACATCATCTGTCATGCTACGTAAAAGCCTCTTCAGAAATTTAGCACATTTCCACGTTAACTGCTTCCGGGGGGGGGGGAACCCCCCAGCTTGCATGCCTGTTAACTCAGAAAACCACAGGAGTTTTGTGCTCGGTGGATCATGCCACAAGCACTCATGTGTCAAAATACAAGGGTGGAGTGTTTTGTTTTTGTTTTTTGGGGCATGCAGTTATTTCCTGCTGTTTCAATGGGTAAATCATGGGAGAACAGAAGTGTGCGCATGCGCATAAATCGATGCAACATACCCACTAGTGTCAGCTGTTGTGTCACACCACACTCACTGGTGTGAATGAAATTTAGGGTGGCACGACGCTCTTGGTCAAAGGCCAGAGTTTCATAACACAGCAGGTACTGCCATTAGAAACCAGGACTGACGTGCTAGCATTATAAGCAGGAAGCATTCTAAGATAGATGTTTCACAGATAAAAAGAACAGTGGATAAAAAAATTTCTTTTGCTCTTACAGGTAAAGAAGATAGCAGCAGAGTATTATGACACCCTGCCTCAGCACCAGTCTTGGGTTCGAGTTATCTGGGACTTCATTTTCGATGACTCCATCGGTCCTTATTCAAGGGTGAAGAGAACATGCAAGCTGGCATCAGACTCTCGATAGCCGCGCACTCTGCCCTTCCCCCTTTATAACCTTTGCACCCTGTATACTTCCCCTATCTAAACAAACATAAACGAGTCTGTTCTCTGAGCAGAGCGTGCCCGGTAACCACATAAGAGCTGATGTTATATTTCTGACACCCAAGGAGTTTTTGTAACTTCAATATGAAGAAATATTACAATGAAGCCAGTTGGAAGCACCTGAAAATGTATAGTATAGTTTTTTCTTTAAAAAATTAACAGACCTTTTCCTCCTTCTTATCTACTAGGCTGTTTATCAGCCTGGCCCACCCGGGTTTTCTGATGCTTTGAACTACATTGCTCATCAGACATGGTTAGGCACAGTGGGATCTGTGAGCTCAACATCTATATTCCAGGGTTGTTTCAATGGAGATGTGAGACACTTTCCTTCTCACAACAAACAGGGAGACATCTGGACAGACACACAAGAGTAGTCTTCCAGATGAGAAGTCTCCTGCTCTTCCGCCTGCCCCCAAAGATGCTAGAATATCAGGATCAAAATGTTTCTCTTCAGAGACCTTGTGTTCTCTGCCTGCCCCTCCAGAAAGGACTGGAGAGTTAGGGGAGCATTTCCAAGGTCAACAGTGGCAGACCCAAGGTGGGTTGCAACAGGGAGCACTACCACCATGCAAATATACAGGAAAAGACTGAAGATGCCTGCATTAGGGGAAATAATTCTTAATTACACCCTGCAAACATGCCTCATATTATCGTTCCCCTGGATAACACAGACTGCAGCAGCCCTGGGGATCATTGTAATTATCAAGCGGGGACAGCTCAGTGGAACATGAGGCTCTTAATCTCAGGGTTGTAGGTTTGAGCCCCATGCTGTGTAAAAGAGTCCTGCATTGCAGAGAGTTGGACTAGATCAGGATTTCCCAAACTTGAGTCTCCAGCTCTTTTTGGACTACAGTTCCCATCATCTATGACCACCGGTCCTGCTAGCTAGCGGTGATGGGAGTTGTAGTCCACAAACAGTTGGAGACCCAAGTTTGGGAAACATTCCACAAATGGGGAACTACCGTACCACTGAAAAGGCCCCGCCACGGGTCATTCCCGGCTGTACTTCTTACAACACCCCATTTTTTCTAGCACCACCAGGGACCAGAAACAAAATGCTCTGGGAGAGCCAGGTTGGTTCCACGGTTCGGCTACCCCTGATTTTGCTAAGAAGCACAGTGGAGTCCAAGTGTGCTGCAGAGGGATGGGAAAAAAAAGCCAAGCAATGCCACATGGACAATGAACAGTTTATTACCAATATGAACACAGATACTGTGAAGCAATGATGTACCGCTGTAATATTGTGATAGCTCTGAGACCAGGGACTTGCTGTCTGACAGCTGGGCATCGTTCGGCCTTTTCAGGTGATGCCACAAATAAGGTTTTGTTGGCAAAAAAAAAAAGGTCTTCATTTACATTGCAGTCTACCAGTAAAATTACTCTGAAGTCATCTAGTAAAAGCGAATGGTTCACGTGTTTCCTTACCTACTATATACTAAAAAAAAGTCATACATTTAAATAAGCAAATACAAAATACAAAAAAGGCTGACCAACTCTGATGTGCATTGTCAGATGAAATTTTAAAAAATCCAGAAATTTAAATTTTAATATTTTCTTTTTTTAAAGATTTTAAGACTTCTCTCTCTCTCTGTTTTTTTTTTAAATGAAGCAAATCCAAGGCAGCAGCAAGCCTCAAAGTCTGCTGAGTCTGCTAATAAAAAGGATTTAAGAACAAAAGACAGAGCCAGGTGTCCTCTTTCACCATCTTGCATGGTCTTGGGAGGCTCGGAAACGATCCAGTTGCCTTTCACATCCTACGTGGCTTCTAGATGGTTCCATGGCCATTATGTCGTGCTGATTCTACTCAACTCTTGCCTGATGGCTGGAGAAAAGAGAGGAAGCAATAAAAAAAGGAATAAGCCAGAGCTTACGGTCAAGGCACTATACTGTCATAGCTTCACACCTAAGCTAAAGACCACTGACTATATTTTGGGAAGTGGTTAAGATTACAAAGGCAGCGGTAGCAGCAGCAGCAGCAGCAGCAGCAGCAGCAGCAGCAAGAGAAGGACGGTACAGATCCTAGCTGTGCACACACACCATACATTTGAAGCACCTTGGGAGCTGTAGCTTACCCCCAACAGAGCTACAATTCCCAGCACCCTTAAACTACAGTTCCAGCTATTCTTTGTGTGTGTGATGCTTTAAATGTATGAAGACGGTATCCACACCATCCTTCCCTTGCTGCTTGATTCAGGGCTGGCTTACCTGTGGCCCCTCCAGATGTTGCCAGACCACGGCTCTGCATTGCAGCGGGGTCGGACTAGATGACCCTTGGGGGTATCCCCTCGAACTCTACAATTCTCTACAAGCTCCCATCACCTCTGACCACTGCCCTGGGAGATGGAGTCCCAACAGCATCACAGGCTGCCCACATCTGGCTCACAGCAGATGGGATGATGGGAGGGTGTCAGGTAAGCCACCCCTGGCTTAAGCAATATATCAAGTGGCAAGGGTTGCCCTGGAAGGATGCCAAGGCAAGGCTCTTCAGTTGTGTGTGTGTAAGGCAGGGCTGATGTGGCAGCGAGAGCAAATGTAAACATGGGCGCAAAACCGGGTTTTTATCAGACGTGAAGCTCTGCTGACCTCTCTCAGTGGCACAGGATTCACATATGTTCCAGAACGAGTGGCAGAAAAAATTCTATTCCAGGTGTCTTTCTGGGGATAGTTCCACCACAGACTTAATCGTATTTCCTTCTCCATGGGAATAATATTTCTTTGTGGGTACTGGGCTAGGAATTGCAGATACAGTGGTAGTCGACGTGGCGCCCTTCGGATACGGACCACAAATCCCATCATCCTCAGCCAACAGTCAGGGATGTTGGAGTTGTCATCCAAAGCAACCGGAGGGCACCATGTTGGCTATTCCTGTCCTAAGAGGTAGTTTGCAGTGTTTTCACCCGCACTCCCAGTTCCTAGGACTGGATGCGGGAAGGTGAGTGGGCTGGCTTGAGCGCCATGCAATAAAAGCAATATCGATGTGTCGTATACATTCACCCCATGTTTAAGCGAAGGCATCTCAGCGGACTAGAGAGTTTGATAGCTCAATTGGTTAGGACGTGGTGCTGATAACGCCAAGGTGGCAGGTTCAACTCCTGTATGGGACAGCTGCATATTCTTGCATTACAAGGACTTGGACTAGATCAGGGGTCGGCAAAGTTTTTCTGGCTTGGGCCAGTTCACGGTCCCGCAGACGCCGCAGTGGGCCGGAGTGCGCCCACACGCGCAAACGCTCCTTCTGGCACAGAGGAAGCACCTGCAGCTTCCCATTGGTTGCAGGAGCTTCCTGCAGCCAATGGGAAGCTGCCCAGCATCCCGGAAGGCAGTCTCCGCTCCGGGAGCCGACCAAGCGGGCGGTGGGGGTCCATGGGCCGGTTAAACGATCCCCATTACAGTTCTATAATGCTCACGCTCAAGCAGTTCAACAGCGGAACAGACAACCTCAGGTGGAGGTGGACTCTCAGAAAAGTGATGGGCAAGTTTGTAAGCAGAAGACGGATGGGCACCTATTAGGGAGACTGTAGCAATGGGCTTCCAGCATTGGGTTAGGTGCCCTTCCAACTCTGCAATTCCACCCTTGGCCAATGCGAGAAGAGCATTCCATGCCCAACCCCCCCCTCGCTTCTTACCATCAATTATCTCTTCTTTTACTTTGTGTAATTCTTTTACAACTTCCTCCAATATTTCCTTGAAAGACAAAAATAAAAAATTAAAAAAATTAAAATGTCCTCAGAAAGAAAGAAAGAAAGAAAGAAAGAAAGAAAGAAAGAAAGAAAAGAAAGAAAGAGTCCTTTGCATTGGTATAAATGGAACTTCTCCTAACAAAGCACTTAACTGGTCCCTATGTTGCATGAGATCGCCTGCTTGAGATGCAGAATTGTTTTTATCAGTCACTGACTTTGCAGCAGCCATTTGTGGATGTGTCCTTCTTTCCTGTAGTTTATTATGGTGAAAGGGTTGGCATAGCACCTAGGTATTCTGGCGTAAACTTTGGAGTAAGGCTGCAGGTTCTATGTCTGCCCAGGATTAAACAGAACTACTGCCAATAAGAGTCACCAATACAGTGGTACCTCAGTTTACGAACTTAATCTGTTCCGGAAGTCCGTTCTTAAACCTAAACCGTTCTTAAACCGAGGTGCCCTTTCCCTAATGAGGCCTCCCGCCACCAGTGCCCTTCTTCCGTTCGGTTTCCGTTCATAGACCGAGGTTAAGTTCACAAACCAGGACACTACTTCCAGTTTTGCGGAGTTCATAAACCGAATAGTTTGTAAACAGGGCTGTTCTAAAACCGAGGTACCACTGTACTGGGCAATAGGCCTGACCTGGTATAACAAGGCTGCTTCCTATGCTCTTATTTACAGCAAGAAGCTGTAAACCCAAAGAATAAATGAAAAAAAAAAACCTGCTCTTATCTGCATTCTGTGGGCGACACTCCCAACTCACTTGTTTCATGCGATCAAAATCTAAGGTGTCCATGGCCACGTCATTGCTGCTGCTTGCAGGCTTCATCCTTGAAAAAGAGAGGAAAAAAATAAAACAAAGAGGGCCATTCCCCAACGTTTTCTAAAGCCACTGGCCGTGATGTTGGCCATCCTTCCTCACATAAAAGTGGTGCATAAAAGCAGGTGGAAGGAGCTCATGAGGGGTTAATTGCTTTGACCCTCCACTGCTCCCTCTTGTATCACCCAGAAGCACCCAGCAGCCAGCATGATCTTGCTAAGCAAGCAGCGCTAAGCAGCATCCACCGTGCGTCACCCGAAAGACGTCCGTTCCCGAGAGGAGAACGCACTGGAAAAAGGGGGAGGAGTCAACCGAAACGCATCAGGGTACGTGAGGATATTTTTAAAAAAAATATATATCTGTAATGCTAATCCAGATAGTTTCTATGGCTACTTTACAGCAGAGCCCTTTCACTGCTGTTAATGATTGACCATGCCAAGTTTGAAAACACAAGCCGGAAAGCTATTTTAACACTTTCTCCTCTCCCAGGCACACCTGCCCTTGTTTCCCCCCCCCCCCCGCCCCCCATAAAACTGCTTTTAAGTCATACGTGGCTTGACGTGCCAACAGAAAAGAGCGCCGTCATCTACACACAGCGGCCGCTTCTTAAGCATTTGGGCACTACTTATTGCAGAGCTTGAGGCAGGAGGACCTCATGTGGCCAACACTCTGCAGTGCACAAATAATGGTTTTACGAGTTGCCAGGTGCAAAAAGGAGGGCCAAACTATGTGGCCAGTTTTTGCAGGATGCGATGATGTTATAATTTAATTAATTAATTAAAATTTGGATAGCGCCCTTCATTGTAAGATGAAGCCACACACTCACTGGCCACGCTTTGGAGTAACAGTCACCCTAAGCCATGCTTAGGAAAATTAGCTTGCGCATGAGCTGCCTGAAGACTGAAGCAGTCCCCACTTTGCTCCTTTGTTCCTGGAGCTGAAAACAAACCACAAGCTAGCAGGCTTAGTGTTACACCCAAACCCCTTTCCTTCTTGCAGCACCATGCTAGCCAGCTTAACACAGCTTTATTTCATGAGGGTTTTGCACCGTGAATTTTGCGCTAACAATCTATCACTCTATGTTTTAAATTTTGTATATTTTATGTTTCTTATTTCCCCCCCAACACACACACGAAAGCCCCTTTGAAAAACATATGGTAGAATAAACAAATAAATAAAATGATCCCAACAGAAATTGCTCCTGGAAGCTGCTCTTTGGCAAGGAATTGAAGTCGCCGCTTGTGGTGTTATAGTCCCCACACACTCCTGTGACAAATTGCAGTCTTGGGGCAGAATTTTCATCAGCAAGAAGACACAGGAGGACAGAGCTAAAACAAACCATTCCACAATCCTGATTCTGATCACACCACCACCACCACCCCTGGGCTGCTATTAATGCGTCGTTTGGCTCTCAAAAAATGTACTGCATCATCCGAGGGCTACATAACGCATAGCTTTGCACGCTTTGCAGAATTGTGCAAACTAGCACCATAGTATTTTGGGAGGGTCTCAACGCAAAAATTGTTGAGACCAACATTTGCTCAACAGCAGGGAAGCGGACATAGTGGCAAGTTGCATGAAGGCAGGCAGGAAGTTAGCTGACGAACGAAAGGATTTGCGTGAGTTCGCAACGGATCAGCCGCAAAGACAAGAGAGAAGAGCCAGAGCAGTTTTTCAATACCTAAAGGATGGTTGGAACTGAATGGGGCTCTTTGGTTCAGGACTCCTCCCCACTGACGGATTTCTATGGCAATGTAACGAGAGAGGATATGACATGAGCGCATGCAACCGCAGCATGCGCACATTCCAATGCATGCTGGTGGACCCACAAAGGGAGACCCCCCGCAGCTCACCTAGAGAGTAGCGCAGTGACAGGTTTTTCCACAGAGTTGCTTCTCTCCCAAGGCTTCTTTCCAGCATCTGCTTAAAAAAAAATATCCGTGCGAAGTGAACAAAAGCGATTGCAGAGGAACAGCTTGGTTTTGTAGTGCTTTCCCCTTCTTCCCCATCATTATCATAACAACAAACAAACAAACAAACAAACAAACAGCCCTGTATAGGGAAGTTTTTAACGCTTAGTGTTTTATTAAGTCTCTGTATATGCTGGAAGCTGCCCAGAGTGGCTGGGGCAACGATATGCCAATAGCTCGTGTGTAGCATTAAGCTTGCATCTGGAAACAAACCAAGATTTATCTATTGAACCTGGGACTCCCCACCCCCACCCCGGAGAGACCACCCAGAATCCTCTAGGCTTCCTGGAACTTCTGTGTTTTTATGAAGCCCACAGTCCTCTCCATGGATTGGGGTGGTACCAGGGCGGTGAAGTCAGGCTCCACCACTGACCTACTTGCTGACTGCTTTCAAAGGGAGAACAGCGCATAACGGAACGGAATACCTGAGGAATTTTGCTGCTGAACAGGGCCTCGCGTACCGGGGGAAGGAGAGGTGCTAGCCTCTTCCTAGAAAACAAGCAAACAAAGCTTCGGATTAACATTTCGGAAGAACTCGTACTTTCCTACGAGTGCTATGTTAGGAGCAACTTTTTTCCTGCAAAAGAACGTAGGTAGAAGATAAGCAGAGCCCTGCTGGATCTCAGACCAAAGGCGCAGGCAGTCCAGCATCTTCTCGTGCCAGTGGCCAATCAGATGCCCATGGGAAACTCATAAGCAGAACAACACTCTCCACAGCTACGACTTCCAGCAACAGGTATTCAGAGGCATACTGCCTCCGACAGAGGAGGTAGAAAAAAGAGAAAAGGGAAAGGACCCCTGGACGGTGAAGTCCAGTCAAAGGCGACTGTGGGGTTGTGGTGCTCATCTCACTTTCAGGCCGAGGGAGCCGGCGTTTGTCCACAGACAGCTTTCCGGGTCATGTGGCCAGCATGACTAAACCGCTTCTGGTGCAACAGAACATCGTGATGGAAGCCAGAGTGCACGGAAACGCCGTTTACCTCCCTGCCACAGTGGTAACTATTTATCTACTTGCACTGGCATGCTTTTGAACTGCTAGGTTGACAGAAGCTGGGACAGAGCAATGGGAGCTCGCTTCACTGCAGGGATTTGAACCACCGACCTTCCAGTCTATTGAAGACTGCCATTGCAGGATTCCTTACAAAGAGTTTGCCCCCATGGAGGCTACATCCCTGAAGATTTGCCCCACTACTTACTGGTTTTCCCAATCTACAAGGACCCAAGAGCAGTCTTGTTCAAGGATTTAAATCTGCCAGTTGACAGATCGGTTGGGTATCCGGTTAACTTTTTATTAGGGGACAGGTCTCCCTACACCTCTGAAAAGGTGGCCAGCTGCGCTGTTATAGTGTCTGTTTAAGAAAGGTTTATGGGGATAAGTTTAATTCTTCGGGGGAACAAGCAGAACGCCGTGTTTTACTAATTATTTTAACTGTGTAATGTATTTTATTCTGCTTTATGTATTTTGCAATGGCCTCAGCTACAGAAATAAATAATGTTCATGGCAAAATACAACAGGACTGGGCCTCACTTCTTTTGTACTACAGAGCCTTCTTCCCACGTTAAATTTTCTCGAGATTAAAAGCAAGCTGAAAACAATGTTCGTAAATTATACAAAAATTACTTAACCCCCTGCCTGTCCCTGAGAGTGATGGCACGTCATCAAGTCCTGATGTCCATGTGTTTGGAAGGAGGACCTCTGCACGCTAGCCAGTCACTCTTAGGCAGCTGAAATTGCTTCATTTGACCACAGCAGACAGTGAGATTGAAAACACCATTTTGTGCAGGAGGCGAACTCACAGCAGAAGAGAAACGGGGTTGCAAGTGAAGAAGAAGAAGAGTTTGGATTTGATATCCCGCTTTTCACTACCCGAAGGAGTCTCAAAGCGGCTAACATTCTCCTTTCCCTTCCTCCCCCACAACAAACACTCTGTGAGGTGAGTGAGGCTGAGAGACTTCAAGAAGTGTGACTAGCCCAAGGTCACCCAGCAGCTGCATGTGGAGGAGTGGAGATGCGAACCCGGTTCCCCAGATTACGAGTCTACCGCTCTTAACCACTACACCACACCGGCTCTCTAGAGAAGGATCGTCAGTAAAAATCAGAAAGGAGCAGGCCGGGGCATTGCTGTTCCCCGGCCAGCGGAGACTCTAATCATGTCTCATGCACTCTCCGTTCATCATGTTCTGTTCTCCCGGAGGAGGAACAGGTAAGGATATACCTCGCAGGGAGGAATGGAAAACAATGCCTTCTTACACCAGCTGGTTTGGGAGACATTTTTCACTACTGCAAACTGCACAGTGTGAGGCGGTGTTCCACTTACGTTTTGGCTTTCCTCTTCTTTTTTGTCAGCTGGCTTGTCCGACTGTGATGCTGCTTTCCTCCTTAGGACAGAGTGAAGGGAGAGACTATAAACTAGTTCCTCGGATAAATATTCACCGACCACACAATTCAGAGAACCAGCTAGTTCACACGTACTCTTTCGTCCCCCCACCTTACCTTAATTAGTTGAATTTGTGTGTGTGCGCACAGAAAGCAGAGAGTAGAATCTGTACCAGACCACAAGTAATCCCTATTAAAAGTGGCAACCGTAGTTATTCTTCCAGAGGCAACAAGGAAAGCAATAGTAAAGCAGGGCTGGGGAGGCATGTCAGAGCTACTTTGGTGGTTGTTTTTACTAGAACCCCAAGATCTACCAACCAGAGTCAAGTGCAGAAGACATACGGTTGGAATTAAGAACACAAAGAGCGCCAGAAGAGCTCTGCTGCGTCAGGTCAATTGTTTATCTAGTCCAGCATCCAACCAGATGCCTATGAGAAGCCCACTAGTTCTCCCCACTTGGGATTCCCAACAACTGGATTTCAGAGGCATACCCCTTCCGAGAGTGGAGGGAGAACACTGTAGCTGGTAGCGACTAGAAACCTTCTCCATGAATTGGTGCAATCCTCTTTCAATTCACTCAAGCTGCCGGCCATCATCACATATTATTTGGGAGTGAATCCCATAGAGCAGGGTTTCCCAAACTTGGGTCTCCAGATGTTTTTAGACTACAATTCCCACCATCCCTCACCATTGGTCCTGCTAGCTAGGGATGATGGGAGTTGTAGTCCAAAAACAGCTGGAGACCCATGTTTGGGAAACCATGCCGTAGATTAACTATGCACTGTGTGAACATGGTGCCTGGGCAAACTCTGAGCCTAGATGTTGGTTTATAGGATCAGCATTGAACTGACCCTCACAGTATTTTCACACAAAAGCCCACTCCTGGTTAGTGTTCTTCACTTCAGCACCATCTCCGAGATGGGAAAAGCTGTGTTGTTGTTGCTATGGTTAAACAACCGGGAGTCATAAACTCTCGCCAATCTACTACTACAGATCACCCAGGGATCTACTGGTAGTTCCCAACCTACATTCTAATCCCCCGCCCGCTGCTGTGGAATTTGGGCAGCTCCTTGGCTTGAAAACCTCCAAGGACAGTCGCCCTGGTCTCCCTAAATTAGAGATTAGCAACTAGGTTAATGAGTCCTATAGTGGGCCAAATCTACCTCTCCCTCCTCGCTAAGATTCTTGGAACTGTTTTTTTCTGGGGGGGGGGAATTAGATAAGAGGCAGTGTTTCTCACAGATAATACACAACACCCCACCCCTAAATTACTGTAGGCAGGAGTGAGAACCACCAACCTTTTCGCCAGTAGTTTATTCATTTCTTCCATTAGTCCGCCTCCACCACTACTCGTCCGATTGGCATCGCCCTTGGAAGCACCACTGGGACTAGAACCTCCTGATGCGTCCTCTGGCTTTTAAGACAGAAACCAGCATTTTAGATATGGGCACTACAGGAGTCCAATTTTGCTGTCTCAGCAGAGAAAGGTGACCAAAATATTCAAAGCACTAAGGGCAGCTGTCGCCGTCAAGACAACCAGTGTCTGAAACACAATAGGAGGCCATCTGTGGATTCTCTCTCTCTCTCTGTGTGTGTGTGTGTGTTTGTGTGTTGCTTTACTAATTAGTTGTTTGCAGGACATGAATTCTTCATATTATCACATTATTCTTATTTTTAAAGAAAGATTTGTTCGTTGCACTGGTGTGTACATGCACACCTATGAAGTGATATGATACAATGATGTGTGTCTATTTTATAGAGACTGACGACTGAATTCAGTAACAAAAGCAGCACCTTAGTTGTAAAGACATCCTGTGAACACAAGCCTTACTGAGAGAAGCAGAGGTCATCAATCAGAGGTCGATGGATCAAAACCATCCTCTGCTACCAATGTTATGATACGTCCCGTGGGGGCAAGTTGTGAGACTGACCCCCAGGTAGGGACGATGCTTGCATGCCATCCTGGCTACTCGAGTCCAGGGGCACGATAGTAATATGTGATTGTTCCCCAGCTTGAAGAACAACACACACAAGCCGTGAAGGCTAGAAACTACTTTATTGCAGATTAAATGCAGAGTATGTCTCTGCTTGCCAGCTCATGATTTCAGAGCTGTCCATAATAGCGTCCAGCATCTCTCAAGCCAGAACTGAAAGTAAAGTACAACAGTACAGTAAAAAAACATCACGTGTGTGAGAAAGCTGGTAGGACTGGTAGCTTTCCCACAGGATAAAAACAGACACAGTCATGCTGGCCTCGCTGCTGCAGCGTTCGCAGCTCGGCTTGTAATAATATCACAACAATTACTTCCATGGAACAGCAGCAATCTGCAGTGTGAATATAACACACATGCATTCACTGTACGGAGTTTACGGTATATTTTAAAAATGGGCTTGCTGATTGGCCTGGGAGTTGCTGAGGGACGCAGGGGCAGAAAAACCTGAAGGTGCTATTGCCTGCACACACATCATGTGACTTGAGTGCGGCCAGCCATCTAATCCAGAGCCATGCCTGCTGAGTTGGGTAGGCAGCCTCATTCACTCAGAACAAGATGTCCATGCTAACACTCCTCCAGGACATTAGTGTACTGGGTTCTAAAGTCCACCGTGAAGTGTTAACAAGGGCAATACCCATCCTGGGGCAGATAGGGCTTGCCAACCTGGGAAGTTAGCGCAGCCAGGAGAAAGAAAACTCTGACCCTAAACCTCTGCTGCCTTGTGGGACATCTTGGGGAGAAGAAAAGGCTCAGGAGTTAACTCTACACAAATCCAGAGTGGAGTCCCTAAGACGGTTGAATGGAGCCTTATATGCCTCTTTCCAGCAACTCCTGCAGCCAAGCTGGTACTAAAGGCATTGCCCTGCTTTCCTTTGGACCACATCAGCGAGGCCGAGAGAGGTGTCTTGTCATCTGAGCAGCCCAGAACCTCCATACACAATACCCAGGCTTGTGTCCAGGGGAGGTCACTTCGGTGCCACTAACACAGCAGTTTGACTTCACCCACAGAGGCGCACTCCATTGTCTCTCGAGACAGATGGATGACAACAACAGCAACAACCCATCTGGAGGACCAAAGAATTTGGTGTAATGCGTATGTGCTGGTAGGGCGAGTGTTGCATATTTTGTGTCAGGATTATGCCTTGGCAAGAGGGAGGGTGCTCCTATAATACCTGCCCTTAGATGAAAGGCTGAAGCTGAGAGAGAGGGACAGTGAGCAACTTGCTTCAGCGGAGCTAGGATTTGATACCGGGTTCCTGGCCTAAGCTCTATGCCATCATGGCCACCGCCAGCAGCAGCCCTCATTCCTTACCCGTTGTACTCTCCTTAGTTTGGCACCAGCCAGAGCTGCCGCTAATCCTGACACGGACCCGTCATCAGTGCCGGACCCTCCACCGCCTGCTGGCAACGGGGGCGGCGGGGGTGGCACAGTGCCCGAAGGGGGAGGCGGCGGGGGAGGAGGCGGAGGCGGGCCACCAGAGGAAGTGGGTATCCCAGCCGAGGGGTGGCCTGGTGGAAGGACGGGGCCTGGAACATAAAAGAACAATAGTTCAGGAATCACATTGTAGACAGGAGACACCAAATTTCTCAGGTTCCCATGATCCACCCAGCAAACAGTATGTGCCAAATGTCAAAAACTCACTGCTGCTGCCACTATCAGGACCCTTGGGGAATAGTTTGGGCCCTGAGCAAGCAAATATTCGCAGATCTTCTACACGGGCAAATGCAGCAGCCCTTCAAGATAGTCACAGCCATACCCCACTCAAAGCCACACTCCCTTACAATCATCTTATAATTATACAATATAATAATCAGGGATGCATCGCAACAATCAGTGTAGATCTCTGTGCATTGCATTTCAGCTAGAGCTACTATTTTCTGTGTAATAATAATAATAATAATAATAATAATAATAGTTTGGACTTGATATCCTGCCTTTCACTCCCCTCAAGGAGTCTCAAAGCGGCTAACAATCTCCTTTCCCTTCCTCACCCACAACAAACACACTGTGAGGTGAGTGAGGCTGAGAGACTTCAGAGAAGTGTGACTGGCCCAAGGTCACCCAGCAGCTGCATGTGGAGGAGCGGGGAATCGAACCCAGTTCACCAGATTATGAGTCCACCGCTCTTAACCACTACACTACACTATTTGTCCATTACTCTTTATCCACAGATGTCTTGGACAAATGATTTGGACCACTCCAATATCTTCTTTCAGAGTGACTTAAGTTGTGTTTTCCATCGTATGTAACAGAACTTGCGCACCATTCTCATAAAACTGAGGTACGTCATCTTTTCAGTGCTCTGAGTGCTTAGCTTTGGAACATATAAAAGCTCCCCTTTCATGCTGATTGGGTGGTTCTAGGACGCTGGAGATAGGGACCCTGCTGTAGAAATAGTAAGGGGGTCTTCGACCCACCATGACCTAGGCTAATACATCACTGATCTTCTCTCTCCCCATCCCTTAGTCACCAGCCGGCAACACTTTCCCCAGGGTTCAGATCCCAGGTGTCTGCCATGCTTTGGGTCATTCAAACTGTATTGCAATAAAGTAGAATATAAGAAATAAAAGAAGCAATAAAGTATAATAAAAAATTCAATATATTTCATGAGATGGATGTGCCCCAACTCCCTTAGTCAACAACAAATCAACATACACATCACCCGCAGACCATAGTTTGGGAATCCTTGATCTAGACATAAATCACACAAAATTCTCCCGATAAAGTAGATTCCACAGATTTTATAGGCAACTAAACCTGTTCTCTTGTTTAAATATTTGTAGCCTTGAGAGGCTTCTGCATTTCACCCTGGGCCACAACTGAACTTGGCCACTGTGGAAAAAAAAACACAACTGGACTAGACAGATATTTGGGGGTTGATACATTTTTATGTTCTAACATATATCACATAAAAGATTCTTCAACTTGTTGATATGGACAGATGAAAGATCTCGTTAACTGTTCGTTATAAATTTTGGATGGCTTCCCGGAGTGTCGCAGTTAAAAATTGGAAATCCGCCATATTGAAAGTTGAAACCAGACCAAAGAACGCTAGTCATAGGGGGAGGGAAAATATGTTATTCTCTCTCTCTCTTTTTTTTTACGTGATTAACCCCCCTCCCCCGAAAAGGCTAAGATCTGAGGTACCAGCCCAGGAAAAATAATGAGCAGGACGTTTAGTTTTGATGTTATCGGAATTGGGTAAGATGGCGGCTGCAAATAACGAAAGGACTTTTGGATTGACTCGACAGAAATACCGGTTGTGAGGAGATGGAAGAGAATCAGACTTGATATAAAATCCACACAGAAACATATCATTCATTTTAAATCGCTTGTGGGAATAACTCAGAGGCTGTGAAAGAATGAAGGATAACAACAGATAGAGCTGGAGAATATCGGAAAGAATACGACATGCAGTGGAATTGAGAAGATGACGAGCCTTCCAAAACTTGAAGCGTGGGGAGTCCCAAAAAATAAATTATAATTTGGCAGAATATTTGGATTATATGATTTGCATATGTATATAATTTGGTATATTTAATATGATTTGATTGAATTGTTAATTTGGAAATTTTAATAAAAATTATTTATTTAAAAAATTAAAAAGGGGGGCTGCTGCAGATCCAGAGCCCTAAGCTAAACAGAGCCACTACTTTGCATTTATAGATTGCTTTAGACTGTTCAAAATGCTCAGTCATCTCAGTAATTTCTACACTAACCTTGTAAGGTAGGCCGGTATTGTTAGCTGCATAATGAAGATGGTGGCTTTCCTGAGGCCACCTAGCTACTTCCAAGCAGAGCTAAGAGTTGAACCGCAAACTCTGTTGATTATGGCTTGTGCTCTCCGCTGGCACATTGCACTAAAGCCCTCCCCTCAGCCTACGAGACTTCTGTACAGGCAATCCGTTAACACAGTGGTTCTCAAAAGGTGTGGTGGCAGGACAGGATGGCAATTCATAGAATCATAGAATGATAGAGTTGGAAGAGACCACAAGGGCCATCCAGTCCAACCCCCTGCCAAGCAGGAAACACAATCAAAGCATTCCTGACAGATGGCAGGAATTGTGGCAGGAAGACTCAAGGACAATCAAAGAAACATTTCTACATTTAATTGTAGTATACAGTAGTACAGTATCAAAACATTTTTTATTTGCAGAATATGGATAGATATCTTTTCAAAACGAAAGCAGGAGCATCAAGTGTGCAAGAATGATAACTGTTTTTATGTAGCTGCATTGTCTTACACTTTCTGGATGCCCCATGGCCACACAATAAAGTAGTTGTGTTCTGTGTTCTAAATCAGCCACTGCTAGGAGTTGCTCCTTTTTGTTTTCCAACGTATTTGCTTTCAATAAAAAAACCAGGGCGGCGCAAGCTAATTTTTATTCTGGCACAGGGGAAAAACTTTGAGAACCACTGAATTAACATATGCTGACTGGGGAGGGGCGGCGGTCTGCCTCCCTTATGTCAGCACTCCCTGTTCTCTCACTGAATGTGCTTTTTTAAAAAAAAACACAAAAAAAAACCTTTTTCTGAATTTAAGAAATTTTAACAAATTAGCTTCAACTTCAACACATACTTCTCTTAACATTTTGACTTCCCATCCTTACCTCCATGATGTTTTTATTCCCACTCTTTTTCTACTGCATTAGATAGCATGCTTTTATCTAATACCTACTTCCTCTATTCCAATATTATCATTTCCCTCCTGACACCGACGGGGAGACCAAAGGAGGGCCAAATGCAGCCCTCCGGGTCTATCTTCCCCTCAGAACTCTCACCAGGCCACGCCCTATCTCTTTAGGCCACACCCCATTGGCCACATTCCTCATTGGCCTTGCTGGAATGTGTCCTTGAAGTGCGATAATGCTTTTTTTGCTTGTATGGATGGAGGATAGAGGCATGTGAGTGTTTGTAGAAACCAGCCCACTATACAAAGGCAAATTTTACTTTTGTCTCTGGCCTGAAAAAGGTTCTACACTATACTAGTTACATATAACATCTTTATTGGGGAGCCTATACCCTCCAGATGATGATGGGACTTCCTATTCCCATCATTCCTGACTGCAGATCATGCTAACTGGGCCCAATGAGAATCAAACAATGCCTGGAGAGTTCCAGGTTTTTGCCACCTCTGTCCTGCACCCTCCACAGGCACTTAAGCATGCCCTTGAAAGCCTAGTCAAAAATTTGGGCTTATAACCTATTGCTTAAAACCTAAAGGTGTCGCCTGCCTAGATTTTGCCTTTTTTTTTTTTTTGAACCAGGCTTCCTATGTTCATTTGCTTTTTAATACAGTGGTACCTCTGGTTACGAACTTAATTCGTTCCGGAGGTCCGTTCTTAACCTGAAACCGTTCTTAACCTGAGGTTCTTAACCTTTAGCTAATGGGGCCTCCCGCCGGCGCACGATTTCTGTTCTCATCCTGGGGCAAAGTTCTTAACCCGAGGTACTACTTCCGGGTTAGCGGAGTCTGTAACCCGAAGTGTTTGTAACCTGAGGTGTTTGTAACCCGAGGTACCACTGTATATATATAAATATAAATATAAATATAAATAAATGCAATTATTTCAAACCAAGTACTTACTGAAGTGGGAAATGGTTGATGAAGTCATGTAAGGAAGGTTCCTCTTGGACAAATTCACCTCAGATACAGCGGCGTAATAAGGAACAAAGTGTGACATAGATGGATAGAGCTGGTGTGGAGAATGAGGCGAATGTTGGGAGGGGCGGGGGAAAGCCTGGATGTAAGACCCCGCTGGGTCGGTTATGACAGGCAGATGCGAAACAGGCATGGCTTCCAAGTACGAGAAATAGGACTCGTCTGTTCTCTTTACCTGAGTCCTAGAGGAGCCCGGAGGAATTTGCGTGGCAAAATGTCCGTCGCGGTGGCCGTTCAGACCTAGCTGAGGTACGTTTGCAGAGGTGTCTTGGACCACGGTATCTGTGGGCCCCCGCATCCTGCCGTTTTGGGCAGGGAGGACAGGGAGGACCACTGGAATATGGGGCTGCAGGAACAGACCCTTTTGTACGGGGGGCGTCAGGGTCACTGGTGGGGTGGGAGGCTGAGGGGAATAGGAGAGAGAGGAGCGCCTGGTAGGCTGAGGATGGGCGAAGGGGTAATGGGAAGCCGGGGCAGGTGGCGGGGATAAAGAGATGTGCTTGGTGCTTCGTGTCACAGTCCTGTAGCCTGGCCAGGCCGGTGGGATGGAGGAAGCAGGAGATGGAGAGAAGTCAGAGGCAGAATGTCGGTGGCAGTGCAGGGGGGGTTCCCTGGGCCCCTGAGGGGGTTTGAAAGAGGCTTTGCCCACAGGGTCAGGGAGAGGAGAAGATGCCGACGAGATAACTTTGGCGTAAGGAGGTGGAGGCGGGACAGCACCCGTGGAAGTGGAAGCATTGTAGTTACTGTAGTCAGGAGGAGGAGACTGGCAGTGGAAGGGGGAAGAAGACACTTTTATCTGAAGGGTGGAAACTAAAAATAACAGAAAAGGAAAAGGGGGGAGGAGAAGGAGAAAGAATAAGATGGGTTGAAACTGAGGAACGACAGATGGCACCATGGTTAGAAAGACTGGGGAAGGGGGGGGAAGGAGGAATTAAATCAAAAACAAATCAAAACAAAGCCAAAACTTAATAAAGGTTAGTACAGGTGTAGGTTTTAAGGACGCCCAAACAAAGCCAGGACAGTTAAACACCAACACGCCACAAAGCACTGGCCTTCAATTGTGCCATGCCTGTTCGCTATAACGTAGAAGACGGAACAGAACGTAGCCCCTCCAGGCTTTCCGTTTGCATCCCATGCCATTTAAGCCGAAGTCGATTTCTAATCCTGCGGTGTGAAAGCACCTTGCAGAAAACGAGGAGCAACTGAATCCCAGAGCACAATGATCTAAGTTTCAATGTCAGCTGCACTGCCGCAGTTGCCATCCCTCTTTGTACCTCCCGTGTCTGACTGAAATGTTTTCAAGCCACAGGATAATTGCAGCAATACTCAACAGGCCAAACCGTTTCCAGGGAACAGGTGAAAGTTAGAGGAGGCAAGCAGGGGAAAGGCGAGGCCTGCATTGCTTACGAAAGCTGGATACGTGCCTGTGGTAGAGGTTCTTCTTTCCAGAGATTCCTGGCGCTGCTGCAGCTCCATGGCTTGCCTAAAACAAAGGGGAATAAGGAAAAACAAATAATAATAATAATAATAATAATAATAATAATAATAATAATTTATTTATACCCCGCCCATCTGGCCGGGTCTCCCCAGCCACTCTGGGCGGCCTCCAACAAATATCAAAATACAATACAGAGTCACAAATTAAAAACTTCCCTAAACAGGGCTGCCTTTAGGTGTTTTCTGAATGTCAGGTAGTTGTTTATTCCCTTGACTTCTGACGGGAGGGCGTTCCACAGGGCGGGCGCCACTACCGAGAAGGCCCTCTGCCTGGTTCCCTGTAGTTTTGCTTCTCGCAGTGAGGGAACCGCCAGAAGGCCCTCGGCGCTGGATCTCAGTGTCCGGGCTGAATGATGGGGGTGGAGACGCTCCTTCAGGTATACAGGACCGAGGCCGTTTAGGGCTTTAAAGGTCAACACCAACACTTTGAATTGTGCTCGGAAACGTACTGGGAGCCAATGCAGATCTCTCAGGACCGGTGTTATGTGGTCCCGGCGGCCACTCCCAGTCACCAGTCTAGCTGCCGCATTCTGGATTAATTGCAGTTTCCGGGTCACCTTCAAAGGTAGCCCCACGTAGAGCGCATTGCAGTAGTCCAAGCGGGAGATAACCAGAGCATGCACCACTCTGACAAGACAGTCTGCGGGCAGGTAGGGTCTCAGCCTGCGTACCAGATGGAGCTGGTAGACAGCCGCCCTGGACACAGAATTAACCTGCGCTTCCATGGACAGCTGTGAGTCCAAAATGACTCCCAGGCTGCGCACCTGGTCCTTCAGGGGCACAGTTACCCCATTCAGGACCAGGGAGTCCCCCACACCCGCCCGCCTCCTGTCCCCCCAAAACAGTACTTCTGTCTTGTCAGGATTCAACCTCAATCTGTTAGCCGCCATCCATCCTCCAACAGCCTCCAGGCACTCACACAGGACCTTCACCGCCTTCACTGGTTCTGATTTAAAAGAGAGGTAGAGCTGGGTGTCATCTGCATATTGATGAACACCCAACCCAAATCAAGTTTTACTTCCTAATGTGCATTTGACCAGGCACTTTGGCTTTGTTTGCGCCAGGTATAGTTTGTTGGGGGGGGGGAATGATACCCACAAAACAGCTTTCTTGCGCCATTGTTTATTTATTACAATCTACTATACATTCTGGAAAGTTGTTTGCCTGTTTACTATATGCGGAACACCTTTTAAGAGACTGTGACCCAATTTTGCATGATGGCGGCTGATTTCAAGGAGTAGGTTTTTCCCTACGTTTGGCACCATTTTGAATCAAGATGGCGGACTGAACCTTTCAAAACCGCATTGAATTTTTGTTGTTATTGTTGTTTCCTCAGGTTTTCCAAGCAATACCAGGTACAAGGCTACTAGGTATTTATAGCCCAGCATTAAGCATGCAAATCATCGCAAGGAGGATTTAGCGGAAACCCTAAACTGCATTAAAAATAAATAAACAATATCTACCTTTTAAAAAGCGGGCCTTTCCCTCAGGGAAATTTGATGGTAGAATGGCCCTGAGGCGAAGAGGGGACAGTCATGCTGGAACAGGCTGCAGGACAGTCACTGACAAGGTTCCTCTCCAGGTAGGTGCACCTTTTGTTACTCTTAGTAGGATATAAAAGTACTGTAGAATGCTGTTTCTACTCACAGTACCCCTCATGGAAACATGATGTAATCCAGGGGAAAGTGAAGCATGCTTTAAATTCAACAGGTTTCACTCAGATTTCAGCGGCATGCCAGCAAGCTCAGCCTTTGCTGAACTGGTTATTATAGGCCTAAGATCCCTAGTGAAGGCTGGTTTTATGGGATAAATTGTTACCTATTAGGATTTAATACCTGCAGTGCCATTTGGCTTTCTGGCTCAAGAGCAACAACATATTGCAGCTGGGGGTGGGTTGATTTTTTTTGTTGCTTAAGTCCTACTTCTAAGGACCTACTATTTGTACTTCATTTCCTTCTCCCCTCAGGGACATGAAAACTACAGTACTGCCATGCTCTTGGAGAAGCCAGAAACTGCTTTGTTAGGATCCCGTATTCAAGATCCCTCTCTATGATCTATCTCTCTGGTTTTCCGTCTGAAAATACGAGAGCAGTTGTGGGCAAAAATGCGATGGCTAACTTATCTGTGTGAGATGGTTTTCAGCAACGTAAATAAATAATCTTAGCCCCAAATGTAATCGTTTCCTAATCATATTTCCCAAAATATTCCTCCATAAATGGATCTCAGGTATAGGAAGCAACACCTTTTTTGTGGAACATGTATCTGCTTCTGCAGTCCAGGTATAGCAAGAAAATATAGCTTGGTCCCCCCCTCATCCCTCCCCCCAAAGGACTATTCCTCAGGAACTATTTCCTTCACATCCTTTTACTATGTGCTTCAGGGCTGGAAAAGTAGCAGGAATGCCAGCATCATTCTCATGCGCTGGAACCGTAGCCTTTTAAAGAAGCATGTAGTTTCGAGGAATTCCCACCAGAGGGCCTTTCAGATCGAAACTGCCTTGGAGATTTGCTGCTTGCGGTTATAATTTGTGCTCTCTTTGGTAGCACACTTGTTTGAGCTAACGTATGAGCAATGCACTAACAAAGCAATTTTTTTTGCATGGCTACTCAGAAGTAAGCCCTGCTGAATTGCATCTCTTTTTACACACGCTTACCTGGAAATAAGCCTTACTTTTCTGAGTAGACATGCGTAGGGCTGCACTGTAAACCTAATTTAGACATTGCAACCCCCCCCCCCCCCAATGTTATTAGTCTCACTGCCCGCCATGGCAGAAATTTATGCAATGAATTATTCCACACCATTTACTTCAATGCAAAGGAAACACAAGGCGAATGTGGGAGAAACATCATCAAGATAGCTCAGTTGGTAGGTAGAGCATTAGGTTCTCAGTCTCAGGGTTGTGGGTTCAAGCACCTTGTTGGGCACTGCAGGGGGGTTGGACTAGATGTCCCTCGGGGTCCCTCCCAACTCTAAAATTCTATGGTTCTAATTTATATATCATTGGAGGGCTAAAAACAACAACAGAGACTACTGATTTTATTTGCTGGATTGTTTTAAGTTCTGGACACGGGATGCAAAAATGAACACTGGCAATTTTCAGTCCAGTTTCCATCGGAATTCTCTGGTGTCCATAGTGGTAATAGCTGGCATCTACCCTACTCCTGTCTGGACCAGTTGAGTGCAGTAGCCCTGCCTCTTGGAGAGGCCATCTTAAAGTATCAGTTGTGGCAAGTGCCACTCTAACCAGGCCAATCCCTGTGGGATCTTCAACGTGGCATGTTATCACAGTTTTGGCGACCAACATGAAGCCAGAAGTCCCTCATTTGGATGTAATCTCTGGCTGAATGGAAGTCACGATCTCTGCACCAGAAGTGACAGGAAGACTGGCACTTGTCTACAACATTGCATGCTCTGGTTTGTGAAGTCGCAGATGCTGCTGCGAATGCAAGCATTGCCTTGATCTGTGAATACCTTGCTCACATATCATGGTAACTTGCACACATCACCCCTCAAGGATAGTTCAGAAGAGTTTCTGGAAATATCCCATGATCGCTTCAGTCCTGAACTTTGGAAGGTCCAGTAACTGAGAAAATGCAGGATTAATTGCCACAAATGGCATGAAAACTGAAAAACCACCAATGCCTCTAAATGGTCCTGAGTTTGATTGATAAAGTATTTCATTTGGGTCATTTGGGATCTTGGGGAGCGGCCAATAAGGGGACCACACGCCATTTTAGGAAACAGAACCATACACAATGGTCCAAATAATCACTAAGGTAGATGTAGCCAGCAGGATGTTCTCTACATAATGTGATCCTCTTGATAATTAGAGGCCCAGCACCTTAAGCTTGCTTAAGAAGCTTAAGAAAATAAACACACAAACATAACCGAGCAAAACATTGTGAAGGTGGCTTAGGAATGAACGTCAGCTTTGTTGATTCACTCCAACACACTTTGCAATGGCCAAAACTGACCATGCAAGGAACTTCATTAACCCTGCTGCCTCCCATCACCTAAGCAAAGTACCATCATAATCACCACAAGCTCAAACTGGAAGATCCACATTATAAATTGCATATATGGCGTGTGGTTTCTGAGACCACCCTCACCCCCCACTTTGTTTAGAAACAGCCCTATGCACCACTAAGGGCCTTCTTGCTGGTGTCACCTCTGGGGGCTTCCCAGCCAGCAATGACCCATGACGGGGCCTTTTCAGTGGTAGTTCCCCGTTTGTGGAATGCTCTCCCAGGTGAGGTGCATCCATCTCCCTCATTACCGACTCTCAGAAGGATCTCTCTCTCTCTCTCAACCCCCCCTCTTTACCCAGGTATTTGATGGCTGAAAGAAACTTTTCCTGGCAACTCTGAAAGTACCAGTTCAGAAAATGTTTTTAGAATGTTTTAAATCTAATCAATAAATTATAAAGAGGTAAGGGATGAGGCTTCTCAGAAAAATAGAAGCGAAAGCAGTGATTGGAGTGCAGATCTGTCTCACACATACAGTGGTACCCCAACTTACGAATTTAATCCATTCCGAATGCACATTCGTAGGTTGAAAAATTCGTAAGTCGAAAAAAGCGATTTCCCCATAGGAATGCATTGGAAACGAAAAATTCAGAAAAATTCATAAGTTGAGTAAACTGCATCTAAAATTAGTAAGTCGAGTAAACCCCATCTAAAACCGCCAACGGATGTCCTTCGGATGTCGAAAAATTCGTAGGCGTGCGGGCACTTTTTTCATTCGCAAGTCGAAAAATTTGTATGTCAAGTTATTCATAAGTCGAGGTACTACTGTATCTTGATCATGCTGAAGAGTCTTTCCTATAGTGTCTTATAGTACAGAACAGAACTGATGGAGCCCAGAGTACTAAAATGGGCAAAACATCTTTTATCAACACAGGGGATCTCACGGGTTGCAAATACACTGATTGGTTTTAACAGGTCAAGATGCAAACATAGAAGCAGGGGCTAAAATTACCACCCACTTTGATGGGATAACAATTCCATTTATTGCATCACGTTTCATAGCGACAACTGGCCTGTACAGTAGCGCAGTTTCTGAAAGAACGCCCTGGTGTTTTGATAGGTTCAATTATATTAGCAACAGTTGGTATTTGCTTAAAAAAAAATACAGTGCTTTGCAGATTTTTATTTTTATTTTATTTTTTGCTCCTTACCGTCTCTGAACCTCCATTTCATCTGGAGAAGGTCCATTTTGAACCTGGCGTTGGGTTGTTGGACCTAGAAGATGAAACAACAACACAGTAATCATTGCAAAGGCAGTAGGAATATGTCCTATGGTACCTGAAGGAGGTTATTCAAGGCCATTGAAGCAGCACTCATTGGCCAGCCATGACAAAGTGAAGTGTCAATGCCAATGGACCTTGATCTTGTTTCTGTTTTCTGTTGATGACTTGAAATGCAACACAGGACATACAGGAACCAGCCATTATCAGGTGCCAGCACCAAGGTAAGTATTACGGAGCAAGACACCTGCGATAAAGCGAGACCTAATGGAGAACTATTAATTAAGAGGAAAACACAAGAATCTCAATCTTGTAAGGCGAATGAGGAGAGGGGGAAACTACTGTTTGGGGAAAGGAAGGTAGGTCTTTTACATGTGCCATTGCCCACTGATTCTTCCTTCCATATCACTTCCCCAGCAATTTATTTGTATTCCCAAGAATTGGAGGAGAAATTCAGTTTGGTCTGGCATTTTAACGCAAACCTACTTAATTCACACTTAAGGAAAAAGCAAGTGAGCCAAAACTTCTCCAAATATTGCAATGAAGTTCTCCAACCACATAACGTGTACAAATAATGTGTGTATTTGGGGTAAGTGTGCACGAAAATGCATGTATTAGTGAACATAGCTGACAAAATGCATTACATTAGCTAGAAGGTCATAGAAAAATGTGCACAGTAAGAGATAGGAACACTAAACTGCTGCCAAAATTTCCTGAGGTTTTTTTGTGTGTGTGTGTTTTTAATTGCAAGCTGATGAAGAAAAGTGGAGAACTTTAGTTAAGGCTAGAAAAATGTGAAACTGAAAGCAAGCGAAATTTACGGGTTTGTGCATCCCCCCAGCAGCAATTCAAAACCAGAAGCACAGGTCCATAAAACCAGCAGCTACCAGTCAGTATTTCAAAAGCCCGGTGCCTGTTAGTTTGCTGTGCAATGGATTCCAACATCTTCTCTCCTTAAACCTTCCATTTGTTTGGGATGTGCCTCTGTGTGTTCAATGGACACGTGAGAAGGGCATCACGGGAGAGGATTTCTGTCTCTGTGCTCCCCCACAAACATTCACTTGTTTGCTGGTACACTACAACACATGTCTGTACTCATAGGTGTGTGTGTTTTTTTAATACACGTAGGCACCTAAAAAGAAAGAAAATCACAATCCATATGCATTTAGCCATATTTTGAAGATGTGCCAATGGATGCATCTACTGCAGGGCTGAAGCCTGTCATTTCCCCTGCCCCAAATACACATATTCTAGAGCCTAAGAAGAAGGCCTAGAAGCCCATGTTAACTAACACCCAAGAGTCCATTACACTGTAGCTTTGCATCAAGAAATGGAACCCAGATAAATGGGAGGCTCCAAGAGGAGGGGAGCTGGCTTGATGGCTCCCAATGATTCCTATGGAGAAATTAAACGGGCTGAGTTACAGGACAGAACAAAGAGAAAGCAAACCCTAGCCCATGCCGCAGAGGCTGGTTAAGCCAGGAGGCAAGTTTAGTTCCACTCCTGAGATCTCTGAGCGCTCAGAATGTAAAGAGATAATTCAGAGCCATATTTCTATGGTGGCAATATACAGGCTTTCTCTCCACAAATGCTCTGCACATTGCACGATGACAGGTGTTTTGCTAGTTCTAAGACAATATTGAGACTGGCAAGATTGTGAGAATCCTTAAAATGATGCAGGAGGCGGTGGTGGTGAAGGAGGAGTCATGCAATTTTCAAAGACTCTTGGAGCACAGGGGTGCCCATCTATACCTCTCCAGGATTTCAGGCAGGAGTCTCTCCCAGCCCTACTTGGGACGTGCCAGGAATTGAACCTGGGATCTTCTGCATGCAAAGGCAGATTCTTTACCAGTGAGCTATGCCCTTCCCCTTATAACAGGGGGCAAAGTGTCTCTCTTTATTACAGCTAAGCAGAAACAAAAACAAACAAAATGCATCGTGATGCAGATCGTGTCATGGCAGACCAAATTGCTTGCAAACACTGGCTAATTAGAAAGTTCTTGCGTTCTTACAATTGGTCAGCTGCAGAGAGCTGCCCTGCTCTGGTTTTTCTGAAGTTCAGCTTCGCATTCATGCTCTGCCAAACCTCATGCACACATTCAGAACATGGAATTATTTTCAGCAGCAGCCCAATTTCTCATGCGCACAACCTGCGTGAGGCAGAGCAGTCGCTTTCTTCAGGGACTGGTGGCACGTCACACATAAATGCGTGTTGTAACTGAGCCCCAATGGCATTATCAGGAGGGGATAATTTATAGCAGAGAAGCAATGTAGGAAGGAGAGGGCACTTAGCCAGACCATCACCACTTTTTTCTGCCCCAAATTGCCTTCCTCGAGCAATTTAAGAAAGTAAGAAGAGGCTGCTGGAGCAGTCCAATATCATATCCACCCCAGCATCCTGTTCTCACAGTGGCCAACTAGATACCTGTGGGAAACCAGCAAGTGGAAGATGAACACAAGAGCAGATCTCTCCCCTCCTGTGGTTTTCAGCCACTGGTATTCATCCTCCATGAATTTGTGTGGCCATCACTGCCTCCTGCTGCAGTGAGTTCCACAGTTTAACTATCCGCTGCATGAAGAAGAACTTTCTGTTATCCATCCTGAATCTTCCAATGTTCAGCTTCACTGGATGTCCATGAGTTCTTGGCAAACATACCAAAGGAAAAATTGCTTAAGAACTCTGTTGGGTAGAAGGTGGCACCTGGGTGGAGGTGATTTGTGCAGAGGTTATGAGATTCCCGTGTCCCTCTGGTAGTTCTCCATTCGAATCCCTCCACACACCCTTCATTTTTGTAAAGCCATCAGAGTCCAGCCGCATGCATGCGTGCCTAACCTAATGGTGGGTCTCTTTTTAACTAAACAGAAATTGACACAAATTTGATCTGCTCTAAATAACGACAAGCAATATGGTCTATTGGTTTTTGGACCCTCCCTTTTAAAGATTTATTCTCGAGCTGCAACATGACCAGTCACAGGTGACAGGTTTGGGGAACTGGCCAACAGCTTTTGCCACGTGGGCGGACATTTCTGCAAGGATTGATATACCGTTTTCCGCAGTTCAGTCTTTGCAGCAATTCATTCATACAAGTCTCCCCCAAGTGTTGGCTTTGTAACAAAACCCCTGCATTTTGCACAAGCATCCTATCACTTAGCTTTCAGTGTATTTTTGGGAACGATATCGGAAACATACTATATTAAGTTTTGCCTCCCCTTTCCAGTTGATGACAATTAGCCAGAACATCCCACACCTCCGGTCCAGGGAACCTAGGCTGCTTTCATTTTGGTGGGTACTTCCTGCCTTCTATCCAATGACTCTGGAGAATGCTAACAGGTTCATTGTTCGAAAGCCACCTCGCCATTGGGCAAAGACAAACCAATGATAGCGCAGAGAGAAGCAAGACTATCAGCAGCTCCCAAGGTCACTTGTAAACCAAACCCTCTGGTGCTGAAACACTTCTGATGCTTGACCACAGCTGTTTTATCTGGAGTTTAATTTTTTTTCCTAATTAGATTGAACTTTTGTTGTTGTTGAAAACCCCTTTTATTCCCTTCTCTCATTTCCCAGGGTTCTGGGAAACTGATTTGTTCCCTCTGACATACCATGAATTTGCTTCACCTATTAATAAAAGTGTGAGACTATCCATAAGGACAGAAAAATGATCTGGGAGGGAGCTGGAGCGAGTTTCAGAAAGTGGTGGTGGGGGATGAGTGTTCAGACCCCTGGGCTCTCACTTGTGGGGTGCCTCAGGGTTCCGTCCTCTCCCCCATGCTTTTTAATATCTATATGAAGCCGCTGGGAGAGATCATCAGGGGGTTTGGGCTGGGTGTTCATCAGTATGCAGATGACACCCAGCTCTACCTCTCTTTCAAATCAGAACCAGTGAAGGCAGTGAAGGTCCTGTGTGAGTGCCTGGAGGCGGTTGGAGGATGGATGGCGGCTAACAGATTGAGGTTGAATCCTGACAAGACAGAAGTACTGTTTTGGGGAGACAGGGGGAGGGCGGGTGTGGGGGACTCCCTGGTCCTGAATGGGGTAACTGTGCCCCTGAAGGACCAGGTGCGCAGTCTGGGAGTCATTTCGGACTCACAGCTGTCCATGGAAGCACAGGTTAATTCTGTGTCCAGGGTGGCTGTCTACCAGCTCCACCTGGTACGCAGGCTGAGACCCTATCTGCCCGCGGACTGTCTCGCCAGAGTAGTGCATGCTCTGATTATCTCCCGCTTGGACTACTGCAATGCGTTCTACGTGGGGCTACCTTTGAAGGTGACCCGGAAACTACAACTAATCCAGAATGCGGCAGCTAGACTGGTGACTGGGAGTTGCCGCTGGGACCACATAACACCGGTCCTGAGAGATCTACATTGGCTCTCAGAACGTTTCCGAGCACAATTCAAAGTGTTGGTGTTGACCTTTAAAGCACTAAACGGCCTCGGTCCTGTATACCTGAAGGAGCGTCTCCACCCCCATCGTTCAGCACGGACACTGAGATCCAGCGCCGAGGGCCTTCTGGCGGTTCCCTCATTGCGAGAGGTGAGGTTACAGGGAACCAGACAGAGGGCCTTTTCTGTAGTGGCGCCCTCCCTGTGGAACACCCTTCCATCAGATGTCAAGGAAATAAGCAGCTATCCTATTATTAAGAGACATCTGAAGGCAGCCCTGTTTAGGGACGTTTTTAATATCTAACGCTGTATTGTTTTAACATTCGTTTGGGAGCCGCCCAGAGTGGCTGGGGAAGCTCAGCCAGATGGGCGGGGTACAAATAATAAAAATTATTATTATTATTATTATTATTATTATTATTATTATTATTATTATTTCTGCAAACAGGTTGGCAGAAAACGAGGGAACATCCAATAAATCTGAATGTTGAGGGATTCGGGACAGACAGAACTAAAGTGCTTCTTCACTCTGCACATAGTTAAACTTGGGAACTCGCTCCCACAGGGGACAGTGATGGCCACCAACCTAGATGGCCTTGGAGGTTATTTCTTTTCAACAGCTACTAACCATAATGGAGGAGGCAGTTAAAAATGGAAAGCGTAATGCTGGTGGTCAACAAAAGAGGTTTAAAGACTCTCTCAAGGCAAATCTAAAAAAAAAAAGTAGTATATAAACACAGACAACTGGGAAACACTTGCCTGCGAGCGCTCCAATAGGAGAAGAGTCTTTACCAAAGGTGTGATGGGCTTTGAAGACGCTTGAACTCAGGACACAAGGGAGAAACGCGCTAAGAGGAAGGCACGCTTGGCAAACCCTCACCATGATAAACTCCTGCCCGGAAACCTACCGTGTTTCCCCAAAAATAAGACATACCCATAAAATATGCCGTAGCAGGATTTCTACGCATTTGCGCAATATAAGCCATACCCCGAAAATAAGGTGGTATGCAAATGTAATGAATAAATGAATAAAAACAACCCCAGCCTCTGCTTAAAACCCTCTAGCAAAGAAGAGCTCACCACCTTCCAAGGCGGTTTGTTCCACTGTTGTACAGTTCTTACTATCAGGATGTTCTTTCCTTTAGTCGAAATCCCATTCCCTTTACGCTGAATCTACTGGCTCAGGCCCTACCCTCCGGAGCAAGTCGGAACAAATTTGCTCCATCCTCTCTATGTGACAGCCCTTTAAATATTTCAAGATGGCTATCATATCGCCTCTTCTCCAGGCTAAAGATACCCACCTCCTTCACCCTTTCCTCACAGGACTTGGTCTCCAGGACTTTTGCTTCTCATGTGTCGGAATTTGATCGACATCTTTGAGTTCAAACCTGCACTCAACCATGGGGTTCAATGGAAGACCTTGGGTCAGTAAGTAAGTATCAGTCCCACCTTCCTCCCTCACAGGGTTGTTGTGAGAATAAGAGGGGGCAATGACCACATGGGCCACTTTGAAGAAGTTGTGGGATTAAATAAATGAAAAAGTATTAAGTGACTCGAACTGTCTCCGTTACAGCGTTTCTCCTGATTTACGGAAGAGTCAAACTGGAAAAACCTGGGAATCACCTGTTTGCTTATGGCGGATGAAGTGCCCCGAGCCAGACATAAGTAATTTAGCAGCTGATCAATTATGCTGTAGCGGAATACAGGCTAATGAGCCTGCCACCTGTTGCTGGAACCTAGCCAAGCAGCATCAAGATGCTCAGCAAACCCCCTTCCCCACATCAAAGAGCTGTTGAAACTTCATTACACCCATCAAAATACTCTGGGCTTCTCAGGTCACTGTGAAAAGGCTCCGTCTCCTCGCGCATTGGGAGGGCAAAGAGAGCAGCCAAAAAAGTGCAACCCTTTTGCCCAAAAGTGCAACTGAATTAACAGTTCACTATGCACGCCTCCTGTTTGAACTGCGATGCAGAATGCTGCTTTGTGCCGCTCTGGTTCAAAAATACCCGCCAAGGAAGGTGGATGAAAGGCCCGCCGAGTTGAAATGAAAAAGCTTGAAGCGAAGAAATAAGGGGCTAACTACAGTACGCATTACATGCAAAAACAGATTAATGTAACTGCATTGCCCCACCTCCCCAAATCACATCTGAAAGAAATGCAACTCTGGGGATGTTTAGAACTCATTTAAATCAGCAGAAAGAAAATAATACCCACTTGAAAAGTTGTGTCACTATATCAGGACGTTTGTGATGTTGAAATCCTACTCAAAAGTCACCTTGGTGAGACCCAGTTTAATTGGCCTATACTTTCCTCTCCTTTGCTTGTTGCAAGTGGTGGTTTGGGTTACCTGTGCAGGTGGTCTGGGGAGGGATGTGTGTGATGGGTCTTTCCTTAGTATTATAGAAGGAACCTTCCTCCACAAGTGCAGGAAGATGTCCTCAAAATACTGCAGCCAAATGACAGCAGCAGGGATTTGGGCTTCCAGGTGAAGCCTGGAAACATGTATACCTGAATGGACCATGTTCCAAAATCATGAACCACCTTTTTGTCTCACAGCCACACCCAATTCCATCCGCCTCTGTCCAATGAATGCAGCCTTCTTCCTCTTCAATAATAAGGCTTTTACACATAGTGATCGTTTCTTGGTCAGGATCTCAATATATATTATGATATTTCCGTACTGTGTTTTGCAAATCTGGCTTGAAGAAGAGAACAATTATTTTATTTTATTTTAAAAGTACTTATACACCACCAATTCATACGATATCACATGGCGGTGTAACAACAATACATACAGCAAAATCTAAAATGCAGTAAAAAAAAATTTTAAGGTGGCTGGCTAATCAAGAAAATCTAAACCAGCCTTTCTCAACCTTGGGTCCCCAGATGTTTTTGGCCTACAATTCCCATCATCCCTGACCACTGGTCCTGCTACCTAGGGATGATGGGAGTTGTAGGCCAAAAACATCTGGGGACCCAAGGTTGAGAAAGGCTGATTCTAAGCAGGCCTGCTGTCTTCAAGAGATGCCTGAAAGCCAAAAGCATAGATGCCTCCTGAATCTCTGCTGGAAGGGGGTTCAAAGCATGGGACCAATGACACTCAATGTCCAATGTCTAGTTGAGGCCACCTGCATCTCTGTAACGGGAGAGGACAACTAGCCCCACAACTTCATCCCTATGCAGTCTTCAATTTAAAACCCAAAGGGTTAAAACTTATGAAGTGCTGGTTGTCTTTTAGGCCAGGGAAGCTGCATAACTGGTAAGAATAAAACCAAAGAGAGTATCAAATTATCAGGGGACCCATTTCTGGACAAAACAGTGTAATGCTACCCCGTGGTGTCTGCACCTGCCTCTGAAGAATGCCTGTCCGCTTCCCCAAGACGCTATGCTAATCACACTGACTTGAAAAGCATTGTAGAACTGTAATCTAACCCTGTTCCACTCCAAATCTTCTTTGCTCAGGTAGTAACGGATGGCTTTATTCAGCAACTGTCAGTAAACCATAGAAATGTCCTCATCTGCAGCAGCTTTCGCCAACCTTGAGTCCTCAGGTCCCCTCAGAAAACGGTCAGGGATGATGGGAGTTGTGGCCCAACAACTTCTGGGGACCCAGACCTGGGATAAGGCTCACCCAGGCCAACTCCAACCACTGACACAGATTGAACCTGACATTCCCAACAAAGCATCACACATCAATTTGGGCATGCCATTTTAGAGGGCGAAACTTTTTTTTTTTTTTTTTTGCAAATTTCTTCAGTGAGGTGTTTTTCTTTTGGGGGGGGTGTGAGGAATACAGACCTGCTATTATTTTTTTGCGACTGAACAAAATTGATAATGGCAAGTCTACGTTTGGCGAAGAAGCAAATAAACTGCTTTCGGAAAACCAAACGATTTTAACGTTACCTTCTGAAAATGCAAAATAACAATAATAAATAGTATTAATATATAATATAACTGCAAGTACTCGGCAACCATTTTTAATGCTTTCTATGCAATTTTACACACACACACACACACACACACACACACACAAGCAAAACTGGATTATATTAATCTAAGCAAAATATCTTTTAATTCCCAAGGCATGTGACAACTTTTTAGCAGCCCTCATTTTGGGAATTTGAAAGTTGAAAAAAACTCAACAAGCCCTAACATTATCACCCTCCTTATAGGGCACCACATGAGAGATTCTGTAGGACAAGTAATTAACAAATGTCTTTATAAGCAAGTTGAGTCACGTGAGAGGCAGTGTAGTGTACTGGTTAGTGTCTCAGAAGAGATCTGAGGAAGACCTGGATTCAAACACCCAACTAGCCATGAGTTTCACTGGGTGGCCTTGGGCCAGACCCTGTCTTTCTACCTGGTCTACTTTACAAGGCTGTTGTGAGAAATGCAGGGGTGGAATGAAATGGGTTACACTGGCTTGAGCTCTCTAGAGGAAAGCAAAGGGGAAACACAACCACAAATAAATAAATTAAAAAGCATGCAACAGGGAAAAGTAATTATGATCGAACACCAATGATAACAACAACAACAACAACAACAACAACAACAACAACAACAACAACAACAACAACAGTAAGGTAACTTGCCAGTTTCTCTAAATTTGGGAAATTGTGGTGTTTTTTTTAAAACCCTAACAACAGCTGATATCTTAGATAATGAAAGTGAAATTACATCAGTACTGAGGATTCTAGGCTTTAGAAAGTGCCAGGACGGATCTGTATGTTATCATTATCATTATTTATTAGATTTCTGTACCGCACTTCAACTAAACATCACAGGGTGATTTACAATATTAAAACACAAAAATGCATTCCATAATAACAAACAACAACAGCAGCACCCCCCAACACAGTTTAAAAAGCCATAGATTGTTTAATTCGCCAAAGGCTTTGCCTCTATGTCTTAATTCATAAGCCTTCCCAGCATCCTCTTCCATGGTGGCTGTTTGGAAAGAACAAGTAGTCCATGAGAGGGGAAATGAAAAATTCTTGTTCGTTTTTTGACTAACACATTTTACTTCTTCACTAACATAAGGTTACCAGACGTCCCCATTTCCCGGGGACAGTCCCCAGATTTACAATTCAGTCCCCACACAAAATCAACTGAAGTTGAAAAGTGTTCCCGGAATCATTGAAAAAAATCTGGTAACCTTACACTAACCGCCACCATGCTGTGAGCAGGCATTTTCACGTCATCCGAACAACAAAATACTTCTTTTGTGCTTGTAATCCTGCAAACAGGTGATTGACTAGGAAGAGGAACAGATACAGGGCTTTTGCACCTTTAATAGTTGCATAAAGCAGGACATTTCAGAAGTCACTATCAAAGGTGCAGAAGCCCCATACGTGAGTGAGCAAAAGAGAGGGAGGATAAAAATAACAATATCAACCACTAACCAAAAATCCAAAACAGGAGGCGAAACCCAAAGAAGTGGCGAGCAAGAAATTTACAGATTGAACATGGAAATCTAGACCTGCTGAAATCCTTTCTTCTACAGAACTAGTTAAGGTGCAGGCAGGAGTCCTGCCCTCTTTTGCAATTGGTGCCACCTTCACAGGTGTAGATTGCAACTGCAGTCGTGGATTTTGTCCGAATTTCTCCTTCATCTACTTCTACTTCCATTTCATTTTTAAAATGCACACTGAAAAACTGGGCTGCTTGCAATGATGAAAAGTTGCAAGGAAGTGCCAAGACTTCAGCGTTACCTTATTATTTCCATCATGTTCTTGTGGGCGACCAATGTTTTGGACCACAGTTTAAGAGCCACTCGTGTAGCCCATCCCTAATCTCCATTATTGATTTCTGGCAACTGGCAACAGGTTTTTTTTTACATGAAAAGTAGCCTAGAGAGGTTGCAGTCTTTAGTGGAGGAATAATAGTGTGCACATGGTTAACTGTACCCTTGGAGGGCAGGTTCCTGCTTAAAATCATTCCCAAAACTGTTCCCCCCCAACCCCCCCCGGCATTCTGACATATATTTACAAGAGTCAATAATAATCCAGAATTCTGTGTAGTGGAAGGGGAGGCAGCAGGAAAAGGATTAAGCTCAAGAACAGCACCTTGCCTCTTCTCAAAACAGCAGCATTGCAAAACAATTTTTCATTAAACACACACACACACACACACACACACACACACACACCCCTGCTGAGGCTCTATTATACACACCCGCACACCAACACTTCTGTGCTTTAAATGATGCATGAAGAAAAACACGTATTTTAAGATGCATTTGAAAAATATGACGTACAGTACAGTGAATTAATCGGTATGAGCTCATCAGTAATAGTAGCAGTTAATAAAACAGCAGTTGCACAGCAAATATAACGCAACATGGCATTAACAGATGCAGAGCTTCAGAGTTAATAATTTAAACTGGTTATTTAAAAACAACAACAAACAACAACAACAACAACAACAACTCCTCTTATTTTAATCAGGATTCCCAGAACTTGCTGAGTTTACTCCTCCCACACCTCCCGGTATTAATTCATCCGAACATCTCTGCAGTTCAACCACCATCCACTGGAAAACAAAGGGGGGGGGGGAATCGGAGGTAACATTATGGCAGTAAACGTATCTCCCAGCAGGGAGGGATTCCGAAAAGGAAGTTTTCATTTCAAAGCCTGTCACTGTCCTAAGGTACAGAATTGGGAGGGGGGGGAGAGAGGAAGGGGTCAGCAATGCATCTCACTCTTCCTTTTGCAGCACTTTAAGACCCTCAAGGCACAGAAGAGAGAAGAAGTGGAAGTTTTCCATCACCTACAAGACATCCTGAACAGGAGGATGCAGTCACACTGACAGAGGCAGAAGCAGTGGCAAATCCATTCCCTGTTAACCATAGTATGGCAGCGCCTTTTGTTTAGGACAAACTCCAATGCAACTCTTCCATGGCCCAGGGCATTTCTAGCACCCCGCAGTGGGCCAGGTTACACGGGGGTGTAATCGATCCCTCCGCACAGCAGCGGACTGGGCCTCGGCCTTTAATTATTTAACCGGAGGCAGCCTCCCTGGCCTATCAGGGATGTTTCCAGGGTTTTCTAATGCAACACACCATCTTGAAGGTGAGAATGAAGATGGCTGAAATGGCACGGGAGGAAACCTGACAGCCACACAGGTAATGTGGGGAGGCCGCCTGCCATCAAATACTGTAGGGAGTAGAATATTCTGATGCAGCAGCAGCCTTCAAAATCCCCCCCAAGGGCTCTCCTTAGACCAGCAGTGGTCAAATATCAGTAGAGAGGAAAAGGCTGCCACTCTGTGGCAGAGCATCCTGTTATGCATGCAGAAAGACCACGGTAATGCATAGGTTTTTAAGGGGGCAGCAGTACAAAACTACAGAGCTGTAAAGCTCAAGAGCAGAGTTCTTTAAAAAAAAAAAGAATTATATTAAATTTCCACAAATTTCACTTTAAATTCCAATACAAAATATTTTTTTCTTTTGCTTTATTGACTCCCCATCCCATTTTCTATGGGGGGTTTTGTGTTTGGTTTTTTTTTTAATTCATCTCATTGCAGCACCCTATCTTCAATCTTTAATATAAACCATAACCATAATACAATGATCTCTAAGCATTACTGTTGTTCATAGTTCAAATCCTGATTCATCATATTAAAATATTTCTTTAAATAGTTTGGAGCAGAGTCCTTTTTTAAAAGAAAAGAAAAATAAAACTAGCATTCATTCCACAGTTCCTTTGGATATCCTCCTTTAGCTTTTGCAACTTGGGGGTAGAAACAACTTGAAGGCTCTGCCACTGGATCACCACAAAAAAGAAAAAATGCATCAGTATGAATGCCAATGAAACTTCACATGGCTAGCCAACAGCCGCCTCTCCGGCTGCACAATCTCTTCCCTACGTATTTTGCCACCCTCCATCTCTTACCAGCTGGAAGCTACATAGGAAACGGCCTCATATCAGTTCAAACAACTTGTCCACCTAGTCCTGTACTGTCCCCCTCTGACTTGCAGCAGCTCTCCATCGTCTCCGGCAGAGGTCTTCGACCTGCTACCTGATCAGGTGAAGGAATCACCCGCTGTGTGATCCTTTTAAACAGAGACGCCATGGGCTGGAGCTGAAGACCTTCTGAAAAGCACACGACTCTTCCCCTGTGTGTGATTGACTCAGAAGAACTCGCTGCCATTTCCTACGTTGCCATTTCCTACGTTATGTACTGTACTTGTCTACTGATGGCTGTAGCTCAGGGGTCTTGCATGCAGAAGGCCCCAGGTTCGATCCTTGGCCTTTCCAGGTAGGGCTGGGAGAGAACCCTCTCTGAAGGCCTGGAGAGTACTGACCAATGGTGTGACTCTATAGAAGACAGCTCCCTATGTTCCCTACCGCAGTCCCGTTTGCATTTGTCCGGTGGGATGAAATATAGCTGGTGCTTCCTTTGAAAGGGTGGCTCTGCCCATCCTTTTCTGCCTGGAAGCGCAGGAGTAGTTAACACTGCCCTTCAGAATGACACGCACACACAGCCTTTCCCAAGCATTCAGAGGGAGATTACAGCAAACCACCGCTGAATCTCCCAGAAGTACCAGTAATTTAATGCTGAAAGATCACAACAGTGGTTCGCATTTGACAAGCACTGCGGTAAAAATAAGGTCCAGCACTCAGCCTCCTGTCGCCGCTGCTACTGCTGCCGCCCCCATCACTTTCCCCAAGGACCTAGTAAGTTATCTTGCAGCATGGGAAGGATGCAAGTGACCGCAGGCATTTCCACTCTCACACACAATCCCAGCAGAGCGTTGTTCCCGTCGGGAATGGGACTGGGAATCCCTGGCAGGAAACTGATGCTATGCATTTTGTTTCCACCAAGGAGAAAGCCCTACAACAGGCATAGGCAAACTCGGCCCTCCAGGTGTTTTGAGTCTACAGTTCCCATCATCCCTGACCACTGGTCCTGTTAGCTAGGGATGATGGGAGTTGTAGTCCCAAAACATCTGGAGGGCCGAGTTTGCCTATGCCTGCCCTACAAGGTGAGAAAAGATGCTCCAGGGAGCGCCCACTGCTGCCATTACCACTACCAACACCTGCCTCCTTCCTGTGCCCTAAATCAAGTTTCAGGACAAAGAGGCTAATAGGGTGCCCCTGCCAACCACGAGATTAAGGCGAGAGGGATCTGCACACCTCAATCTGTCTTGAGAGCAATGGGAAAGGGGCCGTTCACCATCTTAACAACATCTCTAAATGCAACAGCGAAGAATGGTGCCTTAATGCTCGGAAGCATTACATCTCAAAACTACCAGATGCTATGGCAAAAATACCAGGGGGAAAACCTATCCTGATAATTCCATACCTGCGAGATTGCTGTATTTTATTTTATTTTAATTAAATTTGTATACCCTCCTTCACCCATAGAGCCCAGCATAAAAATACAAATGAAAACACAATATAGTTTTTTTAAGTTGTGCCCATGTTGGCCCCAATATAGCTTGAAAGCCTGATACAGGAAAGCGGTGTTTGTTTTTATGTGCGCCGCCAATACAAGGAAATCCCTTTTAATTCTCAGCATGGGGGGGTGGGGGTGGGAAGGGAGAACAGCAGTTGTTGCTGAAGCTGCAGTGCAGATAGCGCAAGTCCCAGTGTACATTCTGTTGAAGTTAATGGGGGAAAGAGAAAGTGGCAACATTGGAAAAGGTTGCAGCAAACATTCAGACTTCTCCAGCTCCCTTTCCCCTCCCTCCTATCAGCATCCCTTCTTTCTTTCTCATTCAACAGCACCTGCTGCGACCGAGTGACGACAAGGAGGCTTCAGAAGCGGTGTGCTGATTGCTTTAATTGCTCTTGCCCTTTCAGTGCATCATTAGCAGGGGGACTGAGCAGCTGCCTCAGATAAGTCCCCATGTCCTAGGTTGCTTTTTTGCATTCAAAGTCGAGTGTTGGTTGTTCCCAAGCGACCATGTTAAACAGGGCCCAGGGCAGGGAAGTCAGCAAAGTGTGGCAAAACCACAAGGCAAGTGGACCTCCAACTCGATGCCCGAACACTTTGAGTGCATCTGTGTTGAGTTGACTTTGTGCACTTCCTTCCGTCCACCCATCACCCAAGACGAACCTCAACACATGGCTGACTGTCCTACTTATCAAATGACCTGAAATTCAGCCCCTGTCACCTGGCTGCAAACAGCAATTGGCTCATGGGAGAAAAGGAGAGCTTCTGTCTGCTTGCTAAACCGCAGTCATCAAGTCAGGAGGCTTTCGAAAGGCAGAGCTGTCTTGTCAATTGCTGGGTCGACAGGATGGCCTAAAAACGTCTTTTAAAATCTCCAGGCTTCTTACATCCTCTCTCACTCCTCTGTATTTTTCTACCCACTCCACTGAATTTCATTTTTAAAAAACCTGACAATTCAAAGGAAGATTGGAAGGAGAGAGGAGGAGAAGAAAATATTCTGCGCGATTTAGAAGAAGAAACTGGGCCAGGAGCCTTACTGTTCTTCCTCTATTCATTTCATTTGCCTTACGCATTAAAGCATTTCCTTCTAGTTACTATTGGGGGGGGGGGCGCAGACAGGAGGGGGGAGGAGGAGGAGAAGAAGAAGAAGAAGAAGAAGAAGAAGAAGAAGAAGAAGAAGAAGAAGAAGAAGAAGAAACCTAAAACAATCTTCAAATTAAGGCCTTAGCTCACATTACCCACAGAGTTATGGAACTAAATAATTAACTGTCTTATATCATTTGAGCAATGCCTAATCTTCAAACACAGCAACTGCTCCCAAGGCTCTTTTGATCTTTGAGGAATTGCATCGGAGGAAGTGCTGAGCTCTGCGCTTCAAGCAGGTGATTCCTTGACCGACTTATCAGAATCTGGAACGCAGATTGACCTAAAATTGACCGTGAAGCTCCCGAGCCATTTTTACACACATGGATTTTGATAAATCTCACTGTCCAGATGTTTAGCTGAGGGAAGTTTTAAGCAGACATTAAGTGGCAGATAAAATGCACTGAAATGCAACACTTCCCTGCCAATTGAACCATTTATACTAAAGAGAAGTAATAATAATAATAATAATAATAATATCTATCTATCTATCTATCTATCTATCTATCTATCTATCTATCTATCTATCTATCTATCTATTTATTTATACATACATACCCCGCCCATCTGGCTGGGTTTCCCCAGCCACTTCAGGCAGCTTCCAACAAAATATTAAAAATACATTAAAACATCAGTCATTAAAAACTTCCCCAAACAGGGCTGCCTTCAGATGTCTTTTAAACATCAGATAATTGTTTATTTCTTTGACATCTGATGGGAGGGCGTTCCATAGGGTGGGCGCCACTACCGAGAAGGCTCTCCGCCTGGTTCCCTGTAACCTCACTTCTCGCAGTGAGGGGACCGCCAGAAGGCCCTTGGCGCTGGACCTCAGTGTCCAGGCTGAACGATGGGGTGGAGATGCTCCTTCAGGTATACTGGGCTGAGGCCATTTAGGGCTTTAAAGGTCAGCACCAACACTTTGCATTATAGGGTTGTTAACCTGAGCTGACATTTTTACTGATTTTTTGGTCCAGATCAGGGATAGGGATCCTGTGGCCTTCCAGATGTTGTTAGGCTGCAACTTCCATCATCCCTGACCACAGGGAATGCTGGCAGAGTCCAACATCTGAAGAGCCAAAGGTTCCCCCATACCTGATCCAGTTTATTTATGTGATTTATATCTCACCTTTCCTCCAAGGAGCTCAAGGTGGCATTCCTCATTTCCCCGTTCCCCATTTTATCCTCAGAACAACTTTATGAGGTAGGCTAAGCCAAGAGATGTTGAATGGCCCATGGTCACCCAATGAGCTTCATGGCTGAGTGCAGATTAGAACGCTGGTCTCCCAGGCCTTAGTCCAGCTCTCTAACGCATAAACCACAGAACTGTTTATACTGGAATCTGGTACAGAGAGAAGTGATCTCTGCGCTGGGAGTTTCAGTACAGGGGCAGTCACTAGAGAAAATTGTAGTCTCACCCATTAGTGGATGAGCTTGTGGGTCCTTTAAAAAAAAATGTGCAGTTGTGCTGGTAGTTCACTAGCTGGTGTTACACAACCACGGAGGTCTCAAGCAACAGAACTTTCCCTCCCTCTCTTCTCTCCCACACCCATTAAACCTCTTCTGGGGATTCCCCCAACCCTTTGAAGCAGTTTGGGGAAGGGTGCGGGGGGGGGCACACAGGGGAAGGAGGTTTCGGCTGTGCACTAACCAAACGGGATACCAGGGCCAGACAAATTGAGCATACAACACTAATTCTGGCCCAACTGCACTGGCTGCCAATTAGTTTCCGGGCCCAATTCAAAGTGCTGGTTTTGACCTATAAAGCCTTAAATGGATCACCATATGAGCCAGTACCAATCCTCTGAGGCAATCATCCTCTGAGGCCCTTCTTCATGTGCCTCCTCCACAAGAGGTCCAGAAGGTGGAAAGACAAGAGCGGGCCTTTTCTGCAGTGGCTCCCTGATTGTGGACTGCTCTCCACAGGGAAGCTCGCCTAGCACCTTCATTACATATCTTTAGGCGCCAGGCAAAAGCATCCTTCCTCTCCCAGGCCTCAGGCTATTTAAAAATCTATGGGAGGGGTGTATTGTTTTGTCTGTTATTATTTTATGTATTTTTATACTGCAAACCACCCTGCGATCCTCAGATGAAGCGGGTATATAAATTTAATAAAATAAATAAACATTTTTTCCCACTTAGTTGGGCAGACTTCTCTTTATATTGTAAGAGACTGGTCAATATTGTTTTAAGATCAGGGGTTGGCAAAGTTTTTGTGGCTTGGGCCAGTTTACAGTCCCACAGATGCCGCGGTGGGCCCGAGTGTGCACAGCTTCCTGCAGCCAATGGGAAGCCGGGCAGCGTCATGGAAAACGGTCCCTGCTCTGCTCCGCACAGGAGCCGACCGAGTGGACGGCGGGGGTCCCTGAGCGGGCGGAGGGGATCCATGGGCCGGTTAAATGACCCCGACGGGCCGCTTGTGGCCCATTGGCCTTAGGCTGCTGACCTCTGTTTTAGATGCTTGCTAAAAACTTTAATATTTCAGCAAGCCCACCCAAACGTATTATTGAGTTATGTATACTTTTTCATTTTGCTGACTTTACCTGTTTATTATTATTATTAGTAGTAGTAGTACCCTATTATTGTATTTTAACGTTCTGCTGGAAGCCACCCAGAGTGGCTGGGAAAACCCAGCCAGATGGGTGGGGTATAAATAATAAATTATTATTATTATTATTATTATTATTATTACCCTGCCCAACTGACTGGGTTGCCTCAGCCACTTTGGAATATATATATATATATATATATATATATATATATATATATATATATATATATAAATAGATTTCTTTCGATTTATATACACTTTTCTAAAGAAATAAATAAAGCCTTTGGGTAAATTGCTTCTAAAGCAATTGATACAGCCTTTTTTCAGAAGACAGCCATTACGCAATACAAAAGCTTTTCCTTTCCCATTATATTCTTATGAACTTCAAGCTGCTCAGTTGACATCGCACTGCCATTTTGTGAAATTTTGTCATGCAAGTTCTCTTCACAGGCACCTCTATCCAATGGAGGCTCTGAGAAGGCAATAACAAGAGAGTTAAACTTAGTGCAAGGCTGCCTGTATCAAAACATTAGCCAATCCCTATGGGACACAAGGCTGTCTTTAAATTTAGCATGTGAACTGTTGGGGGGAAACTACTTAGGAAAATGCCAGCCAAGAAATTTCTTGTTCAGTGGGTTCTACCATCTCTGAGGGTTAATTAATATTTTTCGCTAATAGTAGAACCTTGTGTTTGCTCCGATAAGCTACGTTCGTAACTGGATTTCAGAACACAATTGGGTGTTTTCAGTCTATTCTAATACTCTCTTCTCTTTTTGGAGGAGTATTGTTAAGGCACACAGATAATAGTCAAGAGGAATGAGATAAAGAAGCATAGCATTTGCCCCAAACAAAGACTGTTTACTAAATAAAATGCAGTTGTTGGCCTCTGAATAATGCTGACCGCAACAAAAAGTATAAAAGAAAACCATGTCAAGTCCGATATGCTTGAGACCAATTAACGTGCAAAGTATTTGGAAGCAGTCATTTCATCCAGCCTTTCAAATAATTACTCAAAAGATAAGTCACATTTCTCAGTCTTGCTCATCCATATCCCTTTCTCCTCATTCTTCTTCTGTTTCCCATATCTGCCTCCTTAAAGGGTCAAGTCAAATTAGATATGAAATTAAATGCATGGATAGAAATTAATGCCCATGTTTTATGTTTATTAAATGTATGTTTCAGTTTGTTCAGGTGCACTGTCTGCAGTTCTTGTCTTCCATCTGAATCATCTTGAATCATGTTGGGGGTCCCTCGTTTGGAGAGTTCCCGCTTCTGTTCACAAAAGCACCACATCTGTCAGAAGCGGCCCACTTCAGTTCAACATTTGTCCAACTGACAGGAGACTTTCCCAGCCCTGCCTGGAGATGCTGAGGATTGAACCTGGCATCATCCGCATGCAAGGAAAAGGCAAAGGACCCCTGGACGCTTAAGTCCTGTCAAAGGCGACTATGGGGTTGCGGCGCTCATCTCGCTTTCAGGCCGAGGGAGCCGGCGTTTGTCCACAGACAGCTTTCCGGGTCATGTGGCCAGCATGATGAAACCGCTTTTGGTGCAACAGAACATCGTGATGGAAGCCAGAGCGCACAGAAATGCCGTTTACCTCCCTGCCACAGCGGTAACTATTTATCTACTTGCACTGGCATGCTTTTGAACTGCTAGGTTGGCAAGAGCTGGGACAGAGCAACGGGAGCTCGCTTCACTGCGGGGATTTGAACCACCGACCTTCCAGTCTATTGAAGACTGCCATTGTAGGATTCCTTAGAAAGAGTTTGCCCACATGGAGGTTACGTCCCTGAAGATTTGCCCCACTATTTACTGGTTTGCCCAATCTACAAGGACCTAAGAGCAGTCTTGTTCACGGATTTGCTGGTAAATCTTCCAGTTGAGAGATCGGTTGGGTATCCACAGTGGCACCTATTTATCTACTTGCACTGGCATGCTTTTGAACTGCTAGGTTGGCAGGAGCTGGATCAGAGCAACGGGAGCTCACCCCGTCTCGGGGATTCGATCTGCTGACCTTCTGATCGGCAAGCCCAAGAGGCTCAGTGGTTTAGACCACAGCGCCACCTGCATGCAAAGCCACTGAATTATGGTCCTTATGATCCAAGTATTATAAGTGTGACCCATATGAGTGGAGGGGGCAAGTGCAAAGGAACTGTGGCTTGACGACGGCCACCCAGTGTGATTATCTGTAAAATTAGGTTTGAACCAGGACTTCCAGTTCACAACCCATGCTCTCAGTTACTACACTACATGTTTTAAACTAAACATAATATTAAAAGAGCTGTGCTGCATCAGTACAAGAGTCTATGTAGTGAGGTACCCGGTTTCTCACAGTGGTTTGGTGGGGCTGGTACCCATTGTTTGAAGGTTTACCATAGTTTTGTAATTTGTTGGAAGCTGGCCAGAGTGGCCAGGGCAACCCAGCCAGATGGGTGGCATATAAATATACAAATTATTATTATTATTATTATTATTATTATTACTGCTGTCAAAGGGGAAGGCAGAACGACCAACAGCAGGTCTTGCCACAGCCAACAACAGGCAGAGGCAAGGGCATAGCAAGGGGGTTGTAGGGGGCGGTGCGCCCCAGATTACATAATGGAGGGGGTGACAAATTATCAAGGAACAATTACTGCCCTACTAGGGAGGTTCATAAAAAACTTTTTTTTAAAAAATGCCTGCTCCGAAGGTCTTATCTTACTATAATAGGGATTATATAGCTATATATGAAATTTCATGCATATCGGTTAATATCTTGACCCTCCTCCACCAAAATAGCTGTTTACTTGGCTGTTTTCCTATGGCGTGAAGGCTGAAATTTCAGTTCAGTGGAGCACTTACTGTTCCCAACCCTAACCCTGTGGAAAGCCATCTAATTAGACTTTAATTTGATTTTGAGATGTTTTTAGGAGGTAGTTTAATTATTGTTTGATTTTATACCAAAGTTATGTATCTGATGTTAGCCACCCTGAACCCGATTTCGGCTGGGGAGGGCAGGATATAAATAAAAGGCTTTTTTATTATTATTACTTGTTATTATTCCTTTCTAAGAAAATATGAGATAACATAAAACCATTTTTGCAGGGGAGGGGTGGTAACCCTGGGTACCACCTGACCTTCCTATGCCTCTGGGGGGGGGAGGTGACAAAATTTTCTTTGCCCCCGGGTACCAATTTACCTTGCTACGCCCCTGGGCAGAGGCAACTAATTCAAGTTTTTCTACCTATCGTCCTCCCTGCTAAGTTCTACAAGGGCAACACGGAGAAAGAAGAGGAGGAAACCACCCTCTCTTGACTGGTTGTAGGTAGGTAGGTAGCTGAGGAGATGGCCTTCTCTGTGGCAGCCCCTCAGTTGCAGAACGCCCTCCCCACAGAGATGCACTGGGTGCCTTCATTAGAACGCTTTCAGTGGATGCCAAAGACACACCTGGCTTTTGATACTAGCGATGTATTATGTTTAGGACCCACCTGATTTCTCTGATTGTAGGTTGTTTTGAACTGTTTTCAACATTGTGTTTTAATTGTTGTAACCTGCCCTGGGACCTTAGGCTGAAGCACAGATTGTTGTTGTTGTTGTTGGTTATTCCTCTCCCGCTATTTCTACCTGTCCCTGGAGGTGGGTATTCCAAGGCTCCTGACCTCTGTGGTAGTATACAGCTATCGATAGCTTAACCCTCCATGGATTTGCCTAATTCCCTTTTAAAGCCTTCCAAGTTGGTGTCAACAACCACATCTTGTGCGGACCAATTCCATAGTTTAACCACGTGCCCTGTGAAGAAATACCGGTACTTCCTGTTTGTCTGCTTTGTGTCCAACGAACACCCTCATCCCATGGAAAGGCAGCTTGTTAAGATCAATCGTGTGCTCTGTTCTCCAGCTCTGATGCATTCCATCCTTCTCTTACTGCATTTCGGTCAACACAGAACGACAGACTCCGGGAGGTGGGGGTGAGAATAAAACCAGAACACTAGACAAATGTGCCTTTCCAATCCCTGTGGGACTCATTCAGGCCACCAGGCGCTCCATAAAGTTTATCACGTGCCATGACTATTCTGAAAAGCCACAGACTACTAAAGGGGTCAGCTGACCTGCACCATGGGGTGGTGGGGTGAGAGAATCTCTGTCTTTTTAAAGCAGGGCACACATAACAAGGGGTTTGCAGCAGGCAAGGAGAAAACAGCTCTGTCACGGTTACTTCAAGCTTTACTCCTGTTACTCCTCTGTGGACTGGGGTGGGGATAATTTACAATCCAAATTAGCCTCCAGAAGTCATCAGCGCTTCACAGGGCTGTAACTCTGAAACGACTCCACTTTATTTCTGCAAGAGCAGGAGCAAGGAGCCCTTCAGTGCTCGAGTCTCACCCTAGCAAACTTCTCAGGAAAAAAATATCTGCGCAATAAGGTGACTTACACTGCAATCCCAGGCATGCCTACTCAGAAGCAAGCCGCAACAAGTTCACTGGGATTTACTGCCATGTAAGGATCGCACCTTTATATGGATAGTCTATGCTCCCTACAATATTCCAAACACTTTTGTACATGAAAGGTTTTTTTAAAAAACGAGCAAGTCATTTTTAGAGTATCCCTCATCAGTAACCATGTTTAGGAGTACACAAATAAATCTCAGTTACTCCCTGTCCATCTCTTTCCCATCTTTCCTGGTTTTCTTACTTTTTTTGCATTCCATATCTGCTAAAACCCACAGGGGATTTTCCAAGAAGATGCATATCGCACCTTAGAGCAAAATCTATACTGAAGGTAATGCATGATAATCCAACAATTATTATTTGCTCTTATTTCAGCTCTGGGTGCTGTCTTAATAGAAAAGCAGGATATAAATATCAAACCCAATCTGGTCTCCCCCTCCCCTCCCAAAAATGTTTTTTTTTTTTTTAAGTGAAGCGTTTTTGGGGAGGGGGGAGAGTCTAAGAGGACTGCCACAGCAAGATTTCATTATTGTCATTTCCCCAAGGAAGCCCGCCCCCCCCCCACAAAAAGTGCAGAATTGTTGCAGCCTTCGCACACCAACACAGTGCTTTGACGGGGGGGCCTTGCATGACTTGCAATGCTTCCAACCCACATAAAGCGGTACTTACACCGAGTGCTCAGGCTGATCGTGGCCCAGCTCACTCCTTTCAGATGACCGTGCCGAGTCCGGCGGACTGGCATGTTAGCAGAACTGAGTTACTTCCCGCGTTGCGGCATGGAGAGTGTGGGCGGTTTAAGCAACAGCGTCCGATTGATTCCTGCATTAGGCATAGGGGATACTATATCCAAATGACACATCCGGAAGAGGGGCTTTGCAGCTGAGCGGCCACAGAACCAAGTCTGCAGCATAACAAGGGAAATCCCTCGGGTAGTTTGGGGGGGGGGGACGACGAACGACAACAACCTCCGAAACGGTGGGGGAGGGGGAGAGAGAGAGAAGAGTAAACCTGAAACTCAGCCAATAACCCTAAAGACTCCTTGGGATATTTTGGACCTAAAAAGCCCTCCAATCAGAGCCGCGGGGGCAGGAGAAAACAGACACATGCCTCCCTGAACCATATATGTCTTAGATTAGGCAGAGTTTGAAGGGACTGAAACAGGAGATGAGTCTTCGAGACCCGTCAACCGGAATCACATGTCACTTGTCAATGTGAAATACTGCAGAGTTCTGAGGTCCTGTTTTGAGAAGCGGAATTAGGTGGGGGGGGGGGGGAGAACATGTGTGAAACTTTTAATAATAATAATACTAATAACAACAACAATAACAACAACAGCAGCAGCAGCAGCAGTAATTATATACAGCTAGTTTCAATTAAGTGGTGGTAGGGTGTTTTTTTTACCTGCAAAAAACAAAGACTGTTAAACTTTTCAAAGTTAAAAAAAGAAAACGCTAGCTTTTTATTATAGGGTGGATCAGGGAAGCCACAAGGAATCAAGCGACTGCCAAATCTGGAAGCAAGAATTGGGAATCTGTAGCACATTCTCGAGAGCCTGGCTCTGGCTGCCAAGGTCTCTCCTGCCCAGGCACTTATTTCCCCGGCCAATTCTCTAATGAGATTAATCTCAATTAATCTGCAGAAGGAAACAAGAGTCCCAAATCAACAGATGCTGGAAGGGGAGGCTGCGCAGAAAATCTGAAATCTATCGCAGCCACTCTTCAATTAGTGTTTTATTATTAAAACTGTCTCTCTCTGGCGTAATATTATGTGTAATTCACCAGCCGAGAGGAAAATTATAAAATCCACACGGAGTCATTGATAGAAGACTCTTCCAAAATCAATCAGAGTTCATGAGGGAAAGCATCACTAGAGCTTTGAAAACACCTGGTTTTTGCACGAAAACTTGCTGGCACAAATTAACAATGCCTGCCATGGGTACGTTCATATCATACATTCAAAGCACTGTGACGATACCACTATAAACAGCCGCAGCTTCCCTCAAAGAATTATGGGGCCTGTAGTTTGTTAAGGGTGCCGAGAGCTTTTAGGAGACCACCGCTTTCCTCACAGAGCTACATTATTTCCAGAATTATTTGTGATTGAGGAATCGATTGCAGGAGCCTGGGAATTGTAGGAGCTTAAAGGGGTCTGCTACAACTCTCAGCCTCCTTAACAAACTACAGCGCCAAGCCATGACTGTAACAATTCAATTCAAAGTTTATTTGTTGTTGCGGCCACCCCAGTCATTTCAATGAAAAAATGAGATAAAAATATTCCACGCCTGCTGTGCAAAATATACATAGGAACATCATAAAAATGCAGTGATAACCTATTGATCTATATCTATATCAGATCTATCATTCATCTATCTATCTATCTATCTATCTATCTATCTATCTATCTATCTATCTATCTATCTATCTATCTAATCTATCTTGTCACGGTCACTCTCTCAGACCTGAGCAGCACCCCTGGACGTTTAACGGTCTATTGGTAACTGCCCCAACGACATATGGTATCTCCGCTGCCACCAGCCAGTATTCACTCTGGCAATGAATAACTCACTTCAGATTCGGATTGTGGTAAAAATAAAACATCTTTATTGTTTGTACAAAGCGTAATGGTTTCAAATGACTTGGTAAAACGTTTAATGTAACAGTATGGTTATTCAGATAAGTATATTTCAACTCTCTACCTAGTATTCCAATAACTATCGCTAATGCCTCCTGTTAATTATTCAACCTGCTCTAGCTCTGCTCATTAGCTCTATCTCCTGTCGGAATACGTTTCACGGATCCGCCATGGATTCATATTTATGTAGTTATTTAATGAGGTTTTTCGAGATCTATTTTTGGTATAACTACGCACAAAAGCGAAAGTGAAAGCATGAATGAATAGTGTGGTTCACTTATGAGATTAATCCGCCTTTATTTTATAGTTCCGGTCATGTTCAAAGTTGTTAATGAGCGTTAAACTTGCTTCCCGCCCTTTTGGAGGGCAGCGACAGTGATTTTATTGGTTGAGGCATTGATGATGATGTCACGTTTGTTCCTTAATAAAAGGCAGAGGCACCCCCGATTAGGCACGTTTTTCCTTGGTTTCTTTGGTTTTAGTCAGTCGACGTTCTTTTAAGTTCAGGGTTTGGTTTAAGGGTATTGGGAGCGGGCTGGACGGGTTGGATGGGTTTTTCTTTAGTTAGAGTTAGATCGCGGAAGATCATTCGGTTTTAGTTTTAGATAGGTTCCTTTAGGTTAGCCTAGGGTTAGGCCCGCGGAAGATATTTCGGTTTTAGTTTTATTTAGCTAGCCTCGCGGAAGATTGGGCGCGCAGGGACTTTAAGCTTAGGAGAACTTAGCTTAGGGGACGAGCCTATGCGGGTTCTGCCGAAGCCACTAAAGATACAACCGGTGTCTGTCTTCCTTTGGGGTTAAAAGGGGGAGTAAAGTAAAAATTTTAATTTCTTTAAGTTGGTCCGTCTATTCAGAGTCAGGGTATATATTTTATTTCACGAGGCGACTTTTCATTAAGAAGGCAATTAGGAACTCACACACCTTCGGAGTCATCAATTGGCTTACTCAACTTCCTTCAGATTGTGAGGCTTGGCCGGCGACCGTGCTCAAAAGCACGCGGAACGCTGGCCGCTTTCCCCGCAACTGGTACCTCGTGCATAACCAGTCCAAGGCTGTGCACGAGGAGCTCCAGCACCCAAACCCCGACAATCTCCCTCTCTCTATCCCCCTCTAACTCTGACTCAACTGCCTCACTTCCAACCTCTAACTGCCTTTTTCTATCCTCTCTAACTGCCATCCTCCCACACTCTAATTGCCTGGAGAGCTCCCATTGGTCAATCTCCTCCCGGCCAAGTTAACCCTTGGAGAACCTTTAGGGGTGAAACGCCACATATCTATCTATCATCTTAAAATACAGACCTGCACAAACAAGTTTCTATATTAAATTGCCTATCAGAGTTTTTGATGAACATTCTTCTCAGTTTTTGGGCTGCAACTGTGAATCCTGAAACAGCCACGACCATTTAAAATGGTATCACGGCGCTTTAATCGTGTGTTTCTGCATATGAATTGGCCTCACTAGATCTTAGCCTTTGAGGGGTTCTTAATATCCGCCTTGATAGTGCGAGAGCCACTGGAGAGCCAATTGGGGTGCCCTGGGACCAACCATGGGGTTTGTACTCAATATTATCTCAATGGGGCAGGAAGGAGATTGGCTTCCATGCTCCTGCTGGAGTAATTCCAGAACCCAGTCTCGATGTTGTTGTTGTTGTTGTTGTTGGTGGTGGTGGTGGTGGTGGTGTGTGTGTGTTTTTTAAGCAAATGCTGGAGGGGCGGGATGATTCAGTCAATGCTTGGCACACAGCAATGACCACGCTCTGTCCCCTCTGTGCAAATTCTTTTGGAGCATGGTTCCCTGCAGGCATCTTCGCACCAGTAAGACCGAATAATTTCATAACTAATTACCCTTCGTCAGAAAATACTTGGGGCAATGTGCTTCAAAAATATGAAGAAATTACAAGGAAACAGCATTGCAGGCATAGACTCATAGAGTTGGGAGAGATCCTGAGGGTCATCTAGTCCAACCCCCCTACAACGCAGGAGTCCTGTTCACAGCTGTCCCTGGGCGGGTTCGAACTACCAACCATCTGGTTTAACAGCCGGATGCTGTTATATGTATAGACACATGTGTGTTTGTGTGTACACACACAGAGAGAGAAATATACCGGTATGCATTTTAATGAGGCACTCCAATCAGTTCATCCACATGTGCTTTCGATGAACACCTGTGGGGCATGCAGCAAAATGTTGCAACATGAAGTGCTCCTGCTCAGGGTTCCAGTCAACAATGTGCACTCCAATAGTCAGCACTTCATGGCTGATGAACCTGCCCAATCCTCATTGTGCTATTTTGGTGGTCTCCCCTCCTAAAGATTTTCCCCACAGCCTGCTGACACCTCCCCTCTTGTGTGTGGATGGTGCTGTTTTAGCTATATAGATATCCCTGCTCAGACGAGTTCAGTATAATTATATAGGGCGGTAGCAATACTTCACACTTCAGTGTGTGGATGCCCTACCCAAATGTGGCACCCCTCACATTTAAACCCTGGATACGTTAATGGCACTGCATACTGCACGTACGGTATAGTTCCAACTGTGAAGAGCACCTGCATTTTCTGCACGTATTCTGCCGCACTCACTTAAAGGTTCGTTCTTTGAAGCAGCCATTTCCAACCATGAGAGTTGCAGCCCAAAACATCCAAAGGTTATCAGGTTAGCAAAGGTCATTTTAAAGGCCTGCGTGCATTTATTCAACTTTGCTTAACTATCAATGTCATTCACTAGGCTATACATACTGAGGGTTCATTTCACGAAGCAGTTGTTCCACCGTAGTAAGTAGGGCATTTATAGCACATTTAAAGCACATAAAGGTAAAGGTAAAGGTACCCCTGACCATTAGGTCCAGTCGCGGACAATTCTGGAGTTGCGGCGCTCATCTCGCTTTACTGGCCAAGGGAGCTGGCGTACAGCTTCCGGGTCATGTGGCCAGCATGACTAAGCCTCTTCTGGCAAACCAGAGCAGTGCACGGAAACACTGTTTATCTTCCCGCCGGAGCGGTACCTATTTATCTACTTGCACTTTGGCGTGCTTTCGAACTGCTAGGTTGGCAGGTGCAGGGACCGAGCAATGGGAGCTCACCCCGTCACAGGGATTCGAACTGCTGACCTTCTGGTCGGCAAGCCCTAGGCTCTGTGGTTTAGACTACAGCGCCACCCGTGTCCCATAGCACATGGCTTTCCCTAAAAGATCCTGGGAACTGTAGCACTGCATGAGGTTCAAAGGATATTTTGGGGGGAAATCATGTGCTTTAAGACTAATGTGAATGATTAATTAAGTACCGCTTACGCATCCCCAATCAACATATCAGCCAGTAAAGCAAATATTGCTTCAGCTAGAATGGAATAAAGGCAGCAGTTAGAAAAACGACAACAGGCAAGATCCAGGAAAATATGAAACACATTCATATCCCATTGCTTTCAGTAGGAGAGAGTTAAGCATGTTTTAATTCTGCCCATTTGGTGCAGAACGGGGGGACAATTGCTTCGTTTGTTCCATCCTAATTGATGCAATAGATATACACGGCCCCTGTCTCTGCAAATGAGCATGCTATACCAAACACACACACCACCATACCGAAAGCAATAGCACTAGCCAGATTTGTGCCGATGAGCAATAGGGTAGGAAGCTTTTCATTCCTGAGTCACAAGTTCCAGCCTGGCAGAAGTCAGTAACAGGGTTGTCAAATGATAGCCAAAAAATGCATTCATGACAGGTCAGTTTGTCTTGCTGGCACCTAAGATTCTAAAATAGACAACTTTCATCAACTGAATACTGGCTAAATGTATTCCAGATCCTATTTCAGCAACATAACTTGCCATTGTACATGTCTGCCACTGAGCTGAACAACTGTTATTGTAGAAATTTTCATGCTTTTTTTAAAAACAACAACAACAAAAACATATCAAGCCATTAGCAGCTGAATAATATATGGCTTGCAACAAACTCTGGCATTCAGGTGTGTTACCATTCGGCATTCAGCAGCAGATTGTTCTGAGAACCTGGGTTGCCATATCTCTTCAGCAACTAGGAAGAATTGGTTTGCAGGGTGTATGGTCACAACCTTCTCCACACCACTATGGGAAACCTAGTTTTAAAGTGGGGTTCTCTCCCCTCCCCACCAGGGTACTGTGGTAGGTATCATGTCAACTTACAGAAGGAGTAACAAGAACTAATTCAACCTACTGAAAGTCAGGAAATTTCAATTATAGGAACAAATAAGGGGCAGAAAGCCATTGATTCATGGCACAGAGACAAAAGGAAAGTAAACCAAAAAAAGGGGGGGCATTATCATTTATTGTTTTTGACTCATTCTCATGCCTAAATGGAATGAAGTCATCTCTTCCTAGAGAGCAACAGAAGATATTGATTATCAAAGTGCTGCTGTTGAAATCAGGCCAATAGGAAGCCGAGATAAAACTGAAGTGGATTTGAAAATCAAGCCTATTAGTGAGAACAATCCCTCTTGGCTGAAGGAAATTACACATCTTATGAATGCACAAGCGAGCTTCCCACAGGCTGAGCCAAAGATGTAACTCAGAAACTCAGCAGATCAGATTAAACTGTAGATAACAGCCAGGGAGGCCTGCTATTCGTTCATTCCCGAATGTGCTACATGCTTTGAAAAGAGGCTTAGGCAACTCTTCCAAATGCGTTTCAAGAACTAGAACCCCCAAGATGATTCTGTCACCCCTTCTGAATATGCTACTAAAGTAAGAGAGGAAGACTACTGAATTTAGGGTGGCCATGCAGCCCTGCTTTGCAGAGGACACTCCTCTATTTGAAGGCTGTCCTGTCCAAGGATCAGGAACTCTAAGAAGGGCGAGCAAATGGACCTTGAAGTTGCCCACCAACAGTTTACACCTGGAGTACAGGCTGAGTTGACACACCTGTCTTCCCAATTATCGCAAGATGCGCTGTGTTTCTATTTAAATTACAGTACGTATTTATTTCTAAATTCACGGAGAGTCCCATGGACTGCAAGAAGATCAAACCTATCCATTCTGAAGGAAATCAGCCCTGAGTGCTCACTGGAAGGACAGATCCTGAAGCTGAGGCTCCAATACTTTGGCCACCTAATGAGAAGAAAAGACCCTGGTGCTGGGAAAGATTGAGGGCACAAGGAGAAGGGGACGACAGAGGATGAGATGGTTGGACAGTGTTCTCGAGGCTACCAACATGAGTTTGACCAAACTGCAGGAGGCAGTGGAAGACAGGGGTGCCTGGCGTGCTTTGGTCCATGGGGTCACAAAGAGTCGGACACGACTGAACAACTAAACAACAACAACAATGAAATCAGCACATGCTAATTCTTTGTACAGGGGTGCCTAGCGTGCTCTGGTCCATGGGGTCATGAAGAGTCGGACACGACTGAACGACTGAACAAAATTCTAATTCTATGCAAACCTGTGCCCTTTTTGGGAGGGGGGATAATAAATATGCCCCTTTTGGGCCATGTGTAAGTGGCTAAAGTTGACTATAAAGAAGGAACTTTCAAGCTTTTTGTTGCAAGGTGTGATGGAGAGTCACACATGGAATTATATTAAGGTGCAACTCCAAACACTCTTGGATGAGACTGATTTTCTAGATCCATTTCAGGCCTGGTGTGGGCAGTAAGGCTGCCTTGGTCGCCCTGTATTATTATCTATGTTGGGACAGGTGTGTATGTGTGTGTCCCTGTTTCTTCTCCTTGACCTCTCAGTGACATTTAAAACCGTCGGTCTTACATAGCCCTCTGGGGAGAATGTCTGAGCTGACAACCTTAATAGACATGGAGGTTATACAATGCCTGTTCTTCATTCTAATTTCAGATAATCATAGAGTTGGAAGGAACACAGGGGTCACCCAGTTCAACCCCTTGAAATGCAGGGAACTTTTGCCCGACGTGGGGCTCGAACCCACAACCCTGAAATTAAGTGCCTTTTGCTCTACCAGCTGAGCTATTCGTGGAGACATTATATAACAAGGAGCATTCATTCTGATTTGTTTGTGTGGAGGTCTTTAAAGTCTCCTAACTAATGCATAGCAGGGAGGCGGGTGGCGCTGTGGTCTAAACCACAGAGCCTAGGGCTTGCCGATTGGAAGGTCGGCGGTTCAAATCCCCGCGACGGGGTGAGCTTCCATTGCTCAGTCCCTACTCCTGCCCACCTAGCAGTTCGAAAGCACATCAAAGTACAAGTAGATAAATAGGTACCGCTCCGGTAAGAAGGTAAACGGTGTTTCCGTGCACTGCTCTGGTTCACCAAAAGCGGCTGAGTCATGCTGGCCACATGACCCGGAAGCTGTCTGCGGACAAACACCGGCTCCCTCGGCCTATAGAGCGAGATGACCACCGCAACCCCAGAGTCTGTGATGGCCTGGGACTCGGAATCGGACTCGGAACCGGAGGTGTCTCAGCCTGCACCAGATCCTCTGCCTCGGACATCAGCTGAACCAAGTGTGGGGCCTGATTCTGAGGATCCTCAGTCTACACAACCTCCCCTGCAACAAGCAGCAGCTGAGCCGAATCTGGGGCCTGAGCCTGCCCTGGTTCCAGATGCGGGGAATACCTCGTTGCCATCAGCCGGGTTGTCACCAGCAGCTGGCCCACTACCGGCTGAGGCGGCTCCTGGGTCCAGTAACCCACCAGCGTCTCCTGAGCTGCAGAGACTCAGGGCTGATAGAAGGAGAGACCTGAGTACTCGCAGGAGGAGTGCTCGCCTTCAGGCGAGACGGGGTGGTGAGTTGCCAGGGGATGGGGACCGACCGTTCGTTATCCTGTCTAATATAAAAGGCGGTCAGACCCCACCCCAGGTTGCAGGAGCAACATTGTTGGTTGCTCGATCCTGCCGGTGTTCCTGCTTCTGACCTGTCTTGGTTTCCTGCCTGCGTACCTGTTCCTGACCTTGCCTGACTCCCTGCCTTGCACCCATCTTCGGCTACATCGGACTGTCTCCACGTTGAACCTTTGGACCACGGACCAGACTTGGACCTCGCCTCTCGGGTAACCCATGGGACCACAGAGTCGTCCACGACTGGACCTAACTGTTGGGGTACCTTTACCTTTAACTAATGCAAAGTTTGATCAGTAGCAGTCTTCCCATCAATCGCTTGTCCTACACTTTTAGTGCATTCCCCCATCAATTTCCCAACACAAAGAGTCAATTTTTTTTAAAGTTTTGTTGTGCCAGAGTTATTTAATCCGCAAACCTAAATTTCCAGCATACAATCAAATCCCCTTACACAATGCTGACAATCTCAAGGCAACACTAATCTATTCTCTGCACTGGCTTTACTCAAACCCTATTAATTCTTTCCCTCTCTCTTAGATAAACAGACAAACCCTTGGTTTTTGTCAGTGTGGTGAAAACTTCAAGAAGCTTCCTTAAAAGCTATTACATTTTTAAAAAAGTGCTTCAAAGTGACAATTATTTTCCTTTTGCATTTCTAAGCAGGGACAGTGAACATTCTAGACTATCTGTTGTGTTCACCTTAACCCCATATATACCCACTTGACCACATTTGATCTGTGGAACCGTTACAGGTGTCCCATATTACCCATTCTGCATTGTAATATTTTTAGTGTGCCAGCACCTAAACTTTGGAACTCCCTGCCTATTGATACCAAGCAGGAACCTTCTTCATTGTACTCTTTTTGGCCCCTGCTAAAAACATTTTTGTTTAGACTCGCTTGCCCAGATATGTAGAATGTGGACTTGTATTTAGTTTTCAGTTCATCAATTTTTATCTTTTTTAATGTTTTAATAGTTGCTTTTAACTGTTTTTTACCAATTATTATTAATCTTTTTGTAAACTGCTTTAAGGTTCCTTACAATAAAGAGGTATAATAAATTTTACGAAATAAAAATAAGTAAATATTCCCTGCCGCATACGACTAAAGGCAACTGGAAGAGAATCTGTCCACTCAAATTCAAGAAACATTTCAGGGGGATTGTTTATTAATGCTGAACCTGGTATTGTACCATTCTGCAAGATTTTGTTGCATGTATTTCTTGGGTTTTGTGCAAGTCTGTGTTTCTCGGTTTCCTTATTTCTCTTTCCTTTTGTGCTGCACTCCTCCATGCTACCCTTTTTTAAATATACATAAATTTCATTTTCTGCCATGATTCTCTAGTATTATTGGTTACGATGCCTACTTGTAAACACTGCCAAAAAGAGAACTATCACAAATAAAGTAAGCTAGAATTAATCATTTGCTTAAAAACAAAACCTCTGATGTCCCTAAATTCTTGGCTTGTGATCATTTGGCTCCTGACATCAGCTAATAAGTGTTTTGATCTTTTCGCAAAAAACTCTTTCATCCTGTCTTAACTGCATCCAAACTGCCACTAAATACTGTGCAAATATTAAAGCTTTTCAGACACTTGGAGGCAATGTTGCATAGCCGGGCTTCGCCTGTGGTGCGTACTTTTATTTCCTGTGTTTCACCACAACGTCTTGTTTTGCAGACTGCCTTGGCACTTCAAGGAAAAGCCAAAGTAAGCCCTTCGAAAGTGGAACCAGCACAACTGGTAAGCACAGCTTGTGTCATGGCTGAAATTAACTAGACCAAAAGATACTCTGGTCTAGTCAATTCCACCCAGATCTCTTCTGAATTCTAAGAAATTAAGGGGAAAGTTTGCAATTAAAAATAAGGAAGGCAGAGCAAAAATAAAAAATAAATCCCCTCTGCTTTCATACAGTTAGTGGGATATTAGTGCCATTAAAGGGAATTCACTTCGATTGCTGTTATAATTGTAGAAATTGTGATAGAGCAGGGCTCTTATATTCTTAAATCAAACTCCTGGTGCCTGCCTAATACAGGGTGTCTCTAGATCGCACTCTGCATTGTAACATTTCCATATGCCTCTCAATGAATGGTTAATATAAAAAAAGGAAACGGTGACATCATGGGGGGTGGGAATCGATCTTGGATTTTCTAGATTCACATCAAAAATATGTTCTATTTAGGACAAAGCTGCAGATTGATACACACAGAGCTCAAATAAAAATTGAGAGACTTCCTGGAGTTTTGACCACTGTCAACCCTACATAAAACAATCCTTGATATAGGGTTTGTCCACTTAATGTGTTTCTTGAGTATTCACCCTAATTTGCTTTTGCAAAACTTATAGAGGGTTTAAACTATATCTGGTCTTTACTGAATAATCTTTTTTGATTTACTCGTAGGGTGTTTACTCACCACCCCATCAATCATTCTTTCAACCTGCAGTTTTAAAAAAAGGATTTCCTTGTCACTTTCCTAACTGCAAAAAGTCTTGTTTATTTTATTTTTAAGTGGATCTGCAGCACTAATCCACTTCAATCTACGTTAATTGTGCAAACCTAAATTCATGGTATGTGTCTTAATCCCTTTCACCCACAAAACAGCCTGAATTCTATGATTATATGTTTGAGCAGACAGGAAGGTTTTTGCTTGGAATAAACAAGTTTCTTTTTTAACAGGAACGCTGTCACGCAACAAGAAAAAAACCCCAGGGCCTTTTCCTTAGGATTTCTGTGACCTCCAGGTTGAATACCATAACATTACACTGTGTTGGGAAAGAAAAACAAGCCCTGGGCTTACAATCTCCCCCCCTGCCCTCAGTACAGGCCAGCAAGCAAACCCCAGTAAAATTGTCTAGCAAGAAGACCCTTGGATAGGAACATCAGAAGAGCTCTGCTGGATCATGCCAGCTGGATTATCTACTCAAGCATCCTGTTCTCACAGTGGCAAACCAGACGTCGCAATGGGAAGCCCACAAGCAGGGCAAAATTATTATGTTGCTTTAATTTACGGCGAGCTTTATTTTAACAGCCTAAATCGTTTCATATTGGACATGAGCTAACGAAACACAGGCTTTGTTCTGAGGTGGAACGTAAAAATAAAAAAGATAGCATATCCATGGCACAACAAACTAATTTAAGGCATTCCCATTGCACGGCTATTATTTTGGAGAAAACTGTAAGCCTATGATGCCTGTAATTTTAAAAAGCTAAAAACTGACAGAGACGTTTTCAGTCACTGAAAAACTGTGCAGCGCTGCCCTCTTTTTAGCATTCTAAATTTAAGGCTGGCGTGTCACCCTAAGCACACGCAGTTTCCAAAAAGTTCCTCTGCGGTTAAAACAAACAGGCTCTGTTGAAAGCACGCTGAGTGCTAAGAATTCCTCCCGCTATCCCAGTCCACCCAACTGATTAATTTAGGTCATACAAGTGGGTGTTTGAATTTAAGTAAGCAGGCAGAGTGATGATGCCAAACACTTGACTGAACTACTGTAGGCCTCGCAAATGCCTAAACATTATGGGTGGACAAGCCAGTTTTATGAAACAAACCAATGTTAAAAATAGGACACCCAAGAATATTCCAAGAAACTCAAGACACCAATTTGATGTGTTTGCTTTTTCTCCAGTGTTATGTTGAACTGCCAACATTGCAGCTTACTTTGTAGGTTGCATTTCCATTTCTTTTAGACAGCACTCACCCCTCTTTTCTAGGAAAACGGGGGCGTGGGGGGGGAGAGAAATGTATGTCTATGCATTTGTGAAAGAACTTTGTATTTAACTCAAAGAAACTGGTTTTGAGAATCACAATAAGGACCCGTAATGAAACTCCTACCTGGAATTCACATTCAACGTAACAAAGTAAAAACTTTGTCTTTGCACACAGACCATACATTTTAAGCACATTTTGAGCAATTTCTCTGCCCTCACCTCAAAACCACAAACCAGAATTACCCATCACAGAACCAGAATTCCCAGCACCCTTAAGAAACTACAGTTCCCAGGCTTCGATTCAGTAATGATGGGATACAGGCAGGAGTTCTAAGACTGCTTTTCTCTCATAAAAATATGTGTCTCTCTGTGTGGACATGCTTGTTTCTGTGCTGTTACATCTGCCAGTTGAGGACTCTCTACAAAAGCAAGATGCCAGAAGAAACCCTTTAATGTGCAACTAGATCCCTTTTGGGTTTTGCTGCTTCAGACTCAGCACGGCTATGCTTCTGGAACCTTTCCTTGTAGGGAATATTAGGGGGCAAGCTGTCTGTTCTTAAATTATAGCTTGCCTGCAGTTTGTTTATTTATTAAAAAGATTCTTAAACATGCCTTTCAGGGCACGCTGCCCTCACAAAGAGGCTTACGGCGCTCTGAAACGACACTCTGGTTTACGAACAAAGAGCTGTTAAGCGCCTTCCTCCTTTCAAAAGACAATAATTATTTTGAAAGCAATAGACGTGGTACTTCCAAGCTCACAGTCCTAACTATATAAACTTCCATGTTTGGGGGAGTTCGCGAAGGGTCCAGTGTGGCGTATCAGACTTCGATCTTGGAAGCCAAAGTTCAAATCCCTTCTCTGTCATGGCACCCTGTGGGTGACCCTGGACCCAGGGGTGTAGCTAAGGCTCCCAATCTCTCTGTGTTGTGTCTGACTAGCTGTTATCATTGATGTGAAACAAAGATTATGGTTTTTATTGTGCACACACACAGGGTCTGTCTCCCTTTGGAGAATAGAAGACACAGTTGAAACTGTTGTGCTTTAAGAAACAGGGTTTATTCGCCTATTTACATCTTCAGTTTGCATGGAGGAAGTCCACATCTTACTGCATGGTCCATAGCAGTGTAGGAGACCCTCTCGTCTCCCTCTCCAAGATGGATCTCCCCCCTATTTCCTCCTTCTCCTTCCCAGAAGCATCTTGCTCTCCACCAGAGCAGTGACCCTGGCAGGCTTCCAAATCTCCAGTCTCTGGGCCACACCTGAGACAAGAAGTTCCTTGTTGCCTTGTTGACAACAAGGCCGTTGAGGGTCCTCAATGGCTCTCTATTGTAATACCAACAGGTCTGCTCTTCGCTCAGCCAGCCAGGCTGGTTTGCATAAGGCAGCCCAGGAATTCGCTATCTGGCACAGCTCTGCAGTTAGTTTTTTTTTAATCCATATCCCTATCAAAATCCTAGTATTTACTCGTTCCTAGTGTTTAGGGAGATCACTCCCTATTTCTATAACATTGTTATTTTTCTTGATTAAATTTGTATACCGTCCTTCATCTGTAGATCTCAGGATGGTTCACAACACAAAATTACAATATAAAAACCGCAACATACATAACAAAATAAGAACAACAAACCAATAATTCCCCCTCCCACAACACATTTAAAAGGGCATGGGATGTCAATCAGGCAAAGGCCTGCTTGAAGAGGAACATTTAAAGAGTTTGTGCATATTATGATTACCCATTAAAAAAACAAACAAGACTGTCCTTCAATCCTCATTTTTAGTTTGACTGCTCATAGTTTATACACCAACGGCAATAGGAGGCACACAATATCTATGATGTGCACCAAGAACAGCTATGGTTAGATATGGCACTGCTTGGACCAGCCAATCCGATCCCTCTCAATCTACCATCTTGCAGGGTTCTTGCAAGGACAGAATGGGCAGTGTGCCAGCATTGCACTGTAAGTGGCTGGCACATATGATATGGGATCCTCTCCAAAACCTATGGAGGAGACGTGGGAACTTAACTGCAGCTACTGCAGCTACCTGAGTTAACCTTCTGCCAGTCTTCTTATGCCTGTGGCACAAACTTCCCGCAGCCAATCACCTGGACACATGATACAGAACCTTTAATATAGTCTACATAGCATTTAAGAGCGTATGCCGATGTCCAGAATGTAAGACTTTGGGGCTTACAGGGTCATGTTACTAGACGCCACATACTGTACATAGGCTCTTCCACTGTGGGAGGCAGCTGGGTCAATGTTTGCAGCCAAGTGTAAATAGACTTGGGGAAACCTGAGCCTTGGCTTTAACATATAAACTTTCATGAGGTTCATAAAAGCTACAGACCTAAACAAGTTTACTGCAACCTGGGTCCTACTGATTTAATTGGCGCTTGGCTTCCAAATTAGCATGCTTAATTTTTTTTAGGCTAAATATCTATCTAAGCTTTGCATTTTTCATGCTGCTCAACAGACATAGAATACCAGTAAAGATGATACATTTATAAAGAGCGAGAGAGCAAGCGAGCTCAATTTTAGTTTTCAGAATTAACTACTGAAATGTCATGAGAAAGAAGACAAACAAGGCACCCTGGAAAGCAACTCGAAATAAATTAAGTAATAAAGACTATGATTAGAGATGTCAATTCCAGTTGCTTGCTGCTCCTCATTTTTCCAGTCTGAATTTCAGTTCTCCATAATTCTCCACATCTTTGCATTTTTTCAAAGTCCTTATTAAAATTCTCCTAACGTGAATTTCTCCTAATATACAATTTTATGTATGTTATTTTGCCCAATATCTGTATTTTTTGCAAGCCATTTTCCTTAATATCACGCACTTTTCTATGCTACTTTCACCAATATACAGTATACATTTACATATATACAAATATGCATTCTTGTGCACATAGCTTGGCTAGAGAACTGCCCTGCAAAATTCAGAAAAATGCAAATTTCAAAGGATATTGCTTTGGGAATCGTTACTTAAGTAAGGTATGAACTTAACCACATTTCTCCCCAACACTAATTATGATCAGACTGTTCCTTTGTAAACAAATCATCCTACAATCAGCACCTGAAGTCACACAGCAGCACTTGAGTCACCCAAACTTTGCATTCAGCTTTGTAAGTAACAAGGACCATTACTGTGCCCCCCCCCCAGCGTTGTGTGCATTTAAAACAAATGAATTGCAGGAAATATCCTTGCAGCAATGGAGGACAGGGCATTTTATACTTTCCCTCTGTACTGTTTTACTAACTAAAACTGCCAGCCCAGGTTGCAGTTTTCCACACAGGAGGTATTTCCCCCCTGTGGATGAAACAGCTGCCAGAGGTATGTGCAGTTTTTATTGGAAAAATGGAACAGCTTAAAGATCATGTTCACAGCAAGAATCTCTTCGACTCCAAGTGTCCAAGGATGCTGTTTTTGGCTGCAGCTGAAGTGGTTAGCCAAGATGTGAAGCCTTCCATGCTGTTCATATATAACTGCACATCAGCCCTGCAAAACTCTGTGTGTGTGTGTGTGTTATCTTTTAGACTCTCATACTGGGGACAGCAGAATTCTATTGCCCAGAAGTTTTGCTTTTTTTGCCGCACAAACGGACCCCCATCTCGGGTGGTCAGATATTGTAATAAAAGTTTGTGCAATGGATTTACAGCTCTGGAGCACACATGTCAAAGGCAATAACCAAGTCATTTCATACAAACCCCGAAGAGAAATATAACATGAAAGGGGTTGGCAAGCTGCCATAACTGTCCCACAGCCCTGCTTTTGTCTGTGAAAGGAGTAAATGCCTTGGTTATTGTTTCAATGGCAGCCTGAAGTTTCCCCTTTATGTTTGGGCGAAAGGGAAATGAATGCATTGGGCAAAGAGCAGCCGCTTGGCTTTGCCATTCACATGGTGAGACTGACTTTAACCACAGCACTGCAAACTGCACCACAATTGCGTAACGGAAGTGTGCGCACCCTCCACAGCAGGTTTTAAGCTATTCGAGCTGCGCCAACCTGAAATCTTCTGGAATCTTACAAGCATGCCCCAGAATGGGGTGGAATGCACATTTTAAAATGTACTCCAATAACCAAGGTGCCCATCTTCTACACCCTTACTTGCTAAGAACGCAGCAAAAAAAAAAAAAAAAAAAAAAAAAAAAGATGTCCAGCAAAGCACCGTTACGGCAAGAAGGCAGACAGGTAGAAAGAAGAGGAAAAGGGAGGCAGCTGACTGCCAGCCTTGCTTACCTCCATCTTGCAGAGAGTTCATGATATTCAGGGCAAACAGCATCGCGTTTGAGAACGTGGTCGCCTCCTCCTTGCTGGCGAAATTCAGCCCATAGACCTGCCGCGCATCGCGCCACTGATGGAATGTCGGCGTAGCCTGGTTGTACTTTAGTCCTTTCACAATTGAATAATTGATCACTACCTGAAATATAAAGTGGGGGAAGATGAATACTAAAGGGACAAGAAATAATGGAAGGAAGGGAGAAAATCAGCGACTGCTGCAGGAGGGGAAAGGAACACAGTGTCTTTCTTTCTTCTTTTTTAGAAACCTCTTCCATCGGTGTTACGTAAAAGAAGTCGCAGGGAAGGGGCCTGCCTCTCCCCCCTTCCTTGTATTAATATTTTGTTGTTGTTCAGTCGTTCAGTCGTGTCCGACTCTTCGTGACCCCATGGACCAGAGCACGCCAGGCACGCCTATCCTTCACTGCCTCCCGCAGTTTGGCCAAACTCATGTTAGTAGCTTCGAGAAAAATTAATATTTTACCGTGCTTTTATATCGGAGAGCAACAACAGCAGAAGACATAATGAAAGTTAGTTTTATCCCTCACTCTAATCGCACATTAAGGCCCTCATACAGTTGTGGGGGACGTGATGTGTGGGGCTGCCATTTCCTTCATCACACCCCTGTTGACCCAGCCTAGCCACCCTCCATGAAGTGGGAAGCCTGTTTTCTCTCTCCATGCTATTGCCCATGTAAATGGTTTTTTTTGGGTTATTGCTTAAAGGGGCCTTGAGGACCACCTCTCCCCATATGAACTGACCCAGACTCTGTGTTCATCCTTTGAGGCCCTTTCCCATGCGCCGCCTCCATAAGGGGTCCATGGAGCTCCTAGAGGCAACACAAGAACGGGCCTTTTCTGACGTGGCTCCCCATTTGGGGAATGCTCTCCCCAGGGAGGTTCGGCTGCTGCCTTCGTTATAAATTTTAAGGCACCAGAAAAAAAATATTCCTCTTCAACCGGGCCTCTGGCTGATTAACATTCTTCAGCCTTTTAAACGTGTTTGTGAGAGGGAGGGGCGACTGTTTTCTTGTTTTTGTTTTAACTATTTATTTGTGTTTTTTATCTTGCGTTTTTATCTCGTGAACCGCCCTGAGACCTTTGGATGAAGGGCAGTATATAAATCTAATAAATAAATAAAAGTTAAACGTGAATTTTTTAAAAAAACTGCATTTTCTCATATTTAAGCGATACATACACATGTTAAAAAATGATGTAAGTAGACACATTTAACAGGTTTATAACATTAAAAATACAAAGAAAACTCTCCCTAAAATTATTCGTCAGTTTAATCATTTTGTGAAGCACCCCAGATTTTGCTTAACCATTCCTTGCTTATTATGGGCCCCATGTATTGGTCCCAGAAGGCCTGAAGTGAGGAGTCTGTTCTATGCTTTAGGTTCCGTATTGCTCAGGAAACTAACGTACAGAGAGCCCGCAAACTACTTTTGAGGTTTTTTTCTACAATCAAGCGGTGTACAAATTTTATGAAACAAATAAATAAATATGCAGAACAGGCTCCTATTCCGCTTCGCCCGTAATGACAATATTGACCGTGGCAAATTGCACCCACCCGTTCCGAGTCATATAGCGTACAATAAAAATTGGGAGCCACCGCAAATATACAAAGCTCGTGAACTACGATGAGGTCACACATGTAAGATTATCAGAACCGGGGGGGGGGGGGCTTAAGTAGTCGGAGCCAATGAAACGGCAGATTTAAAAATACACACTCAGCGATTCCAATTTAAAGCCCCAAAGCTCTCCCTTCATTCTACTGTAATCAGATGAAGACACTTCTCTGGGTTTTAAAATACTGATTTCGTCTCTATTATACAAATAGAAAGATTTGGGGTGGGGTGGGGGCTCTTTCCAGCCAATCACCAAACGCTCCAGAGGGGACAGAGAAGTGGAATGTTACACAGTCTGTGTTATTTACCACAAGCTGATGAGAGATAAGTGGAAAGCACACAGTGTTGTCATCTGGGCATTTTTTTAAAATAAAAAAATCCAATGTAGTTTCAGCCTGCATACATACCATACAGTTAAAGCACATTCCGGCCCCCAATAATCATGGAAACTAGAGTTTTAAAGGTGCTGAGAATTGCAGCTCTGGGAGGGACATTCCAGGATTTGGAGGTAGGAGGAATGTGCAATAAATGTATCATGTGTCCGCCACCCCAGTGTTAGCCAATGAGTAGGTATTCTGTGCTAGTACCTGTCATCCTTTCTTCAGAAAAAAATAGTTTCCCTTTTGTTTTCATAGGTTTTTTCAGCCTTTAGAAAGGTAATTTGGACTTTTGCAGACTTTTGTACCTCTACGCTCAGTGTACATAATGTATTCTGGCTACAGGCTTCAAGGCGGGACTATCTATATCTATCTATCTATCTATCTATGGTATCTATATCTATCTATCTATCTATCTATCTATCTATCTATCTATCTATCATCTATCATCTATCTATCTATCATCTATCTATCTATCTATCTATCTATCTATCTATCTATCTATCAATCATCTATCATCTATCATCTATCATCTATCATCTATCATCTATCATCTATATCTATCTCTTTCTAAGTTGAGGCTCCAATACTTTGGGCACCTCATGAGAAGAGAAGACTCCCTGGAAAAGGCCCTGGTGTTGGGGAAGATGGAGGGCACAAGGAGAAGGGGACGACAGAGGATGAGATGGTTGGACAGTGTTTTCGAAGCTACCAACATGAGTCTGACCAAACTGCGGGAGGCAGTGGAGGATAGGGGTGCCTGGCGTGCTCTGGTCCATGAGGTCACGAAGAGTCGGACACGACTCAACGACTGAACAACAACAACATCTATCTACCTATCGGTTTGGGGGTTGTTGTTTTTAAAGCACAAAACCACAGGCCCTGATTATTGGTTTTTATTTTAAAAAATACGGATGGGAAATTGCAAGAAGCCGCAGTTACTCACTTGCTGGTCTTGTAGTTTAACTCCGACTACTCTAAATGTGTTACTGGCAGTGTTGTGGTAGATGTTGATTCGGCTGAAGCCTTGTTGGCCGGGCTTTATTGGCACCCATTTCTTACTGGTATCGTCGTAGACCATAACTGACGCCCGGGCTTGGCAAATACTCTGTTCACTGCAAAGGAAGCAAATGAAAAGCATTAACAAAAGGCAATGGAAGAGGGGGGGGGGAGAGAGAGAGAGAGAGAGAGAGAGAAATACTACTACTACTACTACTACTACTACTACTACTACTACTACATTTTATTAAAACATTTTATATTCCAGAGTGCTGCATCTGTTTTCTGTGGGGACAGGGGCTGCTGTTCAGTGGCAGACCACATGACTGCCATGCAGGTACAGCTGGGAAAAGCTTCTGTCTGAATCTTTGTCTGAAACTAGTTGATGTAAATCAGGGATGGGGAATCTATGGCCCCCTGGGTGTCATTGGAATCCAACTCTGAACACGCCTGACCCTTGGGTATATCGGCTTGAGCAGATGGGTGCTGGAGTCCAACAACAGTTGAAAAGATAGCATTTCCTTCCTTATAAGAATTGTAGGATCATAGAATTGTGGAGCTGGAAGGGACCCCGAGAACCATATCAGCCTACCCCCTGCAATGCAGGAATCTCAACTAAAGCATCCAAGACAGATGGCCATCTGACATCTGACAAGAAAGATGTCGGGTCCAGCATGCTACCAAATATCATTTTACTGGAGGCGGTAGTTATTGAACCTGTGGTCCACTAGGACATGGGCCCATCTCCCCAATTTAGTACATTTAAATGTGTGTGTGTGTTTTTAAATGTCCTGCTGTATTGGCTTCTGCTAATGGCATTCAATTTACCCGTGCTGCTTGCAGTTTCTCTGTAGGAAATGCCATGTAGAAGCATTGCTGGCCATTATCACATCTCCAACTCAAGTCCTTGGTACTGGGTCACTCTACTGGGTCGGAGAAAATCCCCCAGTTTCAAAAGAGCTGTCTGGGCCTCCAATCTGGTTCTTACAGATTCTGGGAAGAGTTTTACGGCTGCTAAGTAAACTACAAAAGTAACACCCTAGCACAACGGCATATTTTGTAGTCTCATAATAGCTATTTGTTCCAATGTTTTAAATCAATACCAGTCCATTTTATGGTATATAACCAAAGGCCTATACAATGGACGACAGAGAATAAAAGGAAAACAATGTAACCTGTAGCAGTTTATAGCATAAAAGAAATTTACAACATTAAAATTTAAGATTGCAGTGCATTCACATAGCTGGAACGGAGCTTCTTGGCTGCCACTGCAAATTTGGCTACCAAGGTGCATAATGTATAGGTGTTTATCTGTGAGAAGTTCAACTGTCACTTCCTGTGCGGATCAACCTGGAAGCCAATTAAGAATAGGCGACATAAGTTTTCCTCTGGGTGTTGTATACAGGGGGCAAAGCAGATAGTATATAATGTCCTGTACCCTTATTGCATTCATATATATATTTGTGATTCATATGGGGAATTCCCTGATATCTCCCCTCTAAATATGCTGATGGAAATCTGTTGGAATCTTAGTTCTATGAAGGCCCTGCATAATGTTCTAATATTGGCTGCCTTTGGCAAATTTAAAGCAGCAAGGAAATGAGATATGGTGATATTTTACAAACTTTATAATTTCTGTTTTGAAGTATTCCATTATAAAACACTGAAATGTAGAATGCAAGGGAACAATAAGAACCCATTTGCGCACATTAAACCAGCTAATGTTCCATTAAAAATAATAATTTCACAACCCAAATTAGTGTGTGGGCAGGACATCAAAAGCAGACAGGATGAGTGTGTTTTCGCCAGTTTAATAAACACTAAAACAAGCTTTTGTAAAGAGCATTTCAATTCTGCTTCCTTTCAGTGTGAAGAAAGAGTCATTTATTTTGCAAAATCTTCCCAGAACCATGCTGTTGGTGTATCACTCCCTAACTTAGGACCAATCTAGATGTTGTGGATGCAGACCCATGATTTAGAAAGTGGATGCAGTCAACACTTTTAAAGAAGTGGCCTGCTTTGATATGTCATGCCTGTTTTCCAGTTATGATTTTGTTGTATGCTTGATTTTGCATTTTTATAAAAATTTAAAAATTGTGGTGGGAATGACTCCAAAATTGTAAGCAAGAGGTTGTGTGTATATGGGTGAGTTAATCTGTCAAATGTGGTAGTCTCTCCTTTTCCCCATCTTTAATTCATTTCTTCATATTTCCACAGCAGTCTGCATTTTTTTTTAAAGTCCTCATGAAACTTCACGAGCATTTTAAGGCAGATTTCACATATGGGTGTCTGTGTTTGTATGCAATTTTGCCTAACATACACATTTTGCAAGGCAAAAATTTCTGTATGTTATTTTCACTAATATATACATTTTTATGCACACTTTACCCTAACAGATGCATTTTTGTACACAATACTTGGTTTGAGAAGTGCATTGCAAAATTCAGAGATTCAGTTCTCACATTACAAATTAAGCAGATTCGACTTTAAATGTGAACTGAAGCAAATTTTTGCTGCTTCCCTAGGTGTGACCTTTCATCAGCCCACTGTTTTCCAGCACCACCACCACGATCCAGGCCACTTCCTCCTAGCCGAGCTAGTCCGAGAGAAGTGTCTCAGTAATAGGGTGTTGAAGCAGTAGACAGAGGACTGGTTTAGCATTTCACAGCTTGCAGCTGACCCAATGAAACACCACTGCTTTACAATCCATAGTGTAACCTGCATTCTAAGACATGGGGTGCTTTTGTAACAAATGACAATATTTCCCACTATGCAAACTATACCAACAACAACACAAACATTGTATGGAGTAGAGTTTCTTCATGCTCATAATTGCCTTATATTACACAGACTACAGAACCAACCAGCTGTGGGCACAGGTCAGTCCAGGAAGATTTCTTGTGGTTGAGCAGAGCATCCTCAGAGGGCCCCATTGCTTATACTCAACAGCAACGGCCACCATGTGGCCAAAATTTTAGGGGGAAGCCCAGAGAGATAAAAAACAATTGATGAAAGAAGCTAAGGTTTACTATTTCCACACTTGAAAATTGCCCCCACCCAAGTACAGGATGTCCAATGTCCTTGGGTACCTATAACCATAACACTTTGGTTGCTTCCAGACTATCAGTATTTTGTGGGAGGAACCAAAATGAATACAGGATATGTAGGTTTGTGAAATTAAAGAGGATTATAGCACCCTGGGGCAATAGATCTATATTAAAAAAAAAACCTCTAGACTTTTTGAGGTTAGGAAAGTGATGGGGAAATGAATGGAAAAGTATGGGGTGGGGAAATGATTAATGGGAGGATGTATAATTCAGGAGGAATTCAGGACGAATGCTAATTGTCGTATGACCTCCCTGCAAGCAAACCAGAACAAATGCTCAACAGAGACCAAACTTAGCGTAACCTTTTGCAAGCAAACTAAGACAAATGCTAAACAATCAAGTTGTCTGGAAGAGCCCACAATTTGGCATTAAGGTTCAATTTTGTATCTTTTTTAGGGCTGCCAGCATGGGAATGAACCAGCCCAACCATATAACCGACGCACTGCAATGTGGAGTTCTGGCTCTGCAGATGTGGTTTTCACTGGCTATCCATGCCACCAAAGTGATGATATACCAATCAGGCCACTTTGTGCTAGGAAGCAGTAGTAAATAATCAGAGCAGAAGATTGGGTGGGCCTGTGCAAGCCACTGGAAGTGGCTCAAGCATAGCAAACCTTCTAAGTTGTGCTGGCATGATCTGCTTATAGGCCGTTTCATGCTTTCACTAAAGACAGGAGCAGCAGCAGCAGCAGCAGCACAATGCCTAACTCATTTTAAAGGGCTTATAACTCGAAATGCTTCCACAATCGGGGCAGCATAACGTTAAAAGAGTTCTCTGGATTGCTACACAGGGAGAGCTTCTAAAGCCCGACTGCAACAGAAGTGCCTTTTCTTTTTTGGCGGGGGAGCGTTATCTTTCTAACGCAGCTGCTGCAAATAAAGCAGTATTTACTCTGTAACCCACAGGAGACATCCCTTCCACAAGCCATACGCATGCAGCCGTGCATTTTCCACAGGCTGAGACCAGAAGCCATCATCCCCTTCCCTCTGGAATTGGTTCAGAACAGCGGAAGAATTCTCATACTGCTGCAGTGTTATATCAGAAAGATAAAAAATAAAAAATAGTAAGATTTCTGAGCAACTGACCATCGTCCTGGTAAATGCTGCTAAGGCTATAATCAAGAACGTGCAATTCCAAAACTTATCCCTACCACTCAGTTTTGCAACACTTGACGGGGGGTGGGAGGCAATAGCATTCATTTTATACAACCTTACTGTATGCTTGGGACCCAGGTGGCGCTGTGGGTTAAACCACAGAGTCTAGGGCTTGCTGATCAGAAGGTCAGCGGTTCGAATCCCTGCCATGGGGTGAGCTCCCGTTGCTCGGTCCCAGCTCCTGCCCACCTAGCAGTTCGAAAGCACATCAAAGTGCAAGTAGATAAATAGGGACCGCTCCAGCGGGAAGGTAAACGGTGTTTCCGTGCGCTGCTCTGGTTTGCCAGAAGCGGCTTTGTCATGCTGGCCACATGACCCGGAAGCTGTCTGTGGACAAACGCCGGCTCCCTTGGCCTATAGAGCGAGATGAGCGCCGCAACCCCAGAGTCGGACACGACTGGACCTGATGGTCAGGGGTCCCTTTACCTTTTACCTTTACTGTATGCTTATGCTGGCGTGCCTGGCGTGCTCTGGTCCATGGGGTCACGAAGAGTCGGACACGACTGAACGACTGAACAACAACAACAACTGTATGCTTGTGAAACATGGAGCACTTATAAACGCAATCTGCAACTCCTCGGAATATTCCATCAACGGTGTCTCCGAAAAATTCTACACATCACCTGGGGAGACACGTGAACTAATACCAGTGTACTGGAAGAAGCAAAGATCACCAGTGTTGAAGCAATGATTCTTCAACATCAACTTTGTTGGACTGGTCATGTTGTGTGGATGCCTGATTATCGTCTTCCAAAGCAACTACTCTATTCCGAACTTAAAAATGGAAAGCGTAATGCTGGTGGTCAACAAAAGAGATTTTAAAAAAAGTAGTATAAACACCAACAATTGGGAAACACTTGCCTGCAAGCACTCCAATTGGAGAACAGCCTTTACCAAAGGTGTCATGGGCTTTGAAGACACTCAAACTCAGGACGCAAGGGAGAAACATACTAAGAGAAAGGCACACTTGGCAAATCCACACCGTGATCAACTCCCGCCTGGAAACCAATGTCCCCACTGTGGAAGGATGTGTGGATCCAGAACTGGCCTCCACAGTCACTTACTGTATGGACTCATTGTTAAAACCATGTTTATGGAAGACTATCTTACTCGGCTACAAGTGATCACCAAAGAAGAAGAAAGAAGATATATCCAGCTGTCATGGACACTGGGAGAGGCAGATTCCGATGCCCTCTCTTTTCTTTTGAAGGAAGGGCCAAGTGTGCATATTCTCATGTACCAAATAAGATGCACTTAGCTTGCACAACTGCTGAACCTGACTAGTTTCAAGGTGAGGTCCGGACAATCCCCTTGTCAGGCTGACAACCAATATATGTCTATAAGAGAAGACACGGCGCCCTTCAGCTTAAATGACAGGCATGCATATTAGTAGAACTGAAACTCAGCAATCAATATTCTCTTTTCAACCATAGTTCGAGGTGGGCTGGCTTCCTTTTTAAAAATAAACTTCAGTGTGTCACATATGAATGTCAATGTGTTTATCCTTATCAATTCTTTTGTTAATGACAACTCATTTCTCAAAGTAGGAGCAAGAGTACTGGTCACATCACGTGGGAGGATCTGCCAGCTGGGTTCCTGGGTTCAAATTTGCAAAACGGTACTTTCCACCCAGGAGACGAAGACACCTATTTGGTTTGATCAGGGTAGGAATGGTTTCAGATTGGACCAGTACTCTGAAAATGCAAGATGTGCCTTCTTCCCCTATTTCATCTCTGCAGGAAGCCTTGGTCAAGTCCCATGCAAAGCCACACAACCCATTTTCAAAGCCTCCTTCACACTGTCATGAAATGTGGAAGTCAGATCATTTGCCTATCTAGCTTAATATTTTCTATACTGACTGGCAATGGCTCTCCAGGGGTTTGGTCAGAGTCTCTCCTAGCCAACCTGGAGATGCTGGGGACTGAACATGAGACCTTTTGATGGCAAAGCAGATGCTCTACCACTGAGCTACAGGCCTTCCTGTTCGTGTGTAACTATATCCCCACTGGGTGGCATAGCGCCCCCAATGCACATGACATCATCAGCGTTGTCACTAGCACTGAATGAACAATTGCACCAACTTAGTCCAGGTGGCCCTCCAAATTGAAATAAGCACTGTTGGGAAGAGGATACTGGACCAAATAGACCCTTGTTCAAAATAATCTTCCACTTTTGTTTCTTTTATATGCAAGGTGGGGATCTAGGCAATTGCACTAGTAAAACCTACGGCATCTTTAGTAAATGCTGACAAGGGCTTTGGTTCACAGACATGGGATAGTCACTCGGAACACATTTCTCTCCGAAAGCTTCAAAATGGGCAAAAACAATGGCTGCAGTGACGTTTTCCACTGGAACAATCCCAAACACGGCAACCTAACAATAGGGATACTGTAGTGTGCTGTGTGATTAATGGAGAGGGCTGGAATGAACGGGTAAGGCAGTCCCTAAGAACACATGGAAACACTTGGTGCACAATAATCTCTTCCAACCCAGAGGCCAGAACGAGATGCTACAACAGACATAGGACTGCTGCAAAAAACAAAACAAAACAAAACAGCAGCCCGACTCCCTTCTCCCAGGGATGCCTGGGTTTTTTGCAGTGTCATTTTACATCATAAAGTTCCGGGTTTCCTGAACCCAGAGGAGGAGGCAGGGAAACTCTTGGAGCACAATGATGCAGTGCAATGCATTTTTGTAGTCCCCAGCATTACAGAGGAGGAGGAAGAGATGTAGCGTTGCTGGTTTAAGCAGAGGCCATACATCTGCTGGCACATCTGGTGATAAATGAGTCACAGCTGCGGAAGAGTGCTGTAGTTCTCAGTCTTTCCAGCCAAGCTGATGCAGGAGATGGATTGTGCCTCTTATTCTCTAAATCACTAAGGACCAAAGTAGAATCCATCATGCAAAGACCATAACCTCACTTTTTGGCAATAGCTCAGCAGTACTGCGCTGTTTTGAATGCAAAAGGTCCCAGGTTCAGATGCTGGCACCTCCAACGACAAAGATCTTGGGTGGCAGGACTGGGGAAGGTGGATCTCTCCTTGGCACTCTGGAGAATCTCTTGTCAGTCACAGTGGAATGTATGCTGCGGCCAGATGGGCCAATGGTCTAAAGACAGGGATGGGGATATCTGTGGCGCTCCAGAACTCGCTGCACTAAATTTCTCACCATAACTGTCTTCAATCTTTTAATCTTAAAGTTTTCAATACAATGGAGCAGGATATAACTGTGGTGAAATAAATAAATAAATAAATAAATAAATAAATAAATAAATAAATAAAACAATAAGAAAAAATAAAAAACAAATAAAAATAAGTATAATAATAATAATAATAATAATAATAATAATAATAATAATAATAATAATAATATTTATACCCCGCCCATCTGGCTGGGTTTTCCCAGCCACTCTGGGTGGCTTCCAACAGAATATTAAATGCAATAATCTATTAAAAATTAAAAGTTTCCCTAAACAGGGCTGCTTTCAGATGTCTTCTAAAAGTCTGGTAGTTGTTTTTCTCTTTGACATCTGGTGGGAGGGCGTTCCACAGGGTGGGTGCCACTAACGAGAAGGCCCTCTGCCTGGTTCGCTGTAACTTGGCTTCTTGTAGCGAGGGAACCGCCAGAAGGCCCTCAGCACTGGACCTCAGTGTCCAGGCAGAACGATGGGGGTGTAGACGCTCCTTCGGGTATACTGGTATAACAATTGTGCGTATAAATTAACTACTAATGCACTACTACTGCATCAATAACATGTACACAACTACAGTAGCTCGGATTTTGTTAGCCCAAAAATGGAGGGTGGGTGAGGTCCCAAAGAAGGCGGAATGGCAGCTTAAAATGATGGGAGTATGCAAAGTTAGCAGGTCTAACCAGCTGAATAAGAGAACAAGAAGACAGAGTTTATAAAGAGGAATGGAAAATATTTGTAGAATACTTGGAAAATAACTGCAAACAAGTGAAAATCCCAGCAGGATTAAGGTAAATTCAACAGTATAATCTTAAATTGAAGTAATATGTAAAGGTGGGTGGGGTGGAATTAGATGGTTGGAATAGAATATCCAGTAATAATGAGAAAATGAAAAGAGGCATGGAAGGAGGAGATGGAAAGTTGATGGATGTACTATTTTACTAGTGGATAATTTACCGGGGGGAATGTATAACTGAAAATTTTATTTATATATTTTTAAATATACACGTAGCAGAATGAAGAGGGAAGGTCCCTTTTAATCAAATATAAATAAATGGTGGTGAGGCAAGTTAGTGTGCTCATTTATTATCTGAGACTATTTTGGCTTTACAGTGGGGAATGAATGAATGAGGAAAAGATTGCAAAGCTTATCCCTCCCTCTAAAAAAGGAATAATGTTGGTTTATTAATTTGAATGTTATCATATATTTCCTTCCATGTTTCATAACGGCACCTGTAATGAAGCTTTAGTAACCTGTGCATTTATTCAACTTTAATTGGTTCACGAATGAGTGACCAATCAGGATAAATTCTTTAATCAGCTGACGTTCCTAGAAAACCTGCTGTAGCTGCAGCTTCTAGTAGCGGTCACATTGTTTCTTATGGGACACACAACCTCTGAGCACTTTCGCAATAAGTCAAAGCCCGTTCCCGGCTTCATATTTAAGATGCGTTGTTTCCTAACGTACAGAACAGAAGAGACTGATTTAACAAACCGCAGAGCGCCAAAAATAGGAATCAGGAACAGAGGAAGCTGCTTTACACCATCGGTCCATCTAGCTCAGTATTGTCTACACTGATTGGCAGCAGCTCTCCAGAGTTTTAGACAGGGGATTTTCCCGGCCCCACCACCTGGGGATCGAACCTGTGACATTTTGCATGCGAATCACGTGCTCTGCCACAGAGACACAGCCCTTCTGCACGTGCAAGGTTTCTGAGTGAGTGGCTAACTTGCTAGAATCTGAAGGGTGGGTGTTCAGGGAGGAAGAACAGCAAGCATTATCCACACATTGCAAGGGGCAGCTCCTTCTCTGACTTATGAGTGCACAGATAATAATAATAATAATCATTTACCATTTATACCCGGCCCATCTGGCTGGGTTTCCCAGCTGGGCGGCTTCCAGCAGAATATTAAAATACAATGATTCATCAAATATTAAAAGCTTCCCTAAACAGGGCTGCTTTCCGATGTCTTCTAAAAGTCTGATAGTTGTTTACAGTGGTACCTTGGGTTAAGAACTTAATTCGTACTTCAGTTCTTAACCTGAAACTGTTCTTAACCTGAGGCACCACTTTAGCTAATGGGTCCTCCTGCTGCTGCTGCGCCACCAGAGCACGATTTCTGTTCTTATCCTGAAGCAAAGTTCTTAACCTGAAGCGTTATTTCTGGGTTGGCGGAGTATGTAACCTGAAGCGCCTGTAACCCGAGGTACCACTGTATTTCTTTGACACCTGATGGGAGGGCGTTCCACAGGGCGGGTGCCATGACCGAGAAGGCCCTCTGCCTGGTTCCCTGTAACTTGGCTTCTTGCAGTGAGGGAAACGGCAGAAGGCCCTCGGCGCTGGACCTCCCGGGGGGGGGGCAAATTGTTAGAGTGACCCCCAGGCAGGAACGGAGCCTCTGTGCCTTCCTGGCTACTCGAGTCCAGGGGCACATCAGTAATATGTGATTGTTCCCAGCTTGAAGAACAACACACACAAGCCATTAAGGCTAAAGCCTACTTTATTGTAGATAAAGTGCAGAGTATGTCTCTGCGTGCCAGCTCAGATATTCAGAGCTGTGCATAATACGTCCAGCATCTCTGAGCCAGAACAGAAAGTAAGATACAACAGTACATTACAACAGTACAATACAGAAACATCACATGTGTGGAAAGGCTGATAGGGCTGGTGGATTTCCCACAGGGTGAATACTTGACTTATAGTCAAGTGACCTCGCTTCTTGCAGCTCGCTTTGTAATAATATCACAACAGAACGATGGGGGTGAAGACACACAGAGGCAGTCGCTACAGTACTATGGCGGCTGCATGAACTTATCTGCCTCTTTTTCTAGCGTTTTAAAAGGGTCAGTAGTTCTTTAAATGTCACAAGGCAAAATGGGGGCACATGAAGCTATGTGTTGATATTGCTTTCTTGTTGATATTGCTTTCTTTCTGAAAAAAAGTGCTGGCTTCTTGAAAGCGGAAAGAGAGATATATGGAGGCAGTGCAGACAGCTCTGTCAGTGCTGAAGAGGCTAGGATGGTTTGACATTTGGGTCCACCTCCAGCCACGTGTCAGCAGGTGCATGGAAAACTGCATAGCTGCAACAATGAGGTGTCTCCACTTGCAAGGCGAACACACATGGGACCACAGGACTTCACTTATAAGCAACAGGGGCAACACAATCCACATTGAAGCATAACCACCAATATAGCGAGGACCCAGACCTAGCAGGTCTACTTTCCATCGGTTAACCAATGCGAGTGGACAAAATAACAATATCATATTTTCACATCGCTTCTTGTTGTTTCTTCCAAGCCTAGAGGAAGTCACAGGCCTATGACACATCTCCTGCGCTTGAAAAGGCCAGTAAAAAGAGCCACAGCAAACCTCAACCAGTTTTAGCCGTTTGTAAAAAAGAAAAGAAAAGAAGACACGGTATTTTGGACAGGACATATGTGGTCGCCCTACTCTGCTTACCCTTAACAGGTTCGTGTGAGAGAAAGCGAAGAGGCCACAGGTCTGTTGCCACAAACTGCTCACTTTATAGATCGAACGTGAAGTGGACATACAGTGGTACCTTGGTTCTCGAGCTTAATCCGTTCCGGGAGTCCGCCTGACTCCCGAAACCGTTCGAAAATCAAGGCGCAGCTTCTGATTGGCTGCAGGAGCTTCCTGCACTCAAGTAGAAGCCGCTTGAGAAGTTTGACTTCTGAAAAACATTCACAAACCGTAACACTCACTTCCGGATTTGCGGCCAATTTGTTCGGGAGCCAATTTGTTCAGCAACCAAGCCATTTGATAACCAAGCCATTTGATATATATGTGTTATACATATTCATGAAAGTAGCAGCTGCGGTTGTAGGGAAGATTTAAGGAGGTTCTTTAAGTGTACCTAGCACAACGCTCATCTTTGGAGAGGGCGAAATGTTTCTGGGCAGCATGTTTCCACTTATTAACAAGTATAGTCAACAATTTAACTTGGTTGGTAGAGCATGAGATTCTCCAACAGTTTGACTTCACCCCCCCCAAAAGGTGCACCTCTTCATTGTCTCCTGAGACAGATGCCAACAACATGAAGGCAGTTTAATCAAACTTCTGCCGTCGCTTAAAACCACTATTTCCCTCATTTCCTCCATCCCTGCTTTACTCAAACTTCTGTGGTTTCAAACCACCACTTGTGCGTGTCCCTGCCTTCTCACTCCCATGCTATGGCTGCTGGCGTTGTGCAACCTGTTTTCTCCTTTGCTCCCTCTATCCCGCCCTGACGTCATGCAAATCCAAGATCGTGATTTGGCACTACAAATCCTCCAACGGGGGCTGGACATTTTGTGCGCAGAGGAAGCCATGTCTGGGGGTGGGACAAGAGGAAAGCCTTAATTGGAGGCCACAAAGGCCTTGGTGTCGGTGCCCGTCAGGCCTTGCTCGGGAAAGCGTAAAAGGAGATCATCCAGCACACAAACTCTCATTATCTTAACAGGCCACCAGCAATCAAAGAAGGAAGAAAACCGAAAAGTATCCCCAGGTAAGAAGCAGAAAGAGCACTTCCTATTTATTGAGATTTCATTCTGATCTGTTATTTTTATTTTTTATTTTTTAATGTATACGACCCTTCATCCGAAAATCCCAGGGCAGTTCACCACAGAAACAAAATACAAAATGCATAATAAAACAAAAAAAATAAGCGAATAATACTACCCTCTCCCACAAACACACGTAGTAAGTCATAGAATGTTTATCAGATTGGTTGGAGAGAAATGTTTTCACCTGGTGCCTATTACATATGTAACGAAGGTGCCAGGTGAACCTCCCTGAGGAAGGCATTCCGCAATCTGTTTGAAGGGAGTTTAGAGGACACTGGCTATTTAATGAATATTCACTCCAGTTTGTGAGGGGTGATATCAGGGCCATCTCGTCATAGGGGCTGGGTGGCATGGTGCGCCAGGGCGCCCCCGCAAGCCTGCCGGCATACCAGACGCCCCCTCCCCAACCCGCCCCTACGGGCGGACGGGCGCTCGCGCACCAGCGGGTGAGCTGCAAGCCGCCCGCCCTCCGGAGCCCCAGCTGGAGCGCTGGGAAGGGCACGCAAAGCCCCGCACCGCTCCAGCGCCACGCCCCTCATCCCCCGCTCG